>NC_073339.2:20107833-20425666 GCF_027580225.2 Misgurnus anguillicaudatus
AAAAAGTGTTTCTTTTAATATTTACAATAAACAATATGTGATTCTTGGTCTGTCATCATTTTCTGGAGTGCTCTAAACATCTTGCTTATGTACATCTGACTATTAAAAATGAAATATTACAATTATAAATTTTCATATTCAGAAAGTTTTGCATAATTGCAATATTTGCATTATCTAATTTTAACCTATAGGTCATAAAAATTATATGCAAACCACTATTGTTATCTAATAGTGGACTATCAAAAACAATGGAAATGACTCAAGTTTCAGTGCATTTAAAAGCAATGCTAGGCAAATTTACATTATACCAAGCTTTTCTATGCTTTTCCTACATCTATTAATGTAAAGCTGCTTTGAAACAATTAACAACTGTGAAAAGCGAAATATAAATAAAATTGAACTGAATTAACAGAGCTGTATTGCAGATAACTCAACACCAGAGGGCGCCAAACTACTATTCTTGAGATGTGACAAAAAGCACAATGAAAAAAATAGACCACACATTCACTCCTTTTCTGCTTTATTTATAGACAAGAAACCCAGTAACAAGATAGTTTCCATTGAAAAAGTGAAATATTTAATTAGGTCACTGCCTTAACCCAGTTTAGACTCTAACAGGTACAAGAGTTGATAATACACATAACTTAAATCTGGAAAAGGCACCAAATAAATACAAATAAATATACAGTCAAAACAATCTGCGGAAAAATAAATAGCGATACAAAAGAAAGAGCAAACAGTTTCTGGTTTTGTACAAATCCACCATGCAATCTTCACGGAGTGATACAGAACGTTCTCTCATTGGACTCCAACGTTAAGGTTCTAAAGTTGCTCTGTTTTTTATGGGAAGCAATTAGGGCCGACAAGACCCCACAAACAGAGAAACAGGAAAAGTCTGGACTGTTCGTATTCTCCTCGACCAGCAAGGTGCTCCATGTGGAAGTGTTCCACCAGCCTTGTGTCTCTCTGTTTCTAGCGCTCCCATTCAAGAGTCTGCACTTGCTAAGTCCTCTAAGTTTGAGAGGAGCCCAGGGTCAGACATTAAAAACATCCAAACCCACGCTAAGGATTGTGGGACATGTGTTTGTGAGCCAACTGATTGGCTGACTTAAACTCCAGGTCCTATGAACTGGCTGCACTGTTAAATTTGTCTAAAATGGTGGTGTTAACTCTCTGGAAAATCCAGTGCTGCGTTTCGGACTGCGGGTCGCACTTGTTCATGAAAATCCGCTTGTCGCCAGGACTGCAGTCCATGCAACCACTGCTCACAAGGTGGTACAAAGACTTATCCTGCAGCAAGCCAGAAATAAATTGGAGAAAAGAGAGAAAGAGAGGTAAAATATAATAAATAAGCAAGAAAATAAGCAGTGGTCTAATCCCTATAACCTTTTATCCCACACTGGCCTTCAGTCAGATCACATGGGTGGAACTGAAGGCCAACCAGCAAATATGCTTTCCCGTCTGACTAATCAGAAAAACTGACTTAATTTCTTGGCTTGAGTAGGGAATGATGCTGGAGTGAGTGTATGGAAGGGGCTTTCCTGATTTTGCCAAGTGGTTTATGTCCTCAGGGCAACACGTTGACCCTGGGACAACATTTCAATCAACCAATCAGATTTCAGTGTACAGTTTGTTTAATCTTACAAACAGGATTAGTTGCTTCTAATCCATTTTACTCTGATTTAAGGGTTCAGTTATGGTTTGTGGCGGGATTAGGTTTTATTTACAAAAATGTTGCCCTTATAAGGACATCTCTCACTTGGCAAAATCAGGTCGAGCGCATTGGAGAAATAAGAAGAGAGAAAAAACGAAAGAAAAAAAGGGGTGAATGGTAAGAATAAATAAAAGTATTGGACAGTGCTTCATGATCAATCTCCTATCAAAAACTTGCACAATAGAGAAAAAAGCGGATACAAGAATGCCTCTCCGCTTGAAAGTTTTTTTTTTCTGCGCAGCACACAGTGCATGTATATTTAGTGCTAGAAACTACTGAGTATGCCAAACAGAGCTGGTAAAAAAAGCGGATGCATCCCTCTGGGAGTGATCAGGCTGAGCAGAGGAGGGACATGCCTCCGGGCTTTCGGCTGCAGCTCTCTGCTGCTCTCCCTTGGGTTGATTTACTGTTCTTTGCGCCTCAGGCAGATCCACTACCAGGTACCACCTCTTCTTTTTAACTGTATATTTTCTTTCTGTATAGTGCCGTCATTGACCTATCTTGCAATGACAGATTTCTTTGCATGGCACCTTAAAGCCCTTGTGTGAGAGGAAAGATCGCTCGAATGTTGGGACATGCTTGAGTGGATTTATGGTTTTCATGGTTCATGGTTTGATTTTACAGGCTAAAACTTAAAAACAATTGGAGTGGCTTACATAAAAACTCGTCTCAGGGCACCTTATGGCCAGAGTGTGCAGAGCTAATGGGACATTCCACTTGTTTTGAAAATATACAAATTTCCCAGCTCCCCTGGAGTTAAACATTTGATTCTTACCATTTTGGAATCCATTCAGCTGATCTCTGGGTCTGGTGCTAGCACTTTTAGCATAGCTTAGCACAATCCATTGAATCTGATTAGACCATTAGCATCGAGCTTAAAAATAGATATTTTTCCTATTTAAAACGTGACCCTTCTGTAGCTACATTGTGTACTTAGACCGACGGAAAAATAAAAGTTGCGATTTTCTAGGCAGATATGACTAGGAACATTACTCTCATTCTGGGGCAATAATCAAGGACTTTGCTGATGTAACATGGCTGCAGCAGGCGTAGTGATACCACGCATTATTATTGAAAGATACTAAGGGGACTATTTTCGAGCAGTGCGCAATATCACTACGCCTGCTGCAGCCATGTTACAGCACGTTGGTGTCCGGTGGTCTTAGTAAACAATGCAACCACAGAAGAGTCAAGTTTTAGATAGGAAAAATATCAAAACTCTTTTGTTATTTTTTAGCATGATGCTAATGTTCTAATTAGATTCAATGGATTGTGCTAAGCTATGGCGCCAGACCTGGAGATCAGCTAAATGGATTCCAAAATGGTAAGAATCAAATGTTTAACTCTAGGGGAACTGTAAAATGAGCATATTTTCAAAAAAAAGGGTGTCCCTTTAATAGATGTAAATGTATATTACTGCATTACCTTCCTGTAGCTCCAATGCTGGTTGCCCTTCATACCGTGACAGTCATACAGGGTGATGGGGCTGTTCTGACTAATAGCATCGAAGCAGAATTTTCTGGCATGCAGTGGATCTCCAGGCCTGATGTCCTCTCTCCAGCCAAACGTGAAAATCTAAAACCACAGAGAATAGAAGTACTCTCAATTTCAATGATCTTCACGTCCAGGTATCATGCTGTTTTGTATTGGTCACATCAATCACAATTTTGAGAGAAACTACACTATATGTGGTAAAAATATGGCTTGAAGAATCTTGTGGGCATTTATGTGACCCTGGACCACAAAAACATTTTTGTTTTTTATTGAGATTTACAAATCATCTGAAATAACCTATCCACTGATGTATGGTTTGTTAGGATAGGATAAAATTTAGTCAAGATACAACTATTTGAAAATCTGGAATCTAAGGGAGCAAAAAATATATATATATCAAGAAAATCGCCCTTAAAGTTGTCCAAATGAAGTTCTTAGAAAATGCATTCACTCACAAAAATATACTTTTTGATATATTTATGGAAGGAAATTTACAAAATATCTTCATGGAACATGATCTTTACATAATATCCTAATGATATTTGGCATAAAAGAAAAAAAATCATCCCAGATGAATGTATTGTTGGCTATTGCTACAAATGAAGAGTTTGGTTCCAAAACCCGATAAACGGCATTTAAAAAAAAAAAAATTAGTTAACGCCAAAATCCGTATCTGGTCAGTATTAAAAAGTAATTCTTAATTTTACCCCAAAACCGATAATCCACCATGTTATTCTGTCATCTTTTCTCTCTTTTTTCCAAAACATGATAAACGCCACTCCTGCTTCTCTGCATAATGCAATAAATCCGCTCAACAAATCACAGCGCACCATTCCACACATTGTAAACAATAAGGGCAGCGTTTTGAATACACACGGATCCTAGTTTTCCTCATCTACTTTGTACTTCATGATCAACAAACAAACAAAACAAAATAATACTTTTGATGACATTGATAAACCTGTGGTGGTTTGCTGTGGCAGGAAAGAAATGTAAGCCATCAAAATCGAACAATTTATGTGAGAGGCACTCGGGCGAATTTTTTTTAATGTTGGTCTTACCTTTTTTTTATATTTTATTTTTATTAATTTCAAGAACAAGAACATTACGTACATACAAGATGATCACAATGTGCTTATTTAACATTCAAAATAACAATGGATCAAATAAAATAAAAATAAAAAAATTTAATTAACAACAACATGGGGATATTCTACAATAATTCAATAAAATAAAAGGTTTCAAAAATTGTATACATTCGCTTTGCTTTTTAATTTTTTAGACTTTTAATAGTTTCAAAATAATTTCTTAATTCCGTTCTAGTCATGGATTTATTGCATTATGCTGAAAAAATAATCAGTGTTTATAATAAATCTTTGAAAATCAAATTATGGATTTTAATTTTTAATGTTCTTATAACTTAAAAATGCTATGTGAAAGTTTGTAACAGAAAATAGTGGTTTTCCTCTTGTCACTTTCTTGGTATAGAGAACACATTTTACCGAAATGATTCAAAATGGATTTATTGGGTTTTGGAACCAAACCCTTCAAATATACCTGTGCGACCACAGTCCAGGGTCATATATAGTTCCAGTAACAGAAGCCTTATACCTGCTCATGTGCCCATGTCCGTTCTGCACCCTCTTTCAGACACACATCTAGACGCAGCTCAGTGCCTGTGGAGCCGTGCTTGGAGTCGACGCACAATCCGGATGCTACGTTACGGATCTAAGGACAGAAAAATGTATCAGATCAAAACAACACTCAGTTTTGCCATTTGTCCTTGTCATTTAATATTTTTTTTATTTAAAAAACAAAATATAATAGAATAACTGAAGTCATTAGATTAGAAATTAGGCTTTCTTTTATTCTATTTAGATTTAATAGAGCCTGCAGGTTCCTGCCGCTTAAGTACAAGTGAAGGTCACACTTTTTATTTGTAATACTGCATACAAATTTCCTCTATTTTCTGTTTTTATTCTAATATAAAGACTAACTAATGATGGCATGGTGTTGTAAAATTCAACTTAGAGCCTTTAGACGGATAGAACAGCTTTTTCTAACCATAACCATCCTGATTTTTAATGACTTCTGTGGCGCTCATTGCTGAAGTTTTTCGAGGTTACAGAATGTTAGGCAAACTTTCTCAGCTGCGAAGTGAGCTATGATGTGGCTCCTGGTCTCCAATCTGTTCAAGTGCCAATCGCCCAACTGTTCAAAGACGTGCCCACTTCCCCACCGCACAAACCCTAGAGAGTTACGGTGCCCCATGTCCTTATTTTCTTTTCTTTTTTCCTTTTTTGATTGGCTGTCCAAGTTGCCTGATTTTTTTCAAAGCATTCAGGTGTACCGACAGTTGTCACAGCGCAACTTAATAATGCATGAGTGGTCGCAGTCAATTCATCTCGAGCGAAGCAGCAATTCTGCTCACTTATTTACCTCACTAGGGAGACATAAGGGTACTAGGGGCCTGGGGCAAGGTCATACACATCCATATATACACACAAAAAGAGTCCAGAAAAAAGGACGAACTGCGGTGAAACATTATGCTGTGCAGCATAGTGCATGCAGAAGGCATCAGCTGTCGAAACTGTACACTGCATACCAAAACCATCAGAAGAAACAGATTACAGAAGATTTTGCCCGTTTCCCCAAATATGTTTTTCTCACGCTCATGAGTCTTGAACGTTTGAGACGAGGGATTTCGAGTTTTTTGGTTCCTGGCAAGGCATAACTGTAGAAAGTAATTTGAAATCAGTAGGCTGCACAAATCAACATTAAGTTCTGCTTTGCGAGTAGGTGAATGCATCACATACGGTAGATGCGATATTTGTTTGGTACTTCTTTCTTGTCTGTGACTACTAGACGCATTTGCTCTTGCTTACAGTCAACAGTTAGAAGACTCATGAAAAAAAAATTTTTTTTAAACTGGTTTAAAGTGAAGAGAAAAAAACAGCAAAGTTGCTGTGGCCGGTAAGGACACGCGAAACTAAATGTCCTGACCCAGACAGTGGTCTTTATTACAGTTCAGGTCGACCCTTTACTGCTAATTGCTTATAGGAACGAAGACAGCGTATCCGATCTGTGTTGTGATTTCTTTTAAAATGAGTTGGATTGGGGAATTGGATGAGGACGAGTCTGACAAATGGAACCAAATGAAAACGAAAAGCGAGGTCACACATCGCCCTGCCTTGCTAGTTATTTTTTATCTTAAAAGCTTATTTTTCTCAGGTTATAAAAGAAAACATGTTTACTTCGTTTTCTTGTCTATTAGCAAACCTGCGCTTATGGACCTTTATTGTGCCAGCCATGGTTTTTTAAGGATGAATTATTTGAACAATGCATTAAGTTACTTTTCATCACACTAACACAGTAAAGCTGTCAGTTCATGACACAACCCCATTCTTTTAGGGTACATTCACACGGGGCAAAAGCGTTAATGCTTGACGGAAGGCTTGTCTGAAGCGTGGCCAACAGCCAATCACAGTGGCCGCCACACATGCTCCGGTCTTCCTTAAACGTAATTAGCTGGCTCTGCCTAGGTTATTTGCATAAGACGATCTGATTGGCTGGCACACGTGTTGCCGCTTAAAAAGTTGAGAAATGTTCAACTTCTCAATCCACAATTCGCAAACGCGCCCTGCCCATAGAATATCATTCAAAAAAGGCGCCTGCAACTGCCATAAACGCTTTTGGTGTGACTGGCCCCTTAGAGTTAAACATTCGATTTTTTCCGTTTTGGAATCCATTCAGCCGATCTCCGGGTCTAGCGGTACCACTTTCAGCATAGCTTAGCATAATCCATTGAATCTGATTAGACCATTAGCACCGCACTAAAAAATAACCAAAGAGTTTTGATATTTTTCCTATTTAAAACTTGACTCTTCTGTAGTTACATCGTGTACTAAGACCGACAGAAAATTAAAAGTTGCGATATTCTTTTCCGTCTGTCTTAGTACACGGTGTAATTACTGAAGAGTCAAGTTTCAAATAGGAAAAATATCAAAACTTTTTTTTATTTACGCGCGATGCTAATGGTCTAATCAGATTCAATGGAATATGCTAAGCTATGCTAAAAGTTGTACCTTCAGACCCGGAGATCAGCTGAATGGATTCCAAAACGGTAAAAATCAAATGTTTAACTGTTAGGGAGCTGTAAAATAGCATATTTTTTTTTTAAAGTGGAGTGTCTTAGGCATTACAAAATGGCAAAATATACTAGTAAATAACTTAGTAAATCGCATTGCGTAAATCATTTAAATATTTTCCTCCCTTAAATTTTGCATCTGAAAGAAAAACTCCTACAAAAAATGCATATGTAATGAGGTCAACTATGTCCACACCATTTCAACGCTAATTTTTCACTACGTGTCTTTAGTAAATCCTGAAAGTAGTTTTAAAACGGCAATAGAGGCGTTTGAGCTTGCACAAACTGTAAATTTCGCCCCCACTGTTTTACCTCAAGAACATTTCCTGCAGCTGAAATAGTACAGCTTGCTGTTAGCAATGCCAAGGTCATAGGTTTGATTCCCAGGGAACATGCACACTGATAAAACGCATGCCCTGCACCCTCACAGTGCGAGTCACTTTAAATAAAAGTGTCTGCCAAATACATTCAGTAACTGTAACGTTCCTTCCCAGAGATTTCAACATTTTTAGGTGCTGCTGGAGAGCTCAATAAGCCGAAAAACAATGGAACTATGATTTATTCTAAATAATAAAAAATAAATAACTTAAACTGGTTACACTGGAAGTGTTTTTGTAATCACTAGTTTTAAGAAGGTAAAAATATAGCAGAATCAGACCAAATCATCTCGGATCTCTCCTCTCCCTCGCTCTAAAACCACAGGGAGGTCGTCCAAAATGGGCCTAAAAATGGTATTTACCCCGTAACAGCCTTTGACAGCAATGGCTGTGGGCATGAAAGTCAAGCGGCTGCCTGAAAAGTCTGCTGATTGCGTTATTTAAAGTGATTTGAGTGTATTGAAGAGGCAGCTGCGGGGGAGAGAGGTAGTATATGTTTATGTGTGTGCAGGCAGACGACCGGGATAAGACACGGTGGCGTACGGTTGACAGCCCGCTTTCCCATCTCACCGCCCTGTCAAGCGGGGTCACAACGAGGATGACCCCCATCCTCTGGAGGAGATGCTAGCAGGGATTCAATCTCTAGCTCCCTCTATCTCGCTCTCTCTTTTCGTCATGCCCCGTTGGGGGGGGGGTGGCTTCAAAAGTCCAATGAGGCTATTTTATTGTGCAATACATCAGGCAGGGTGACAGGCGGCGGGCGCAGGCAGACTGACTGGAGAGCCTGGCGTATGAAGCTATCAGCCTGACAGTCAAATTACTATAATTTCGCCTCAGGAAAGAAGATATTTACTGTGCATAAATTTCCCCCAAGTAGGTTCCCCAGCCACACGCCGCACAGCCCCTCAATTTTACCACCAATTTACAGCGCAAATGCGGAGCGGGCTAAAGGTGAAAGGGGCGTCATGTTGGGGGCTAATGGACTTTTTGGGAAGGCTCATCAATTGAAACCAAAAGGCTGTTTTGTGTCACCTCAGTGAAGGACACGTGCATGTACATTACGGCACGCATCAGCCCTTCAATTAATTCTGATGGGAAATTAATCACATTTGTAAATTATTACTTTCCGTTTCTGACACATCACGGTAGGGGACTGAAATAAAGGGAAGACGGGGTTCCCTGAGCGGATTCATTAAGAGATGATGTCTACGGAGTACATCTTTCAGCATTGATTAAAAAGGCCTATCAAGATGGGATCTCAGTTCATACATATTATTAACCTACCCCCCCCCCCCCCCCCAGTATGACAGATAGAGCTAAATAGCAGATGGAGAGAAAAGGCAAGCCCATCTCTCCATCAAGACTCGTTGTTCTGGTGATGTTCTGGCACAGGAACTCCGAATGATAATGGATGACCCGAATAGCATGTCTGGCTGGATCAGCTTGAGTAATAAATGTACAACACTGCTCGTGTTTATTTATGGATTAGGAATCGGTGATGCAAACAACGATTGCGTTGTGATGTATATTAGAAAGCGAGGTTTTAACCGATGACCCTGTCCTCTGTGAAAAATCTGTTACATCTAAGCCGGCGGCGCTGGTCGTAAATCAATAAACGTTTCTGCATAGATCCTTGTCATACGCACACCTCCATGTTTTCTTGCATCTTTGCTCCCTCTTACAGAGAATGTATTGACGATCGTTCCAGTGTGTAACTTAAAGCAACTAAGTGTGGAAAAGTTATGTGACCACTTATGGGTGAACAAAGCGGTACGAGGTGTAACTAATAAAAGCGGCAGGGATGTCAAGACTGTATAGATGAGCTGACTTATTGCTTTTCAGTAATATACTGCCTCATTGCTTTCTATGTAAGCAAACTCTCTGGCCTGGTAACTGAAAGTTCAAAGTTCAGTCCCTCGAGCAAGACTTAAAAGATTACTCAATTTTCTTAAAAATATATCCAGATAATTAACTTTCCACCATATCATCCAAAATGTTGATGTCTTTCTTTGTTCAGTTGAGAATAAATTATGTTTTTTGAGGAAAACATTCCAGGATTTATCTCATTTTAATGAACTTTAACGGACCCCAACACTTAAAGGAATATTCCATTTTCTTAAAAGAAAAATCTAGATAATTTACTCATCATCATGTCATCCAAAATGTTGATGTCTTTCTTTGTTCAGTCGAGAAGAAATAATGTTTTTTGAGGAAAACATTGCAGGATTTTTCTCATTTTAATGGACTTTAATAGAGCCCAACATTTAATACTTAACTCAACACTTAACAGTTTTTTTCAACGGAGTTTCAAAGGACTATAAACGATCCCAAACGATGCATAAGGGTCTTATCTAGCGAAACGATTGTCATTTTTGACAAGAAAAAGAAAAAATATGCTCTTTTAAACTACAACTTGTCGTCTAGGTCCGGTCGTGATGCGCCCACGAAATACGTCATGACGTCAAGAGATCACAGAGGACGAACGCAAAACTCCGCCCCAGTGTTTACAAGTTTGGAGAAAGAGGACCGTTCAGACGTTGTTGTGTGTCAACTGATACTAATTAATGTCTTTGTGTCAGTTTATTGTTTAAAATGGTGTGCAAATTTGCGTTTTATATATGTAACACATGACCTCTCTACGTCACTACGCATTTACGTTAGGTCGCGCTGGACCGGACCTAGACGAGAAGTTGTGGTCCAAAAGAGCATATTTTTTTTTTTCTTGTCAAAAATGACAATCGTTTCGCTAGATAGGACCCTTATGCCTTGTTTGGGATCGTTTATAGTCCTTTGAAACTCCGTTGAAAAAAACTGTTAAGTGTTGAGTTAAGTATTAAATGTTGGGCTCTATTAAAGTCCATTAAAATGAGAAAAATCCTGCAATGTTTTCCTCAAAAAACATAATTTCTTCTCGACTGAACAAAGAAAGACATCAACATTTTGGATGACATGGTGGTGAGTAAATTATCTGGATTTTTCTTTTAAGAAAATTGAATATTCCTTTAACAGTTTTAAACTAATTTAGAGTTTCAAAGGACCCTAAACGATTCCAAACAAGGCACAAGGGTCCCATCTAGCGAAACCATTGTCACGTAACATCACGTAATTGCAAAATGGAAAGGTCACGTGTTACATATATGAAATGCACATTTGCGGACCATTTTAAACAATAAACTGACATAAAGACATTAATTAGTATCATTCCACAAACAACAACGTTGGAACGGTCCTCTTTCTCCACACTTGTAAACACTTTGGCGTAGTTTCGCATACTTCATCCGTGACCTCTTGATGTGATGACGTATTGGGTGGGGTCACAGAACCAGATATAGACGAGAAGTTGTGGTTTAAAAGTGCATTTTTTTCTTGTCAAAAATGACAATCGTTTCGCTAGATAAGACCCTTATGCCTTGTTTGGGACCATTTAAAGTCCTTTGAAACCCCGTTGAAACTGCAATTCCAAACTGCATCAAAACTGCTAAGTGCTGGGGTCCACCAAAGCCCATCAAAATGACAAAAATCTCTGAATGTTTTACCTCAAAAAACATAATTTCTTCTCAACTGAACAAAGAAAGACATCATCATCAACGTTTTGGGTGACATGGTGGTGGGTGGATTGTCTGGATTTTTTTGAAAATTGACTAATCCTTTAACCTGAGGATGCAGGTGGACTGTGCATACAATAAGTTGCTTTAAATAGGAGTGTTTGCCAAATGACAAGTTAGTGATTCAAATTTATAGTTACACTATACATAGCCCTGATTATAGTCTGTTTTTACATGTATGGGAACATACGTGCATGGATAAAGGCACAGCTTTACAAAGTATACTTTATTTTAATTGTACGTGTACACAGACATTTGATGCATGCACATTGCGACAAAATGCAATGCATCTCCTGGGCTACAAAATACGTGACCTAAAAATTCAGTGATGAGCGTACATTGCGCATATATTATTCATTGTGAATTTCTTCTGGCACACATTATCATACAAACAACACTTTCAATTGAAAGATTCACTCCCTGTGATTTCAATATAAATTCTAACTCATGATCTTGTGGGGCGTGCCCAGTTCAATACAAATTATAAAATTTGACCAGTCCATTACTCCAAAACTTATTCTGTTCACCCACCTCTCCCCAGGCGGCTGGGGGTGGCTCCACAGGCGGGTAGTATTTGGGCAGGTCCCAGGCTACGGTGTTCATATACCATTTGAAGTCTTTGCACTTGAGGTGTTTGCGTAGCTCCTTCTGAGCGGTCAGGTCTCCGGCGGAGAGGTGGCGGTACTCGGGCCGACGTTGGTAGATGTACTCTGCGTACTCGTCCATCCACGTCTCTGCCACTCGTTTTAGGTTCTGAGTCAGGTATTGATACACATATATATTTTAGCTCAGCATTAAGGGTATGGTATACAGCTGCATATTCATTATAACTGACATTTTCTCTTTTGAAATATATCATATGTTATCACACTTGCAATCATGCAGCTATGGGCATATATGAACACACTGTGAATAACTGCAGCCGCATGCCTACGGCCGAATCCAAGCCGAATTAATAAACGACCATGACACCCTCATGATATTATTTAATATTTCTCTCTCTTTTAGAGAATGATATATATTTTCTCTTTTTAATGTATTTCTCCCTCTCTCTCTCTCTCTCTCTCTCTCTCTCTCTCTCCGTTTCTATATGTGAGCTGATTTCACACTGATTTGAATCTCTGACCTAACCTTACTCAATAATATAAAATATTTTAATATAAAAAATATTCATTTAAATGTTAAACATATCAAGGTTATGTTTTCACAAATGTTATTTACATTATATGGGATGATTTCATTTTAAATAGTAAATCACAAATAAATGACTTTAGCTGCATTGAAAAAATATTATTTAAAATCAACATATTTTTATGTTACTTTAACTTAACTTTTTCACCGCCATTGACAAGTTATCTCATCAATTAAGAGAAAACATTTGCATAAAAAAGACGTGTTCCTTATGAATTTTTATGTTAATCTGCAATACCGCACGTACCCAATTTATTAAAAAATGAAGCAAAAACGTTATTTACTAATTTTAAACTCTGTGTATGTTTTGATAATCATTCTGAATCTGATCTCTAAAATAATTCCTTCACAAAAAGGCAATTATTTCAGATTTTTGCTAAAAATGTTTACTTTTTAAAGAAAAATACCCATATTTAAGAGTTTATAAGCAGAGAAAAAATATAGATAGGATGAAATGTTTTTTTTCCTGTTTTTCCTGGAAGGCATTTTGTGAAACTTTTGTGAAAATCAGGCAACTTTTGAAACAAAAAATGGCTGGCGGGAAATGAGTTGACAAATTAAGTTAAACATTTTTTAACTTATTTTATAAGTTATGTCAACTTCGCACAAGTCAAAACTTAAACTAGTAGGTTGAATTGTCTTGCAAATCTAAGTTCTTTAAATTTCTAGCTGCAAGTGTGTTTTTTTTGCACACTGGGTCACACACAGTGTTGGGTGTAACTAGTTACTATGTAATACGTTACTGTAATTTAATTACTTTCCCTTAAAAAATAAAAAGTAAAGTAAGGGATTACTCTTATTTTTCCTGTAATTTAATAACAGTTACTACTTAACCCTCCCCATTTCTACCAATGCGTTAAATTAACGGTAACACTTTACAATAAGGTTCATTAGTTAACATTAGTTAATGTATTAACTAACATGAACAAACCATGAGCAATACATATGTTACAGTATTTATTAATCTTTGTTAATGTTAGTTAATAGAAATAAAGCTTTTAATTGCTTGTTCATGTTAGTTCACATAGCATTAAACTAACGTTAACAAAGATTTTAATAAAATTGAAATTGTTGAAATTAACATTAACAAAGATTAACCCTTTTACTGTCACCGTTCCTCCTGAGGAACACCTGACTTTACTTCAATATTTTGGATGTAAATATTTATCAAATCGTGACAAACTATATATCTTTGGAAAGGTCTAAGCCTCTATAATACAGATATTTTAAGTGTTTTATAAAATAAATTATGTAGGTAGAGAAATTGATTCATTTATGATAAGAGTGCGCCTAAAACATTGATAATCCTACTATATGTCACTGTTCCGCCTACGAGACACCTACTGTTGCTTCAGTTTTTTGCATATGAATTTGTATCTAATCATGACAAACTATATATCATTTGAAAGCTCTAAGAGTGTAGTTTTCATATATCATCACCATTTTGGGAATAAAATTATGTTATGAGAGTCAGTTTGTAAATGGTCATGGGCCCACAGGTGTGGCCAACTTTTTTTTATACAATTTATAACACTAAACCCCTACTCTAAACCTAAAAAATCATGACAAACTATATATCACTAGAAAGCTCTCAGAATGTAGTTTTCATATTTCAAGGTCATCTGATGATAGAAATAATTTTTTGTTACATGCCTCCCCCCCATAGGAATGCATATTAATTATTATATATTCATAAAACTATATCCTATTATAAATCTTCAAAAATGTTGACAAACTATGTTGGAAAGCTCTACGAATGTAGTTTTCATATTGTAAAACATTTTAGCAGTAATAATAATGCAGTGAGAGTAATTGAATAAATTGTGACAAGAGTATGCAGCAAACCGTTGACACCTAGTGGCCTTTGTTGGTAAAACGACTAAAAGAGTGACACATTTTTTTGTGATTTTAACTTGAAATTTGGATCACAACTACTTGAGACATATGGTCTCAAGTTTACATTATTTCTTTTGAAACATTTACATTTTTATACTTTCATTTATAAATGTAATATATACTGCATTATTTTTAATTATTAAACATACATTTAAACTGCTATACATTTTTTTCTGTTTAACATTTTCACCTCCAGACACTTCAGTGAAAAACCTTAAATTGTCTTCTTTAAAACAAGATTAGGCTTCTAGCCCAAAAAATGCCAGTTATATTCATTTGAAGTGCAAATCAACATTTCACCCCCCCACTCAAAAGGGTGGTGTGACAGTTATGGGGTTTTAATAAATGCTGTATAAGTGCAGTTCATTATTAGTTCATGTAAACTATTGTTGTTAACTAATAAACCTTATTGTAAAGTGTTACCAAATAAGCAACTACTAAGTATTAATAATATTAATAATAAGTATTAATAAGCAGTAGTTGGAGTATATTAAGGCAAAACTAGTTAATAGTTAGTTAATAGTGAGAATTGGACCCTAAAGTGGGACCAGAATAATTTATATACTTTTATGCTTAATTAGAGTCGCTTCAATCCACTCTTTGTTTAAATTTTAAAAAAGAATTTAGAAAATAAATATTAGGACGTTCAAAAGATTAATAGTGATTAAATAAATAATTTTTGTGATAGTAATTTGTACAATAATCTAATTACACAATTTAAGATGTAATTAATAACTAGTAATTAATTACTTTTTTGAGTAACTTACCCAACACTGTTCACACATAATAAGATGAATTAAGGCTGATGTGACACTTTTTACTTTGGCAAGTATTATATATTATCCCATATACACACACAAGATATATTTCCTTACCGCATCACTTTACGTTCTTGGCATATGTAATAATCTACATACTCATCACAATGCTAGCATACCTTACTGTCTGAATGCACTGAATTCATGCTAGACATTTTTATTACCAATGTGCTCTGATTCCTACAGACCGGACTGAGAATAATGTACCAGCCTCCTGAATATCGAGAGCAGAGTGATACCTGTGCCACTAGGCATCTTTTATTATCCAAGCAGAATATGAATAAAAGTGTCTCAGGAACACTAGGAATGTGGAGCACTATAAACTAGCAGAATTAGGCCACAGCAGAGAAAGACTTCATCCTTTCTCATTTGGTAGGAGGATAGTGGAAGTCTACTCACTCTTGCTAGGCTGGTCCCTGAGGGCACCTTGTAGGGGACGTACTTCCTGTAGATGTGCCCCACCCTCGAGCAAGGCACATCGTACATGCTGCCTCCACACATCCAAACCTGTACATAAAATACACAAATATTATTACTGCAACACAACATATACATACAGAGTGATCCCTATCCTGCATTCTCTGAGACAGCTGACTATGCAGTATGACACATGCATCCCATTCATAAGCTCCTACTCGATAATTCTGTGCAGGTCTCGATGAGAATATGTGAAGAGACTACCAAGAAACGCTCCTGTACTTTTACATCGTGTTCAAAACAGAAACAACCAATGTACTCGCCGTGGGCTTCAATTAAGAACCGGCTGGCGTATTCACTGAAGGAAAGAAGCAGAAGTGGAAAGTCTTTCAACTGCCTCTTGGTTCTCTCTCTACTTCTACTGTCTTAACCAAAAGAACAGAGAGATAAAAAAGTAAGCAAGGTTTTTCCATTGCCGTCCAGAGTCTGTCTTTCTCTTTTTGTTTCACTAAAGCCAAGACTTTGATGTGCCTGTTCGTATTGAGTATTGGCTCAAGCGGGGTGGAGCGTGGGTTCAGTAAGTTCCTCTGACACCCAGAGGGAGGTAAGACTGCTGAGGAGAGAGGTATAAGTTGAGTCCAATAGATTTTCTCTTCCTCTCCTCATCCTCGGTCACCCGCTGGGCCTTAGAGAGCTGTCTGCAGATATCAAACCGCACAGATGTATCTCTCCTGCCAGGCGGTGGGTTAGTGGTCAAGCTTACTTCACAGACCCTATCGTTACAGAATGAGAATCGCTGGAAAAATCTGTGCCGCTGAGAGACCAAGAAAAATCCCCCGCAGATCTCTCATCTGAGGATAAATGAGATAGCCATGTGACAAATGAAGTTTTATGAAGATTTTTCACAGGCTCTTATATTATTAAGCATGGAGAGATGCAGCCATGGCAGGACTTTAGATATTAAGAGGACTTGTATCGCATTTAAAAAGCTGCCTACATCGAACAGATGGATGAAACTTGGACGGAGTATGGCAGGCGAGCAATCGATGGGATGAAGCCAGGCCTAATAAGTCCAAGCTTTTATTTTGGGTTGTCGTTGCATGTTGGAGCATCATAGAGACACTGTATTACAATACCAGAATTTTCAATAGGGATGTGCAATGTTGTTTTATTCGATTTATTTTTTGTTCTGATTCCAAGCACTACCAAGGACAATACTGCTGATATCAATACCGATACCTCTATTACTAAAGTTTTTGTTTCTAAAAGTAATTATAGCTAATCAACATATTTGGAAACCACATCAGGCCCAAAAAGCAAATTTGTTCTGTATTTTAAACACGATTACAGCACATGATCAATCTTCACTTAGACCTATTAAAAATAAAATAAAAAACTGCCCTATTTAGTGTTATTTATTGCGAAATAACTCCAGATGGTGCATTTTCTCTCAGTCATGACCTCTGGCAAGCACAGCTTTTAATCTTTGACTACATTTCGACTCATGTTCAGATGAAACAGCAGGAGAAATACTGTGGCTTGTATCCTACACAGCTATTTGATAATATACTGCAGTTCATTTTTTTTCCATTTAGAGGCTTACGAGACAAATTAATGTAAATCAATGTTTTTATGTGAAGATTGATTCTCTAGATACAACATTACTATTGAAAGCATCAAAAGTATTAATATCTCACTCCTTCCATTAAAGGTGCATTGTGGGACTTTTTAGAAGGATCTCTTAATGCAATATAATATACATAACTATATTATCAGCGGTGTATAAAGACATTACATAATAAACTGTATTGTTTATGTAACCTTAGAATGAGCTGTTTTATCTACATACATTCCCTTACAGCAGTGGTCTTTACTATTTTTTCATGAGAGCAACACTGATAGGTCAAAGTCAATAGGAGAGCCACTATTACAGCAACGTATCAAAAGTTATATCCAGTCATAAATAGCATGTCTGCATTTCAATCTGTCATCACTGAACATAGACTGTAACAAAAAAATGCAAAATTTTTGTCAAATCAACATATATTTTTATGTTACTTTAACTTTAAAAATTAAGTTAAACAATTTCAACTTCATTTTATAAGTTATGTCAACTTTTTTAAAGCCGAAACTTAAAATAGTAGGTTGAATTGACTTGCAAACTAAGTTGTTTAAACTTCATGCTACATATTTTTACAGTAACAATATGCAATGCAATAAAATATGTCTTTCTTTATTATTTACCAGTCAAATTTGTTCCCTTAAAGGCGGAGTCCACGATGTTTGGAAGCCAATGTTGATATTTGAAATCACCCAAACAAACACGCCCCTACCCCAATAGAATCTGGACCTTCTGTTGATAGACCCGCCCCGAACATACGCAACCCGGCATTTGATTTGATTGGCTATAAGTGTGTTTTGGTAGTCGGCCCGTCTCCTTTTCCAACGCGTTTTTCAAACATCGTGGACTCCGCCTTTAATGACTAAATACAGAATTTCCTTAAAGCGGAACTCCACCCTAAAACAACATTATGCTCCAACACTATATTTCATCACATATACTGTATGTAGTTGATTATGCTGCCATCAAACGTACTAACTCCATATAAAAAATTAAAGCTTTTAACTGCTACAGTAACGGAAGAAAAATGCACGGCTACATATTCTGAACGTTCTAAATGGAGGCGGGTCTTGAGGCGAGATGATTAACAGTAAATGATAATGTTCTTTGATTGACAGATGCACAGGATGAGCTAACGTTAGCTTGCTTTGCTCGTGTTCATAATAACAACAACATGATAATAACTTTCTATGTAGTATATTTAACATAGTTACACAAAACAAGCAACAATTAAAATTGATGTTTTAGATATTTTGACCATTTTACATGACCTGAGTCTGTGAAAAAACTGGGCTGAAAACAGTACTCGAAATATTCCTGATGAAAGTGCTGGCTGCATATTCAAATTTTTATCTGTTAGTGCTGTGTCAGCTGAGGGTCGTGTTGATGTAAACAATAAAAACTCCCGGTGGCCTGAATTTGTTGTCCATATATTGCACAGGTTCTAGTAATCTTTTTTTGGTGGGTTTTGGTGATTTCCCCTTAAGAGACGGTAAAAGCGGAGTTACTGTTTGGTTGGGTTCGTCTGCTGGCTTACTTCAAGTTGACTTGAGTTGATTTGAGAGCAGGTTGAGCGGTAAAAGAAGTTATTAGGCTTGTTCAACTCAATGCGGGCTGCAAGAATTGACAGCCGGATGACGTCAAAGTACCGCAAGAGCAATTCGTGAAATCATACGGAGGAGTTTGCTTTTAAATCGCTCTCGTGGAACCTTGACATCATCCGGCTGTCGGTTCTTGCGGTGCCGCATGAAGTCAAACAAACATGAAGGCTGCATCGATCAGTGGTTAGTGGGTGGAGCTAATGACTCAGTTTCACGCAGTGCATTCTGGTTAATTGAGTTCACCAAAGACCGTTACAAAAACACACTATCAATCTAATAATCGAAATCGTGCAAATTTCTTTTTTTTCTCATGTAAAATGTAAAAAGGGATATAAATTACCCGTGATAATAGGCTAAAATGTCTAGGGTTCAAATCCGCTTTAATACTAAGCATTCTTATTATGTGCGTATGCGGAGCCCCCTGAAGCACTAGGGGGCCACCTTTCTCTTAATTTTATACGGTGCTGCACAGAACGATTGGCGAGTGACAGTACTGTCATGCGAGAGCATTATGCTTACAAAACACGCAGTCTGATCTCTCGGGACTTTGATGTCATTTGACAATCGCTCTGTGGAAGCGCTGAATGCAGTCACACGCGCTTATCGACGTGCGTCTTGATATAATGCAGGGGTGGGCATTCCTGGTCCTGGAGGGCCACTGTCCTGCAAAGTTTAGCTCCAACCCTAATTAAACACACCTGAAAATCCCAATCAAAGGCTTCAGTATGACTTGGAAATGACATTCAGGTGTGTTTGATTAGGGTTGGAGTTAAACTTTGCAGGACAGTGGCCCTCTAGGACCAGGAATGCACACCCCTGATATAATAGGTAATAGGTATGGTTTTCTAACAAAGTTAGCGTCCAGAGCAGAAAAGACAAAAAAAGCACATGCATGCATGATCATATCACTGTATTATTTGCCCTAAACGGACAAAATGTTCTACATACATGCTTCGTCCCTTCGTTGACTCAGATGACAACAGGTTTGTCCTTGTAACTTTGAACAAACTGTTTCCAGTAAATAATTTTTTTACAATATTAGCAATGTTTACAGTGTAGCTTCTGATGTTTCGAAATTGAGGTTGGTTGCAATTCGTAATCTCACCACTAGGTTCCCCTAAAAACCCACATTATACAACCAATCCAAATTTTCTGGTCTCTTATTGCTACCTGTCCCAACTTTTTTTGGAATGTGTAGCTGTCATGAAATCCAAAATGAGCCAATATTTGACATGACATTTTAAAAATGTCTTACTTTCAACATTTGATATGTTACCTATATTCTATTGTGAATAGAATAAAATATACGTTTATGAGATTTGTAAATTATTCCATTCCTTTTTACTCACAATTTCTACAGTGTCACAACTTTTTCTGATTTGGGGTTGTAGCTTTAAATTGATAGTTCACCTAAAAATTTAAATTCTGTCATCATTTACTCACCCCTCATGTTGTTCTAAACCTATATTTGTTTCCTTATTCTGTTAGACACAAAATAAGATATTTTGATAAATGATGGTAAGCACACAGTTGACGGTACTGATTTTCATAGTTGAAAAAAAAAAACAAATACTTGTGAGTACCGTCAACTGTGTGCTTATAATCCCTTAATCAAAATTTCTTCTTTTGTGTTCAACAGAAGAAAAAAATTTCAGCAACACGAGGGTGAGTAAATAATGACAGCATTTTTATTTTTGGGTGAACTATTCATTTGATATTTCTTAAAATTTTCATTGATCTTTCGTTATGCTTTTAGATTTAATGACTAAAATATTTCAAGGTCAGCTTAATGGTAAACAGAATACGTCTGCTACATGACAAACAAATGTTGTGCATGAAAGAGGAAATATTGTCACAGGATAATTGTAAAAACAGAAAACAAAAGGATGGTTCAGCCTCTAAACTATTTCAGTGGTTGCCATGGTTTCCAGTGTTCCAAAAGAGGACAGTGATCCAGGGAAAGTTCAGTGCCAGCGCAAGTGTGAGTCTAATGAAAAAGAGTGGGGTGGCAGGTATGTCAGAACTGATAAACAGAACACTTCCTCACATCCATCGGAGCAGTTTTGGCCCCGCTAATCAAAACTGAATCACTTCACAGCCACAGCCAATCACTGCATCACACAATCTAATTAGTTTCAGCAGTTCTACCGGCCTGAATGCATACAGGCGCACTCACACCTCCACTATCTTTATCTTATTTCAGGCGACTGGTGTGTTTTTGGCTTGATGACTTTGCTTAGGAACCCGGGGAACAAAATAACCTCTCTCGTCCAATCTTGTTCTGGCTTTGTTGTTGAAAAGAATGAGAAAAGATTGTCTACACAGACGGACAGGGGAACTTCACATTAAGTGGGAGAAAGCGAATTTCGTATATCTATAGTTATCTGTCCGTATTGGATCAGGACCTATGAGCTGTTCTCTACGTGGTTTGGAGTGTGTTTCATGGAATTCATTTGAAGGCCCAGATTGCACGAAGCACCAGAGTGAGACACTGTATCTTATTGTGTTCCCTTTGATTATTTCTGTTTAAGAGACCGACAACAAGAAGCAGCCTTGTAAAAATGTGTCAGAAATAATCTATTATTTGAAAAATGTGCTCAAGATTTAGCTCAGACGCATTAACTCACCTT
Source organism: Misgurnus anguillicaudatus (assembly GCF_027580225.2). Taxonomy (NCBI): domain Eukaryota; kingdom Metazoa; phylum Chordata; class Actinopteri; order Cypriniformes; family Cobitidae; genus Misgurnus; species Misgurnus anguillicaudatus. Next base: position 20,129,345 of record NC_073339.2, read on the forward strand.
GAAAGATATTTCAAACTGCTCGCCACCCCAGATCTCGAGGCCCGTGTCGTATCCACCCAGCTCCCAGAACCATTGCCGGTTTACTGCAAACAAGCCTCCAGCCATCACAGGAGACCTGCAGGAAGTAGAAAAAGTTCAAGCTCTCATACATTTAATGCAACATGTTTTAAAGGGGTCCTCATAAACCTTTGTCAATGAAGTATGTGAAGGAAAGACAACATATATAGCACTAAGCAGAAAAAGTAACTAAATATAAATTCAGTACATTCAATTTAAAAAACAAAAACATTAAGATAACTGACACATTAGATACACTCTTATAAAAATGCTGTGTTATTTTTAACCAAGGTTGGGTCAAAATGGGACAAACCCTGCCGTTGGGTTAAAATAACCCAGAAAATGCTTATAATTGACCCAACAACTGAGCATTGATTGAATTACAACCCGACATGTTGGGTTTGTCCTATTTTGACCCAGTTAGTGTAACTAATAATGTTTTAATTAACATTCAGGGTTCCCACACCTTAGTTAACTTTAAATTCAAGGACCTTTTAAAGACTTTTCAGGTCCAATACCCTTAAATTCAAGGACTAAATGTGGGGACACATTTCAAGTGTGAGCAAGGTTACATTGCGTTCCCTTTAAAGATACATTGTTACAGTTCCCTTTTGGAGGGAACTTGCGCTGCATCACTGCGGTGACACTTTGGGGATGCCTCCAGGGTTAAGTGCATCTGAATGTGTATATCAATTCAACCAATGGTGAGGCTTTATGACAAAGACAGGGTGATGCGGGAGACAGGAAGTATATCGCTATCTGAAATATTGCCAAAGGCAGCGTTACAGGGACGCAGGAAGTATGGCAAGGGAGACGCAGTGTCTCGTTCCCTTCTCAGGGAACAACAGTTACATACGTAACCCTGGAGGTTTTCATGTGTCAAACACAACTATGCAAAAAAGCATTTTGGTATTAATCAACATTCGCATACAGAAGATATAAGCATTTAAAGTGAACATGTGCTTTAAAAGGCTAAACTTTTTATTATATTATCCTACACTACACATGCAATAATATTATATTTTCTAAAACTTTCCAGAGCCTTGAATTTTCCCCCTAGATTCACAAACTTTCAAGGATTTCAAGGACCGGTGGAAAAATATAAAGGCCAGGACTAGGCCTTAGTTTAATTAAAAAAATTATAACTAGTTTTAACAAACATGCCTTACTAAAACATTACTTGTGTGCATTTGAGGCAAAACAAAGGGCACTGATGTATTTTATGATATGTCAGTGCAAGTTGTTTTCAGTTTGGAAAGCTCTTACATTTATTTTATTCTAGGACTAGTCTAATCCCTGTCCGGGAAACTGCTCCAAAGAGTATAGTGCATTGTTAATTCATGTTTGGAATACATTAACTATTTATACAGCTGCTTGAAGTTTGGAAAAAAGTTTCAGTACTTTCGTGCACCTTAAGATATTGCTAGTACAACGTGTGTGTGTGTGTGTGTGTGTGTGTGTGTGTGTGTGTGTGTGTGTGTGTGTGTGTGTGTGTGTTGGTTTTTGTGATTTATGAGGACATTTCACATGAATACACGCCACACTATGAGGACATTTTGTATTATGAGGACAGGGTTGGTGTCCTCATAATACGGGCAATGTAGAAGTGCTTCTAGGGGTAAGAGGAGCTTAAATTCAAATTTTCTCTGAAAGTCCCTATAAATCACAATGATCAGACTTTGTGTATGACGTGTGTATCGAGACTGCGCCCCTGTAGGCCGGTCCGGTGTAATGCACCTCCTAATTAATATTCATATTTGTGTATGGAATCGGAGGTTCTGATTGGATGACCACCAGATGTCCTCATAATTTCGGATTTTGCCAAACCACTGTGTTAAACGCACTTACAAGAAGGACGGTAACTATAGCGATAACAATTAAGAAATAGTCAAAATAGTTCTAAATATAATATAATATCAGAATCCAGAGCACACATGAAACACACAAAAAAGAAAAAATATCACTTTTGAAACGATTTCACTGATTGATGACGCCTTCTCACACCTGACCCAAGCCATTTGCGGATAAGTCATCGGTGCGAAGGGACGTAAGGTAAGACAAACAACTACTTTTTAACTTTATAAACTGTTTGGGGTTACAACGTTTAAATATTCTACAGTTAATCGCACGTAAATGTAATAATTATTAGCAGTTCAATCTAGTTTTGATGAAACCTCACTGCATCTTTTCCTGACCAAGCGTGAGGAATTAAGAATATATTATTAAACAATTATTTTGTCATTAAACATTTGCTATCTTATCATGCTTCATGTTAAGTAGATAAAGATTAGTAGTATCATCCAAAATAAACACATTACAAGCTGTTACTTAAGTAACAGCTTGTGTGTTTATTTTGGATGATGAATTGACAGATTGAGAACATTATTTGAAAGATTTTAAGGATTTGTGGCTGTAAAATTATGTGTTTATAGGTTTAGTGCGGTAAACTTCGTTTTACACGACGAATTGTTTCTTATTACTTTGTGACGCAGTTACCCATGTGCTTGCGGCCTGCTACTTGTAACAATTGTGCACTATGAAGAAAGACAATGCTTGCATTGCTTACTGTAACTCTAATAATGTAGTGGTTTCTTAGTATGACTAAGGCCTGTTGTAAGATATGTTGTCTTTGGTATCTGGATGGTTATTCACCTATATAAACATGACCATGCCTGTGAAAACCCAGCTAAAGCAGTGTTTGGTCATTTATTGTACAAAGGTTTGACAAATTTCAGTCTCAGAAAATCATGTTTTCGAGATTCCAATGTGATATTTTATGTATTGTATGTATGGACAGGTTGATGGATAATTTAGCTGGTACCTGTGACCATGTGACAATAAGAATCATTACTTTCATTCCAATTACTGTCTATATAGGAAATAAGAGTAAATACTTTATAGTTGATTAGGTCAGTGATGTCTAAAAATCATTGTAAATTTTGTAAAGTGACTAAAATGTCATTGTGCCTTTACAGGAAATGACAGCAACAACAAGATCTCAAAGGGCCAAGCTAAAGCCAAATGATGAAGCTGCATATTATATATCTATGTCAAAAGACAAGGATGGGTTTGAAATAAAATTCATAAATTCATTCAAAGGTGAGTAATACAGGCCTGTGTTTAAACCAACCCTGCTCCTTGAGATCTTAAGCATTTGATATTTTGAGCTTTCAGCCCTTAGGTGATTTGTGTCACTTTCAACCGGTCGGTGTGCTTCCACTAAACATAACTAATATCTGTGCATAAATTTAGAGGAGTATTACATGTAAATATTTAGTAGATTGTGGTCTCTTCCTATCTAGCAATTTGTGTTTATATTAAAATTAAAAACTTTGATTGTATTTATAAAAGTTCTGTTGCATTTTATGAAGTTTGTTGACCTGGCTCGCGTGATTTTCAGTTAAAGAGCTTCAGAAAAGGTCACGTGATTTCCGGAAAGGGAACCTAGGGACCATTGATGCTCACTGCTTTTTGTGTTGCATTGTAAAAAAAAATTGGTAACGGACGTTTTAGTACACTGGAAGGATTTTGCGATAAGGACAGCCCTTAAAATGGACAACTCCCTGCTCAGTGCCCTGACTACTAGACAAGGGAGCTGAGTGAGGCACAGCCTATGTTACTTCATACTTCAGTTCCAACCCTTCTCCAACACACCTGCCTTTCATTATCAATGGACTCTATGCACAGCGGCGCTTGACATATTTCCGGTGAAATCTCAGGATGGTGGACTACTTCCGCCAGTCGTAGAGTGCAATTCAGGAACGCTCGTTGCCAAAACAACACAGCTAATTTTGTTGATGGTTGTTTTATTTACATAGAAATAACTTGTACTCCACACAGAATACCATAATGACATTTAAACGTATGAAAGTATATTTTTAAAGTCGGGAGGACAGAATGTCTAGCCACCACTGCTGTGTGTCATAGTGTTTACAGCATTAGACTCACTTGAAAGCATGACAACTTCTGCACTGCTACCCTGTATCTGCATTACCACTAGTTTTAGCTTGAAATTACACTGATAACAGTACTAGTCATCTGTTGTTGATAAACTTATGAATTTGGTTTAATTGTTGTCATCAGTACTAGCGAAGATGACATCTGTGGTTAAACAAGGTAAAAATAAGAACAGTAAAAACTCTTTATTTTGCGTATTTATGTATGCTTTATTTATATCAAATGCAAAAGACAAATAGAAAATTAATATCAATGACAACAAGAATAACTTCAGAGAAAAATATAACACACATACAACAAACTAAATACACGGGGTATTAAAATAAACAAACTACACCAGAGATAAACAAATAATGAAAAAATATAGATTTCAAAAACGGACTTTACCATAGTCAATATTCCCTTTGCTTTGTTTTTTACATCCTCTAATGTTTCAAGATACTTACTTAAAAATAACCAAGTAAAAATTTTTACAATCGACGTGAATACCAAAATAAAACCGTAAAAACTCAGAACAGTTCTCTAAACGTCACATTTAAGCTATTAGTCCTGCTGCAGTTTGTGTTGCTTTATACTTGTATACTATAGCACTAACAGTGAGATCCCATTTGTTTCTCTTATTTTACCTGACACTGTAACACAAGACATTATTATATTAATAACGTGATTAGCCTGCTGGACAAGTTCATCAGTTGGTTCAGCTGTGTTTGATTGGGTTGGAACTGAACTCTGTAGGCCAGAAGATTTCCAGGAGCATGGCTGGAAAACACATGTTAAAACAATATTTAATCCAGGCCCTTTTTCCTGACTGCTCTTTGTTAGGTCGGGGTGTCTTCAGTTGTCGTCACTTTCAAAAGGGTGATTTTCTTTTTGAGTATCGAGGACGAGTCTTAACTAAGGAGGAATATGAACGAAGACATAGTGAACTTGAAGTCTTTTTGTTTGAGTTTCGTTTTGATGGAAGACAACTATGGTATGTATAATATTTTACTCAATTTACAATTTCTTCCAAACATTCATAGTCACATTCATAGCCACATGACGTTCATCCAGAAACATGATTAATTATTCAGTAAAACTTGCATTTACTTAATGTATGATTCAGTCAGTGTTATTACACCTTTTAGTTAGCATTGTGTTCTTGCTGTTTCAGGGTTGATGCTTCCAAAGATGATGGCTCTTTAGGGAGACTTGTCAACGACGATCATGTGAACCCCAACAGTAAAATGAAAATCATTACTGTGAACAGAAAGCCCCATCTTTGCTTATTTGCAGTAAAGAACATCAGTCCTGGGGATGAGATTATGTATAACTATGGGGATTCTGACTGGCCATGGAGAAACAAGGTATTTATAAAGAGTGTGAATTTTTTAGCTGAATTAAATTTTAACAATGTTTGCAAATGGACATGGCAAAGTGTAGTTAAGCGTCTTCATTTTGAATGTGCACAGGTAACTTTTGAGACAGAACAACAGTCACACCATTCGATCAATTGTGCTGGAGACAATGATGGAACACAGAAGGTATTTGTTTGTAAAGTGTACATGAGTAATTTACCTCAAGTTTAATCCTGTTTATACTTATTTTGATGATAGACAAACTGTTTTAGCAGGGCACTTTGTATTTAAGCATGTTAATGTGTTAATACTTCTTCATTTTGAATGTGCACAGGTAACTTCTGAGACAGAACAACAGTCACACCGTTCGATCAACTGTGCAGGAGACAATGATGGAACACAGAAGGTATTTGTTTGTAAAGTGTACATGAGTAATTTACCTCAAGTTTAATCCTATTTATACTTATTTTGATGATAGACAAACTGTTTTAGCAGGACACTTTGTATTCAAGCCTGTTAATGTGTTAATACTTCTTCATTTTGAATGTGCACAGGTAACTTCTGAGACAGAACAACAGTCACACCGTTCGATCAACTGTGCAGGAGACAATGATGGAACACAGAAGGTATTTGTTTGTAAAGTGTACATGAGTAATTTACCTCAAGTTTAATCCTATTTATACTTATTTTGATGATAGACAAACTGTTTTAGCAGGACACTTTGTATTTAAGCATGTTAATGTGTTAATACTTCTTCATTTTGAATGTGCACAGGTAACTTCTGAGACAGAACAACAGTCACACCGTTCGATCAACTGTGCAGGAGACAATGATGGAACACAGAAGGTATTTGTTTGTAAAGTGTACATGAGTAATTTACCTCAAGTTTAATCCTATTTATACTTATTTTGATGATAGACAAACTGTTTTAGCAGGACACTTTGTATTTAAGCATGTTAATGTGTTAATACTTCTTCATTTTGACTGTGCACAGGTAACTTCTGAGACAGAACAACAGTCACACCGTTCGATCAACTGTGCAGGAGACAATGATGGAACACAGAAGGTATTTGTTTGTAAAGTGTAAATGAGTAATTTACCTCAAGTTTAATCCTATTTATACTTATTTTGATGATAGACAAACTGTTTTAGCAGCACACTTTGTATTCAAGCCTGTTAATGTGTTAATACTTCTTCATTTTGAATGTGCACAGGTAACTTCTGAGACAGAACAACAGTCACACCGTTCGATCAACTGTGCAGGAGACAATGATGGAACACAGAAGGTATTTGTTTGTAAAGTGTACATGAGTAATTTACCTCAAGTTTAATCCTATTTATACTTATTTTGATGATAGACAAACTGTTTTAGCAGGACACTTTGTATTCAAGCCTGTTAATGTGTTAATACTTCTTCATTTTGAATGTGCACAGGTAACTTCTGAGACAGAACAACAGTCACACCGTTCGATCAACTGTGCAGGAGACAATGATGGAACACAGAAGGTATTTGTTTGTAAAGTGTAAATGAGTAATTTACCTCAAGTTTAATCCTATTTATACTTATTTTGATGATAGACAAACTGTTTTAGCAGGGCACTTTGTATTTAAGCATGTTAATGTGTTAATACTTCTTCATTTTGAATGTGCACAGGTAACTTCTGAGACAGAACAACAGTCACACCGTTCGATCAACTGTGCAGGAGACAATGATGGAACACAGAAGGTATTTGTTTGTAAAGTGTAAATGAGTAATTTACCTCAAGTTTAATCCTATTTATACTTATTTTGATGATAGACAAACTGTTTTAGCAGGACACTTTGTATTCAAGCCTGTTAATGTGTTAATACTTCTTCATTTTGAATGTGCACAGGTAACTTCTGAGACAGAACAACAGTCACACCGTTCGATCAACTGTGCAGGAGACAATGATGGAACACAGAAGGTATTTGTTTGTAAAGTGTAAATGAGTAATTTACCTCAAGTTTAATCCTATTTATACTTATTTTGATGATAGACAAACTGTTTTAGCAGGACACTTTGTATTTAAGCATGTTAATGTGTTAATACTTCTTCATTTTGACTGTGCACAGGTAACTTCTGAGACAGAACAACAGTCACACCGTTCGATCAACTGTGCAGGAGACAATGATGGAACACAGAAGGTATTTGTTTGTAAAGTGTACATGAGTAATTTACCTCAAGTTTAATCCTATTTATACTTATTTTGATGATAGACAAACTGTTTTAGCAGGACACTTTGTATTTAAGCATGTTAATGTGTTAATACTTCTTCATTTTGATTGTGCACAGGTAACTTCTGAGACAGAACAACAGTCACACCGTTCGATCAACTGTGCAGGAGACAATGATGGAACACAGAAGGTATTTGTTTGTAAAGTGTACATGAGTAATTTACCTCAAGTTTAATCCTATTTATACTTATTTTGATGATAGACAAACTGTTTTAGCAGGACACTTTGTATTTAAGCATGTTAATGTGTTAATACTTCTTCATTTTGACTGTGCACAGGTAACTTCTGAGACAGAACAACAGTCACACCGTTCGATCAACTGTGCAGGAGACAATGATGGAACACAGAAGGTATTTGTTTGTAAAGTGTAAATGAGTAATTTACCTCAAGTTTAATCCTATTTATACTTATTTTGATGATAGACAAACTGTTTTAGCAGGGCACTTTGTATTTAAGCATGTTAATGTGTTAATACTTCTTCATTTTGAATGTGCACAGGTAACTTCTGAGACAGAACAACAGTCACACCATTCGATCAACTGTGCAGGAGACAATGATGGAACACAGAAGGTATTTGTTTGTAAAGTGTACATGAGTAATTTACCTCAAGTTTAATCCTATTCATACTTATTTTGATGATAGACAAACTGTTTTAGCAGGACACTTTGTATTTAAGCATGTTAATGTGTTAATACTTCTTCATTTTGATTGTGCACAGGTAACTTCTGTTTCTGCTTTTACAGTTAGATCAAACCATCTTTTATGTGTTCATGTGTCCCCGTAATAAGGCTCGGTGTCTGTCGTCAGGAATGGGTAGACGTTTAGGGTTTGTGCTTTTACAGTTAGATCAAACCTTCTTTTGTGTGTTCATGTGTCCCCGTAATAAGGCTCGGTGTCTGTCGTCAGGAATGGGTAAACATTTAGGGTTTGTGCTTTAACAGTTAGATCAAACCTTCTTTTGTGTGTTCATGTGTCCCCGTAATAAGGCGTGGTGTCTGTCGTCAGGAATGGGTAGACGTTTAGGGTTTGTGCTTTTACAGTTAGATCAAACCTTCTTTTGTGTGTTCATGTGTCCCCGTAATAAGGCTCGGTGTCTGTCGTCAGGAATGGGTAGACGTTTAGGGTTTGTGCTTTTACAGTTAGATCAAACCTTCTTTTGTGTGTTCATGTGTCCCCGTAATAAGGCTCGGTGTCTGTCGTCGGGAATGGGTAAACATTTAGGGTTTGTGCTTTAACAGTTAGATCAAACCTTCTTTTGTGTGTTCATGTGTCCCCGTAATAAGGCGTGGTGTCTGTCGTCGGGAATGGGTAGACGTTCAGTGTTTCTGCTTTTACAGTTAGATCAAACCTTCTTTTGTGTGTTCATGTGTCCCCGTAATAAGGCTCGGTGTCTGTCGTCAGGAATGGGTAGACGTTTAGGGTTTGTGCTTTTACAGTTAGATCAAACCTTCTTTTGTGTGTTCATGTGTCCCCGTAATAAGGCTCGGTGTCTGTCGTCGGGAATGGGTAAACATTTAGGGTTTGTGCTTTTACAGTTAGATCAAACCTTCTTTTGTGTGTTCATGTGTCCCCGTAATAAGGCTCGGTGTCTGTCGTCAGGAATGGGTAGACGTTTAGGGTTTCTGCTTTTACAGTTAGATAGTGCTGCCACTAACGACTAATTATCTAACGACTAATCTTTCGACTAATTTTTCGAATAGTCGACTATTCTAAACGACTAATTAAAAAAAACTCAAGTGTTTGTTATTTCATTGTGTCCATTTTATTTTGAACCCACCGGTGTCATAAACAATATGAATAACTTAAATGTTACCAAATAAAAAATTACAATGTAAACAATATAAATAATAATAAAAACTTCCAGTGCAAAGTAGATGCTTAACAGAAATATGAAATGTTTCACTTCTACTCTTTGATCTTATATTGCATTTTAACACAACTGAATGCTATTTTACATATTATCTGTTCTGTTGTAGCCTATAAAATAGTGACTAAACATGACCCATCACCTCGTTTTTATCCAACCAGCTGTTCCTTTAACTGCTGCTAAAATCCTGATTTAGATATGCAAAAATCACCATACATTTACATTGTAGCTTTACTGCTGTTGCTCTTCTCATAATTGTTGTTGTGTTTTGAGCCATTTCTTGATTTTAAATGCGAGTGATATAGCGCAGACAATTCGGTGCAAATTCAGAAATATAAGAGAATACACTGTTGTTGTTACATAGACTACACAACACGGCATACAGCATCATAGGGAGGGAGAAAGCTCGCACACAGACTCACACTACTGCTAATCTTTCTTCAAGTCATGTTAACTCGATCAGTCGTCTTTGTCAGAGACATCTGTGAATGTTGACGTTTACGCAAAAAAGAAAGTACATTAAAAACACTGCCACCTTTTCACTGTCACGTAAGAGAGAGGCGCGCGCGGTCGAGGCGCTGCAAGCAACATGAGTGATAGAGAGAGAGAGAGAGACGCGCTGAACACTCGCAACAATGATTGAGCCGTTTAAAATAGTAAAATAAAAATGTAAATGGGAATCATGAAAAATCTATTTGTTGCGTCCAGTGTTGATTCCGTGGCGGAATCACGAGCAAACACTGATAGCCTTTAACATCCAAAGACAGAGTCATTGTACTTCTCAAAAGAGTTAATAAAACAGTACTGACTAGCTCGCCGTTTCATTAATAATCATATAACAGTTACTTACGTTGTCCTATTCTCTGTGGGTGTATCGTCAATAACTCCCGAGTGTTTTCGTTTGAGATGCTCGTGCATTGTCGTTGTGCTCCCGTGATAAGCCAGCCACGTTTGGCACGGTGTAACAGACCACTCTTTTATCACAACTTGGCTTAAAATACTTTCATACTTCGGAAGCTTTCCGACTCATAATTCCATAGACTCACCTGCCACCGCCAATTTTTCAAAATTAAAGCAGTGAAGGCAGGGGGAGAGGGAAGAAAGATGATAGCGTAGCAGATTAACCAGCAGGGCGCGCACAGCGCACAGACTGGTGTGGAGGTGAATTACATTGAGCCATTTGAGACATGAGACAGAATTACAGTGGGCCGTTTGAGACGGAAAAAAATAAATATGCGACTCCTCGACTAAAAAAATTGCCGTCGACAAATTTTCATCGTCGATTACGTCGACTACGTCGACTATTCGCGGCAGCACTACAGTTAGATCAAACCATCTTTTGTGTGTTCATGTGTCCCCGTAATAAGGCTCGGTGTCTGTCGTCAGGAATGGGTAGACGTTCAGTGTTTCTGCTTTTACAGTTAGATCAAACCTTCTTTTGTGTGTTCATGTGTCCCCGTAATAAGGCTCGGTGTCTGTCGTCAGGAATGGGTAGACGTTTAGGGTTTGTGCTTTAACAGTTAGATCAAACCTTCTTTTGTGTGTTCATGTGTCCCCGTAATAAGGCGTGGTGTCTGTCGTCAGGAATGGGTAGACGTTTAGGGTTTCTGCTTTTACAGTTAGATCAAACCATCTTTTGTGTGTTCATGTGTCCCCGTAATAAGGCGTGCTGTCTGTCGTCGGGAATGGGTAAACATTTAGGGTTTGTGCTTTAACAGTTAGATCAAACCTTCTTTTGTGTGTTCATGTGTCCCCGTAATAAGGCTCGGTGTCTGTCGTCGGGAATGGGTAGACGTTTAGGGTTTGTGCTTTAACAGTTAGATCAAACCTTCTTTTGTGTGTTCATGTGTCCCCGTAATAAGGCGTGGTGTCTGTCGTCAGGAATGGGTAGACGTTTAGGGTTTCTGCTTTTACAGTTAGATCAAACCATCTTTTGTGTGTTCATGTGTCCCCGTAATAAGGCGTGCTGTCTGTCGTCGGGAATGGGTAAACATTTAGGGTTTGTGCTTTAACAGTTAGATCAAACCTTCTTTTGTGTGTTCATGTGTCCCCGTAATAAGGCTCGGTGTCTGTCGTCAGGAATGGGTAGACGTTCAGTGTTTCTGCTTTTACAGTTAGATCAAACCATCTTTTGTGTGTTCATGTGTCCCCGTAATAAGGCGTGCTGTCTGTCGTCGGGAATGGGTAAACATTTAGGGTTTGTGCTTTAACAGTTAGATCAAACCTTCTTTTGTGTGTTCATGTGTCCCCGTAATAAGGCTCGGTGTCTGTCGTCAGGAATGGGTAGACGTTCAGTGTTTCTGCTTTTACAGTTAGATCAAACCATCTTTTGTGTGTTCATGTGTCCCCGTAATAAGGCGGGGTGTCTGTCGTCAGGAATGGGTAGACGTTCAGTGTTTCTGCTTTTACAGTTAGATCAAACCATCTTTTGTGTGTTCATGTGTCCCCGTAATAAGGCTCGGTGTCTGTCGTCAGGAATGGGTAGACGTTCAGTGTTTCTGCTTTTACAGTTAGATCAAACCATCTTTTGTGTGTTCATGTGTCCCCGTAATAAGGCGTGGTGTCTGTCGTCAGGAATGGGTAGACGTTTAGGGTTTCTGCTTTTACAGTTAGATCAAACCATCTTTTGTGTGTTCATGTGTCCCCGTAATAAGGCGTGGTGTCTGTCGTCAGGAATGGGTAGACGTTCAGTGTTTCTGCTTTTACAGTTAGATCAAACCATCTTTTGTGTGTTCATGTGTCCCCGTAATAAGGCGGGGTGTCTGTCGTCAGGAATGGGTAGACGTTCAGTGTTTCTGCTTTTACAGTTAGATCAAACCTTCTTTTGTGTGTTCATGTGTCCCCGTAATAAGGCTCGGTGTCTGTCGTCAGGAATGGGTAGACGTTTAGGGTTTGTGCTTTAACAGTTAGATCAAACCTTCTTTTGTGTGTTCATGTGTCCCCGTAATAAGGCGGGGTGTCTGTCGTCAGGAATGGGTAGACGTTCAGTGTTTCTGCTTTTACAGTTAGATCAAACCTTCTTTTGTGTGTTCATGTGTCCCCGTAATAAGGCTCGGTGTCTGTCGTCAGGAATGGGTAGACGTTTAGGGTTTGTGCTTTAACAGTTAGATCAAACCATCTTTTGTGTGTTCATGTGTCCCCGTAATAAGGCTCGGTGTCTGTCGTCAGGAATGGGTAGACGTTCAGTGTTTCTGCTTTTACAGTTAGATCAAACCATCTTTTGTGTGTTCATGTGTCCCCGTAATAAGGCGGGGTGTCTGTCGTCAGGAATGGGTAGACGTTCAGTGTTTCTGCTTTTACAGTTAGATCAAACCTTCTTTTGTGTGTTCATGTGTCCCCGTAATAAGGCTCGGTGTCTGTCGTCAGGAATGGGTAGACGTTCAGTGTTTCTGCTTTTACAGTTAGATCAAACCTTCTTTTGTGTGTTCATGTGTCCCCGTAATAAGGCTCGGTGTCTGTCGTCGGGAATGGGTAGACGTTAAGGGTTTGTGCTTCAACAGTTAGATCAAACCTTCTTTTGTGTGTTCATGTGTCCCCGTAATAAGGCTCGGTGTCTGTCGTCAGGAATGGGTAGACGTTTAGGGTTTGTGCTTTAACAGTTAGATCAAACCTTCTTTTGTGTGTTCATGTGTCCCCGTAATAAGGCGTGGTGTCTGTCGTCAGGAATGGGTAGACGTTCAGTGTTTCTGCTTTTACAGTTAGATCAAACCTTCTTTTGTGTGTTCATGTGTCCCCGTAATAAGGCTCGGTGTCTGTCGTCAGGAATGGGTAGACGTTTAGGGTTTGTGCTTTAACAGTTAGATCAAACCTTCTTTTGTGTGTTCATGTGTCCCCGTAATAAGGCTCGGTGTCTGTCGTCAGGAATGGGTAGACGTTTAGGGTTTGTGCTTTAACAGTTAGATCAAACCTTCTTTTGTGTGTTCACGTGTCCCCGTAATAAGGCGTGGTGTCTGTCGTCGGGAATGGGTAGACGTTCAGGGTTTCTGCTTTTACAGTTAGATCAAACCTTCTTTTGTGTGTTCATGTGTCCCCGTAATAAGGCGTGGTGTTTGTCGTCAGGAATGGGTAGACGTTTAGGGTTTGTGCTTTAACAGTTAGATCAAACCTTCTTTTGTGTGTTCACGTGTCCCCGTAATAAGGCTCGGTGTCTGTCGTCAGGAATGGGTAGACGTTTAGGGTTTGTGCTTTAACAGTTAGATCAAACCTTCTTTTGTGTGTTCACGTGTCCCCGTAATAAGGCGTGGTGTCTGTCGTCGGGAATGGGTAGACGTTCAGGGTTTCTGCTTTTACAGTTAGATCAAACCTTCTTTTGTGTGTTCATGTGTCCCCGTAATAAGGCGTGGTGTTTGTCGTCAGGAATGGGTAGACGTTTAGGGTTTGTGCTTTAACAGTTAGATCAAACCTTCTTTTGTGTGTTCATGTGTCCCCGTAATAAGGCTCGGTGTCTGTCGTCGGGAATGGGTAAACGTTTAGGGTTTGTGCTTTAACAGTTAGATCAAACCTTCTTTTGTGTGTTCATGTGTATCTGTAATGAATCGCGGTGTCCTGTTTTCTGTTGTGGGGGATGGGCAGATGATTCCTACAGCCAGATTGGACCTTCAGGGCTCTAGACTAACTTTTTGCACCGGTTGCACTGGTGCGCCTAAACATTTTGCTTAGGTGCACCAACACAAAAGTTAGCTGCACTCTAATTTTTGACCGCATCGGATTTATAGTTCACCCAAAAATGAAAATTCTGTCATAATTTACTCACTCTCATGTTGTTACCTGTATAAATGTCTTTGTTCTGGTGAACATGAATGAAAATATTTTGAGGAATGTTTGTAACCAAACCATTCATGAGCCCCATTTACTTCCATAGTATTATTTTTTCCTACTATAGAAGTGAATGGGGCTCATGCTTGGTTTGGTTATTAACATTCCTCAAAATATCTTGCTTTGTGTTTATCAGAACAAAGACATTTATATAGGTTTGTAACAAAATGAGGGAGAGTTAATAATGACAGAATTTTCATTTTTGGGTGAACTGTCCCTTTAACACCGCAAGTTTAGCGCCAGTGGTGGTTTAATACAGAATATAAACATATAGGCTATTTTATAATTTTCATGTTGTCATTCCATTTTCTTTATACGAGTCATGCACAGTCCTGTTTGATAACCCGCATCCGCCCAAAATAACACTTAAAATATTTGTTAAAATAACACTTGACCCGTTATCCGACATCAGCATCAATGTCATACCCGCCCGTTTTACATAAAGACAGCGACCGCCCGCACCGCAAATCGTGAAGTAAGTAGAAACCTTTAAAGATCTTCATGCAGAACATTGACCGAAATAAGCACAGGACTAATATATTAACTAAATATATTAACATTTAATGTGAAACTTTGTGAGGGTCGGCAGATTGACAGCTGAGCGGTCAGCAGTATTTGAACACTCATACGCGCTGCGCTTATATTTATAATTAACTTATAAATTGATGATATGATTGCAGTGATTCCAAAGGGATGTCCAAAAAAAAACTCAAGTAGAATGTTAAATGTTTAAAGTTGAATGTCTCTTTCTTGCTGCCTGTAGTGTAAACCCGCACCGGTGATGGCATGATACGCTAGCTTGCATCTTGCATTACCTTAAATTATCATCGTCATACAAATAAAAGTAAAACAACATTCAAAACTGTAATGGTGTACATTTATTTATGTAAAGTAACACTCGCAATAATAACAAAACATTGTGCTATTTTAAATAGGTAAAAAAAAAAAATTGTGCTGCATCAGATTTGGAGCGCGTCACACAAAAAATAAACTCATATAGGCTATAGGCTACTTTTAAATTCGTTTTGTTAATTTGCTAATTATTTAAGTGAAACACATTTCATGTAGGCTTATTTATTTTATTATTTTTTCACAAAAGAAAGATGTAAGCATCATGTTCTATTCATTTTAATGCTTTTTGCGTATAAACTAAAGCCTTGGGGGGAATTATTTATGAATGAATCAACAACGCAAATCAAGGAATGCATTTATTTCTCTATTTAAGACAATCTTGCAGGGCGGTAATAGTGATACAGCAAACACCGAAAAGTCAGATTAGATTTGGAAGTAAGATTATGAAGAAAGCGGTCCTGACTCCTGGCTTTTTTCTATAAATTGGGCGCACGCGACATTGCTGTTCGGGGTTACGTTCAAATAATTTTCTTCAAAAGAATTATGCTCTGGCTCTGACTCGATTGTAAGAGGCTCATTACCTAATTCCGTCTTCGGGTTCGGACCAGGACTGATGTGACGGGAGGTTGATGTCAGAGCATTGGTTATGATCTTTGGACGGATCAGGCATTAACTCTGTTTATCTGACGGACCAAGGCTACTCACCTCTCTCTCTCTCTCTCTCTCTCTCTCTCTCTCTCTCTCTCTCTCTGACTGGAGCGCACACGCATTTTTAAACGTACACACATGTAGATCTGGACCATGGCTTTTTCCCTCTGATTTTTTTTTAAGTCGCACCATTGAGAAATTAGTTCGCGTCGCACTCTCGAGCCCTGACCTTGGTTTTTGTTTACATACGTCTCTTTGTGAAATCCTGGTGGTGTTGTTTGCATCTTGTAGGATGAGTATGTTAATCTTTTAACATCAGTTTGGAGTTTTTCACTTAGGGCAGTGTTCTTCACTCCCAATCCTGGAGAGCCGGTGTCCTGCAGAGTTTAGCTCCAACCTTAATTAAACACACCTACCTGTGATCTTCTTGTGATCATGAAGACATTGATTAGCTTGCTCAGGTGTGTTTGATTAAGGTTGGAGCTAAACTCTGCAGGACACCGGCTCTCCAGGGCTGGGAGTGAAGAACACTGACTTAGGGTGTGATAATTCGATAGAAATTTTGTTAAATGTAAATTAATTTCAGTCATCTGTGTTAATAAATTTTTTAATACTTTTTCAACAGAAGTGCCAACATGTTGTAGTCTGCTCGGTAGTATCCAGCTTGGATAAATGTGAGAGCTGTACTGGACCCTATTCTGCCTTTAAGTGGATTGGCGTGAAATGTCAGAGTAAGTATTTTGTCTAAGAAAATATATTTGCTTTGTCAGACTTTTCAGTGTTTTCAAGCCAAATTAATGATACATATGATTGAGGTAAGCATTCCTATGCTTCTCAGTTGTTCATTTGTACGTCCATGTCAGTCACACTTTATGTTGATGGGCCACTTAAAGACATTAAACTAACAATAAATAACTTTGCAACTATGTCAACTTACACTCATTAAAGTATTAGAAAACTGTAAAGCATAGGGTTAGGGAAAGGTTTAGAGTTTGTGGAATAAGTTGACATGTATTTGTAAAGTTACTTAAGTTAGTAAAATGTCTAAAGTGGACTGTCGAAATAGTGATACCTCCATTTCTGTATTAGTCCATTTTTTTCAATATTTTTTCTTTCTGTCTTTCAAACTCTCCATCTATTTGCTGTTTGACTCTAGAGAATCTGTAACAGAACATAGAGATTAGGAAATTTAAATATTCTAAAAAAATTAAATGCATATGAGTGAATTACATGAACCAACCTTGTTATTACACTTTCTGTCTAGTTTGTTGCCGCTTTTGGCATAAAACCTGCTACGATAAAAATGTGATGCTTCAATCTGACCCTATTACATCAGTAAGTATTTGTTTAAACATAATTAGAAAAAAAAAGTTCAGATGCAAAAGCTGCTAAACGCCACCACTGTCTAAAATAAGATAATGATTGTAACTGTATGCCCTTGACATGTATTATAATGTTCATCAAATACACTTACTCCTGCCATCAGGCCATTCAGAAATGCTAGGTTTTAGGCAAAAGCCATTAAGAATATGATTAAAAATGCTATTTAAAAAAACATCATACCAGATGCACTTAGTAGGTTTTGCATCTGAACTCTTCATATATACTCAAATAGAAATAAACAATTTTAAGTAATGTTTTGATATGTGTATATATATTTTTTCCTTTTCAGAATTCTGAAGAATGCAGCAATGAGTCTGATCAGGACTATGTACCCGATTTTGGTTCAGACCATTCTGAGGAGAGCACAGTGTCTGAAGTGTCTAAACAATCTACTGCAAAAATTCAAAAAGGCAGACAATGCCAAGAACGCCTCAAAGGTAGAGACTCACTGAATAAAGATCCATTCTCCACAGCACAGGCTGAACGGTTGTGTAGTAAAAGCAAGCATGTTCAAGTGTCAGGAACTCACAACGAATCAAGGATCGGTAATACAGGGGACACATCTGTTGAGAATATCACAGGTTCTGTGGAAGATCAATGTGTACAGCCCTCAAATATTTCTTCTTCAGTAACCAAGAAGAATTACTGCTTCATTTGTGGAAAACCACAATCAAAATATTCACGACACTTAAAAGTTCATGAGAAAACAAATGCGGAAGTTGCTCGGGCTTTGGCTCTGCCTAAACACTCCAAAGAGCGTAAACAATTGCTTGACAAACTGAGAAACCAAGGAAACTACGAACACAATACAGATGTTTTGACAAGTGGGACTGGATTGTTAAAAATCAGACGTAAACCAAAGAAAAAATTTAGTTCAAAAGATTATGTACATTGTATGTATTGCCATGCCATGTTTCTGCGGAGAGACCTGTGGAGACATGTTCGTAATTGTCCTTCTAAACCAGTGGAAGATGGGGCAGGGCCAGGAAAAAACAGGGTTTTGCACTTGGCATCAGTGTCGGATTCAACTCTGTGTCAACAAATATCACAGGGTGTTTGGAAGTTGTTAACTCTGATGAAAGATGATATGATTTCTGCTGCTGTCCGGAGTGACTTCTGCATTCTTCAACTGGCTCAGTCATTTTTCAATAAACATGGACAAGATCCAACCAAATTTGACTACATTCGTCAGAAGCTCCGGGAAGTTGGTCGACTTCTGCTGGTCCTGCGAAGAGAATTTTCTATTCAGACTCTTGAGGATGCTATAAGACCTGCAAATTTTAAGGTAGTTGTCCAGGCTGTCAAGAAGGTGTCTGGGTTTGATGAAAATAAACATTCCTACCAGACTCCAAGTCTTGCTCTAAAGTTAGGCCACTCATTACATAAGATAAGTGACATTATACACTGCAAAGCTCTAATGGCAGATGACAGTGAGGGCATAAAGTCAAGTCAGACTTTCAAAAAACTGTATAATGCAAAGTGGTCTGAACTTGTTTCTCACACGGCTTTGAACACCTTGCATGAGGGGCACTTCAACAAACCATCCACCCTCCCTTTCACAGAGGATGTACAACGTCTTCACCAGCATCTTGAAATGATTGCTAGTTCAACATCTGATAAGTTGACAGAAATGCCATCAGCACAAGTGTATGCAGAACTTTGCAAAGCAACTCTAGCTAAAATAATTCTTTTCAATCGAAGACGGGGCGGAGAGGTTGCAAAGATGCAACTTAAAAGTTTCCAAGAGAGGGACACGGCTCCTCTACATAAAGATGTTGCTGTGGGTCTCACAAAGTTTGAACAAAAACTTTGTGCACATTTCAGTCGGGTGGAAATTAAAGGCAAGAGGGGGCGGAAAGTTGCAGTCTTGCTTTCACCGGACATGGTTAATGCCTTAACTCAACTCATAAGCAGAAGAAAAGAGTGCGGAGTTCCAGAAGAAAACACATTCCTCTTTGCAAGACCAAACTGTTTGACTCCTTATCGAGGTCAAGACTGCCTGAGGATTTATGCAGATGAGTGTGGTGCAAAAAATCCTGAACTCCTCAGGTCTACACAGTTACGTAAACATGTTGCCACTTTATCACAGGTTCTAAACCTTAAAAACCACGAATTGGACCAAGTTGCAGATTTTTTGGGCCACGATATTCGTGTTCATAGAGAGTACTACAGGCTGCCTGAGGCTACAACACAGCTGGCCAAAATATCCAAACTATTACTCGCAATGGAGAAAGGCTCACTAACAGATCTTCAGGGCAAAACACTGGAAGAGATGGAAATTGAAGGTAATACTGTTAAAGTTGTTGCAAATTAGATTTTTTTGTAGTTTTTTGCCCAAGATTCTTTCATACTGTACAGACCATAGATGATTAACAAAGTAGTATTCATTTAGTTTTTGAAAGTGATCATAGTGTTATTTTTTATCTCTAATATTTGCAGTTCTACACTTATTTGATTACTCAAATTACTTGTTTTTAGATCACATAGACTTTACAGATTCTGAGCAAAGTGAAGACAGTGAAGCTTCAGAGACCGATCCACAGACCCAAACAATAATGGGTAAAAGCAAATAACACGCATGTCAAATCATTAAATTCAGCATAAGGTGTACCAGATAATGGTGCAAGATTATATTGTGGTTCAGATACAGTATACAGTGTGGTCATTGTAAACAAAGTAATATGGTCAATATTTCCCAGTAATTGTAGAAAAAATAGATGTTAATAGTTTGTCGGATTATTAGTTTGTTTTCATAATTTTCCAATTCACAGATTTTGACTCTGCTTTAGAAGGCTCATCTGAAGGTATGACGAGTAATTCTAATGCTTTAATTACTAATCCAATTTAAATTTAAAATGTATTGTTTACATATTTTAATTAAACTTTTATTATCTCCTTTTAGTTTGTTTTACTGTACATGTATTTAATGCCTGGAAAATGCCGTCTGAATTGCTTTAGCATGTTTATCTGATTTCATTTCAACTTTTGTCATTTTCAGAACAACTGGGGTGGTTTTCCGGACGGGGATTAGACTAGTACTAAACTAAAATAAATGTAAGAGCAGTCCAAACTCAAAACAACTCGCACTGACTAACTTAAAATACTTCAGTGCCTCTTGTCCTGGCTTAAGCCGATTCCTGTCCGGGAAACCACCCTATAAGCATTATATTTAGGATTATGCGTCCAAATTTTTTCAGTTTTTCTGTTTTGTTTTTTAGCAATTAACCAACCCACTAGTAAGCAGGATAAAAAGCACGCCAGGCGCGAAAAGTGTGAACAACCTGGTAAAACTTGCACAGACACACATACTCCGAACACTACTACGAATTCATGTACATTGAGATCTAAAGTACAAGTTATTAGAATGAAATGGTGTTTGTGCATGCAATGTTTGATATGTGACACTTGAACTTTATACTAATGTTATACTATTCATAACACAGGACTGAAGAAAGCAAGGCGAACTGTTGAGGAACCTCCAGGGACTTCATACGGTATAAACATCCACCTCAGTCAACCAGCATGTTTAAGTGAGGTTTGAGTCATTTTCTGTAGTCCTTGAACTTCTGTTTCTTATAGTATTTTATTTTTCTAATTCACAGATGATTTTGACTCTGCCTTAGAAGGCTCATCTGAAGGTATGACGAGTAATTCCAATGCTTTAATTACTAATCCAATTTAAATTTTCACTTTATTGTTTACATATTTCAATAAAACTTTTATTATCTAATTTTTAGTTTGTTTTACTGTATATGTATTTAATGCCTGGAAAATGCCATCTGAATTGCTTTAGCATGTTTATCTGATTTCATTTCAACTTTTGTCATTTTTAGAACAACTGGGGTGGTTTTCCGGACGGGGATTAGACTAGTACTAAACTAAAATAAATGTAAGAGCAGTCCAAACTCAAAACAACTCGCACTGACTAACTTAAAATACTTCAGTGCCTCTTGTCCTGGCTTAAGCCGATTCCTGTCCGGGAAACCACCCTATAAGCATTATATTTAGGATTATGCGTCCAAGTTTTTTCTGTTTTTCTGTTTTGTGTTTTAGCAATTAACCAACCCACTAGTAAGAAGGATAAAAAGCACGCCAGGCGCGAAAAGTGTGAACAACCTGGTAAAACCTGCACAGACACACATACTCCGAACACTACTACGAATTCATGTACATTGAGATCTAAAGTACAAGTTATTAGAATCAAATGGTGTTTGTGCATGCAATGTTTGATATGTGACACTTGAACTTTATACTAATGTTATACTATTCATAACACAGGACTGAAGAAAGCAAGGCGAACTGTTGAGGAACCTCCAGGGACTTCATACGGTATAAACATCCACCTCAGTCAACCAGCATGTTTAAGTGAGGTTTGAGTCATTTTCTGTAGTCCTTGAACTTCTGTTTCTTATAGTATTTTATTTTTCTAATTCACAGATGATTTTGACTCTGCCTTAGAAGGCTCATCTAAAGGTATGACGAGTAATTCCAATGCTTTAATTACTAATCCAATTTAAATTTTCACTTTATTGTTTACATATTTCAATAAAACTTTTATTATCTAATTTTTAGTTTGTTTTACTGTATATGTATTTAATGCCTGGAAAATGCCATCTGAATTGCTTTAGCATGTTTATCTGATTTCATTTCAACTTTTGTCATTTTTAGAACAACTGGGGTGGTTTTCCGGACGGGGATTAGACTAGTACTAAACTAAAATAAATGTAAGAGCAGTCCAAACTCAAAACAACTCGCACTGACTAACTTAAAATACTTCAGTGCCTCTTGTCCTGGCTTAAGCC
Organism: Misgurnus anguillicaudatus; assembly: GCF_027580225.2. NCBI lineage: Eukaryota > Metazoa > Chordata > Actinopteri > Cypriniformes > Cobitidae > Misgurnus > Misgurnus anguillicaudatus. The sequence goes on from NC_073339.2 coordinate 20,151,319, forward strand.
GATTCCTGTCCGGGAAACCACCCTATAAGCATTATATTTAGGATAATGCGTCCAAGTTTTTTCTGTTTTTCTGTTTTGTGTTTTAGCAATTAACCAACCCACTAGTAAGAAGGATAAAAAGCACGCCAGGCGCGAAAAGTGTGAACAACCTGGTAAAACTTGCACAGACACACATACTCCGAACACTACTACGAATTCATGTACATTGAGATCTAAAGTACAAGTTATTAGAATCAAATGGTGTTTGTGCATGCAATGTTTGATATGTGACACTTGAACTTTATACTAATGTTATACTATTCATAACACAGGACTGAAGAAAGCAAGGCGAACTGTTGAGGAACCTCCAGGGACTTCATACGGTATAAACATCCACCTCAGTCAACCAGCATGTTTAAGTGAGGTTTGAGTCATTTTCTGTAGTCCTTGAACTTCTGTTTCTTATAGTATTTTATTTTTCTAATTCACAGATGATTTTGACTCTGCTTTAGAAGGCTCATCTGAAGGTATGATGAGTAATTCTAATGCTTTAATTACTAATCCAATTTAAATGTTCACTTTATTGTATAATTCATACAAAATAGTCAACTCATAAAATATCTACGAATTCTCGTGAGATCAGGCTTGCATATCTCTTTAAATTGGAAGTCTTCATTTTATTGTTTACATATTTCAATTAAACTTTCATAGTTTTCTCTTCTAGTTCATCTTACATGTACAGATGGTGGACAAAATATGAACACTATAATAGAGGTTAACAGGGCTTGACATTAACACCTGCCAAACGGCTGCAACTGCTTTTATTATATTCACTAAAAGCTACTCTATTTATGACTCCCTGCACTGAAAAAAAAACGATTTTCTTAGTATTTTTGTCTTGTTTTCAGTATCTTGTATCTAAAAATTCTAAATCAAGATGTATTTTTTGATGAGCAAAATGGCCAAAACGCATACAATTTCAGTGAAATTGGGCTTAAAACGAAAAAAAAAAAATCTAAATGGGGTAAGCACATTTTCTTGAATTGTTTAAGAAAAAAGTTCGAGATTTTTTCTTACCCTGGAAATTGTTTTTCAGGCAGCTAAATATATGAAATGATCTGTATTAATACCAGGTATATACCAGCTAATATTATTTACTCTCAATTTGGGTGTCAATCTTTAAAAAGTAATTTTAGCATGCTAAAGTCTCAACAGAATTGTGACCAGTGAAAATGCTGAGTGGCTAGTAACTAAAAAACCACTGGCCACTGTGGTGGGTGACCAAAAACATTAATGTCAAGCCCTGGAGGTTGCTACTATTTGTAAAGGCTACTATGAAAAAAATAATTTTGGTTGTCTTGCTAACTTTATATTGTCTAGGTTAGATGCAAAAACACGGTTTGAACAAGCTCGCCAAAACAAGTTGTGTTCAGTAGTGCTTCGTACAAGAAATTTGTGAAATGGGTCCATTTTCAGATTTCCAAAGGGGACATTTTAAGATTGTTTGGTGATTCAAGATTAAATATTTTCACACTTGTAAGAGAAGCAGATTCTCTACTCAAACCTCTCTTTAGACCTGTACACACTGCATATTAATTCGGTTGTCACTTTTAATACTTAATCCTGTTTTGTACACACACAGTTCAGTAATATACAGGACCAACCACCGCATTCTACAACCGAATTAACTCCTGCAAAATAGGGCTGCACGATTAATCGAAAAAGAATCATGATCTCGATTCATACATATAGTGAGGAAAATAAGTATTTGAACACCCTGCTATTTTGCAAGTTCTCCCACTTATGGGACTCATGGAGGGGTCTGAAATTGTCATCGTAGCTGCATGTCCACTGTGAAAGACATAATCGAAAAAAAATCCAGAAATCACAATGTATGATTTTTTTTTTACTATTTGTATGATACAGCTGTTAATAAGTATTTGAACACCTGAGAAAATCAATGTTAATAATTGGTGCAGTAGTCTTTGTTTGCAATTACAGAGGTCAAAACTTTCCTGTAGTTTTTCACCAGGTTTACACAAACTGCAGGAGGGATTTTGGCCCACTCCTCCACACAGATCTTCTCTAGATCAGTCAGGTTTCTGTCCTGTCGCTGAGAAACACGGAGTTTGAGCTCCCTCCAAAGATTCTCTATTGGGTTTAGGTCTGGAGACTTGCTAGGCCACGGCAGAACCTTGAAATGCTTCTTAGGGCTCACTCACACTATCCAAACCAAACCGCGCTCGGGCGCGTTTGACCCCCAAAGCCTGGTTTGTTTGACTAGTGTGATCGCTCTGTTCCGCACCCAGAGGTGGGCCGGAGCACGGTTCACTTGGGCTCAGGCGCGGAAGGCTGTGGTGTGAGTGCAATCGCGCCTGAGCGCGATTCAAAAGGTGAAGACGTCAGTTGCGCGACCACTCACCTTCATCTGCCTTCGTTAAAACCTTTTGATGCGCGCAGCGGGGTTACGCGAATGTCCGAGCTGCACACGTGACAGATCAACTAAGCAATATGATAACATGTGAGAGGGATGTCTGTAATTGCGCACCAAACGACTCCGGATAAAAAACAAAGACTTATCATTACAGTGGGTTCCAGTGTTAAGAGAGAGCTTTACTTCCTGCTTTTTTCAAAACAAACGCATCTTAATGACGAAAGCGCGCCCGGACTCGGATCGATAAAAAGTACAGTGTGAGTGCGTGCACCATGGGGGAGAAGGGAGGGGTGACAATCGCGCTGGGGCATGGTTTGGTTTGGTTTGGTTTGGACAGAGCCACTCCTTGGTTATCGTGGCTGTGTGCTTCGGGTCATTGTCATGTTGGAAGACCCAGCCTCGACCCTTCTTCAATGCTCAAACTGAGGGAAGGAGGTTGTTCCCCAAAATCTGGCAATACATGGCCCCGGTCATCCTCTCCTTAATACAGTGTAGTCGCCCTGTCCCATGTGCAGAAAACAACCCCAAAGCATGATGCAACCACCCCCATGCTTCACAGTAGGGATGGTGTTCTTGGGATGGTACTCATCATTCTTCTTCCTCCAAACACGTGTAGTGGAATTATGACCAAAAAGTTCTATTTTGGTTTCATTTGACCACATGACTTTCTCCCATGATTCCTCTGGATCATCCAAATGGTCATTGGCAAACTTAAGACGGGCCTGGACATGTGCTGGTTTAAGCAGGGGAACCTTCCATGCCATGCATGATTTCAAACCATGATGCTTAGTGTATTATCAACAGTAACCTTGGAAACGGTGGTCCCAGCTTTTTTTTAGGTCATTGACCAGCTCCTCCCGTGTAGTTCTGGGCTGATTTCTCACCTTTCTTAGAATCATTGAGACTCCACGAGGTGAGATCTTGCATGGAGCCCCAGTCCGAGGGAGATTGACAGTCATGTTTAGCTTCTTCCATTTTCTAATGATTGCTTCAACAGTGGACCTTTTTTCACCAAGCTGCTTGGCAATTTCCCCGTTGCCCATTCCAGCCTTGTGGAGGTGTACAATATTGTCTCTAGTGTCTTTGGACAGCTCTCTGGTCTTGGCCATGTTAGTAGTTGGATTCATACTGATTGTATGGGGTGGACAGGTGTCTTTATGCAGCTAAACGACCTCAAACAGGTGCATCTAATTTAGGATAATAAATGGAGTGGAGGTGGACATTTTAAAGGCAAACTAACAGGCCTTTGAGGGTCAGAATTCTAGCTGATTGACCGGTGTTCAAATACTTATTTGCAGCTGTGTCATACAAATAAATAGTTAAAAAATCATAAATTGTGATTTCTGGATTTTTTTTTTGATTATGTCTCTCAAAGTGGACATGCACCTATGATGACAATTTCAGACCCCTCCATGATTTCTAAGTGGGAGAACTTGCAAAATAGCAGGGTGTTCAAATACTTATTTTCCTCACTGTAAATGCTATCTTCATTCGAAATGAAGGCAGAACATTGCTATGGTTATCTGTGTCAATCCCATTTTCAGGAGTGAGTCTTGTTCCGTACAGACCTGAAACAAACATTTAGGGGATTCACTCCTGCATTTAAATGCAGTTGTCACTCCCGAAAGCTTGCAGTGTGTACGAGGTCTAAAACAACTGAAGATACCATCTGATAGATGATTGATACAATAGCACACTGGACAGCATTTAAAAGTTGTATGAATATATTGTGAGAAGGTTTAAAGCTTTATTATAGGCAAACAATGGTCCCCAACATCTTATTTATTAAAGTGCTATCAGCTATTTCCCTGCTGTTCATATTATTCTGCCAACCCCTGTATTTAATGGCTATAAAATGTATGAGGATGAGTGAACATCCTTCCTTACTAAAACAAACAGGCAAAATCATGTTTGACAAAAAACAGTAGCCAATCATAATTTTTAATGACTGCATCAATTGGGGAGAGTAGGGAGATAAGCTCTCTAGTCATCATGCTGTTCATATCAGGATTCTGTTTTCCTCCTTTAGTGATTCTTGAAAATTCTGCTGAAAGTGGTGATGCAAGAAGAATACAAAAACGGGTATGGTCTCCAACAGAAATCTCTGCTGTCATGAGACATTTCCGGAACCACATCGCAAAGTGTAAACTTGCCACCAAGATTGAGTGTCTACAGTGCAAAAATGCAGAGCATCCTGCTTTGGATAGTCGCTCTGTTCAAAACATCAGAGACTTTGTGAGGAATCGAGGCTTAACCCTCAAAAGGAAGCAATTACAAAATGCTGAATAAGCACTTTTTTCTGTCGTTTTGTTCATATGTATTTACAAAGTTTTAAACTGTTCATACACTGCAAAAAATGATATGTTAATTTTTTACACATTGTGTGTGTCATGCCATTTAAGTCGTTATTTCATGTTAATATAAATGAAAGGGCCAACACAAGTTGTGTTAAAACAGTGATGGGAGTAACGGGTTACAAAGTAATTCCGTTACTGTAATTCCACTGCTTTTAGCGGTAATTAACATGTAACTAAGTATTTTTTTTAATCAAGTAACGCGGTTACAATTACTGAAATTTAAATGAGTTGGTTACTCGCGTTACTCTATTTTGTGATCAATCAACACTTGCAGACAAGACATTTCTGATTTAACATCGCAGGACTGTGGTGAGCGGCACAATGATGTGTTGTCTCTATACTTCTGTGTTATTATTCATTGTGCCGCCCACCACGGTCCTGCAACATTAGATCAGAAATGTCTTGTCTGCAAGTGTTCATTGATCACAAAATAGAGTAACGTGAGTAACCAACTCATTTAAATTTCAGTAATTGTAACTGCGTTACTTGATTTAAAAAAAAAACTTAGTTACATGTTAATTACAGCTAAAAGTAGGGGAATTACAGTAACAGAATTACTTTGTAACGCGTTACTCCCATCACTGTTTTTAACACAACTTGTGTTGGCCCTTTCATGCTTTAAATGGCATTACACACAATGTGTAAAAAATGAACACATAATTTTTTGCAGTGTAATACCATTTTAAGTTTTAAAAGTTTTAAAACTTCATGTTTGCACACAGGAATGTTAGCCCATCTTGTGATAAAAAATATCAGGCAAAGTACTTTAATCTTTCTAAAAAAACAAGTACAAATTAAAATTGTGTTCCATGTTTGCACACAGGAAAAATGTCAGCCCATCTTTGTGATATGGAATATCGGGCAAAGTATTGTAATGTTTAAAAAAAACAAGATCCTATTAAAATTGTGTTCCTTGCTCACTGACTGTGCATATTGTTATATGTCTGTTTCAGGGTTTTTCAAGCTGCGGGTCAGGAGCTTGGCCATTCAAAGTTGCTTTGCTATAGTAGTTTATTGCTGAAAACTGTTTTTGTACAAATAATTGCAAAATATTCGTAAAATATTTTGATATTGCAATTTGGAACTAAACTAATATTTAATTATTAAAATGACATGGATAATCCAAACTACTTGATTATAAAACAGAAAAAGATGTGTCTCATATTTTAATTTAAAAATATGTTTGTGGGACCCTGGATAGATTATACCCCTATAAGTTTGGGAACCAAGTTTGGGAGCTCAGTTTATCCACATGACAATATGATCTTTTAACAGTCATACGACACTAATAGCAGGGACTTGGGCTGATTGTCAATGTCAAGGATACTTCATTGGCAGGACTGCTTCTTCCAAATCACTTTATTCGGAGGCTAGGCAAGGTTCCTCTTTAGCATTCAGAGAACACGTAAATGAAACAGGCTAGCAAGTGCACGTCATTGCGTCATTATCTCGGTGCTTTCGGTGCTGTGCGCATAGCATTGTGGGATATGTGAGCACGAAGGCTACACGTATGCATCCTTTTCTATATATGGGATATTTTCCGAATGAAGGACTCAGTCCTTGGTTGAAATTCCGAGGATCCTCGACATTGGAGTAGTTCTTTGGCGGATGTCGATGGCGTAGCATCCTCAAAATTCTAGCTTGCGAGGATCCTTCCTTGACATTGAGAAACACCCTTGGATGCACTCTGAGAGGTTGTATACTGTATTTACATCACTATGAAAAAAATACAGGCAACCAGTTGTTGTTGCAAAGTAAATCCTGACAGGGTCATCAGGATCCCTTTGCAAAGGGGTTGTGTATCACCCTGAAGGGGGATGTACTTTGCAACAACAACTGATTGTACCTGCTTATTAAACAGTTTACATAGATGATTTCAAGTCTTCTATAAATAAAAGGCAAGACAAACATACAGTTCGGTTTAATCATTTGTAAATATAATTTCAAATGCTATGTACCGCCTAGGTGACTTGTGGTACTTGGATGTTACCAAACAATTGTTATCAAGGGATAACATATCTCAGAAATGCCTTAATGTTTGTTTGGTCATCTGTCCTCACAGATCACGTATGTCCTTTTAATGCACAATACCGTCGCCTTTGTGTTTGTGTTTGGTCATCTGTCCTCACAGATCACGTATGTCCTTTTAATGCACAATACCGTCGCCTTTGTGTTTGTGTTTGGTCATCTGTCCTCACAGATCACGTATGTCCTTTTAATGCACAATACCGTCGCCTTTGTGTTTGTGTTTGGTCATCTGTCCTCACAGATCACGTATGTCCTTTTAATGCACAATACCATCGCCTTTGTGTTTGTGTTTAGCTGTGTCCCATTAATTCACATTGGACCCCGCAATACACTTTAAAATCATGTGTGTGTGTGAATGGGCACTGTCCTTATAATAACGTTTTGTGTCATGGGCGGGGCTTGCATCTAATTATCAAATGTCCTCATAATTTAGTATATTGTCAGGTTATTATATCACAAGCTGTGTTGTGTGTAAACACATTTTGAAGTGATATCTGTGTTGTATGGCTCAAAATAAAATTTTTGATATCCTCCACATCACTGTAGAGCAAGTGGAAAGGGGTGTCCCTCTAATACACCAACAGACTTGTTTGGGGTTCAGTGTCCTTGTAAATCACAAAAACCAGTATGTGTGTGTGTGTGTGTGTGTGTGTGTGTGTGCGTGCGTGCGTGCGTATGTGCATTAGAGGTAGAAGATTTCTTAGCAGTTTAGTGATATTTAATGGTAAAATTATCACTAAAAAGATTTCTTAGCATTTATCACATTTAATGGTAAATGTTTGTAATCTATTACACTGACATTTAATCATTATCAAAAGATAGAGAATAAAAACTCAATTCTGTTCTAAAATGTTTAAAATCATGAAACAGGCTCGTGAAGGTATTAGGGTCAGCTGCTACTGGCCACTCATGGTCATGTTATTGTTATCATCACTGTCTGAGGTAATAGCAGCGGTAACAATGCTTGTGCTGCTCCTTTAGCAGACTGCTTGTTAGAAACACAGGTGCAGGTTTGCTCAAGTACAGTGTTTACCTTGTTCAAGTTCTGACTCACGCTTTGGTTCACTTTTAAATTAGGAAAGACAACTTCCTATAGGATTTATTTTCGTGATATATCAAGATTTGTAAACATAAATCAGAAAATGTATTTAGTCCTCCCTTCCTGTAGTATGATGTCCTTACTATTAATCACCCATTCACTGATTCTTTGACTCAGAGAGACATCGTCAGAGCAACATGTGAGAAGTGTCCGAAGTCCAGATATGCTAAAAATTAAAATACTCTTCAACTTGGCTTGAAGTGCCGGTATTTCTCATTGTAAGTCATTAACAATTAAAATAAATTAAATGTAAATTAGAAAAAAAAAATCTTGATGATGAGTGAATGGATATACAAAACACTGACGTCCTTATGATAAACTTTGATAACCTTTACTACAATCTGAAAAAAAAGATGTACAAAAGCAGGGGCTGTACGTATGTACCTAAAAAGTACAGCTTTGTACCTAAAGAGTGCATATTAGTAGTGTTGTAGTCAAGACCACCTAAACCGAGACCGAGACGAGACCAAGACTTTAAAGGGTCGAGACCAAGTCAAGACCAAGACAGGCCGAGACCAAGTCAAGACCAAGACCAGTGCAAGTCACTGCATTAAAAAACTTATGATAAAATGTGGAATATGCATATGATTAGGCACTTCTTGTCTGTCTGTCTGTCTGTCTGTCTGTGTGTGTGTGTGTGTGTGTGTGTGTGTGTGTGTGTATGCCATCAGAGAAGTTGATAAAATAATCAAAGGCATTGCAGATATGTGGGAATTTATTTTTGTCTATAAGCAAATAAAAGTGAACAAACTTTAAAAAGCTGAAATCAACTTAACCATTTATTCTGAATTGTCTTTCCATGGCTTACCATCCACTTGACACAATGCAGGTGTTTTTAGTAATACAATTAGAAAATTTGTCATTGGGAGAAACTTAATGCTTAAACAATGCCAACATCATATGCCAAACCTGAATAAACTGCATAAAATTAATGATAAAAAAATAAATTTGTTATGTGCCATCAGTTGTGGTCTTGACTGGTCTTGAAATAAAATTCAAAGTCTTCTTTGTCTGAGACCGAGACGAGACTGAGTAAAAATGCGGTCGATTCCAAGACTAGACCAAGACCTTTAAAAAGTGGTTTTGAGACCAGTCTCGAGAACTACAACACTACATATTAGTATGTCAAAGGTACATACAGGAATCAAATATATATATATATATATATATATATATATTGCTGTACTTAAATGGTAAGTGTTGGGAACTTTATAAGAAAACAATGCAAAAGGTGTGCACTCTTAATCTTTAAAATAAATTAAAATTTATGTTTATGTATTTTTTGTTTTAATCTAATAAAGAAAAGATGAAGAGTGCAGACCTTCTGCATTGTCAATTTTAGATAAAGGTCTTATCATCTACAGTGTTGTTAAAAAGTGTTGGCCACCCTTCCTGGATTTTTGTATGTTTGTCACACTTTAATGTTTCAGATTGTGAAACAAATTTAAATATTAATCAAAGATAATACAAGTAAACACAACATGCTGTTTTTATATCAAACAAAATCCAAACCCACATGGCCTTGTGAGAAGAAAAGTGCTGCTTCCTCCTTGTTAAAACATAATTAAACTTTGGTTTATCACACCTGAGTTCAGTTTCTCTAGTCACACCAAGGCCTGATTACTGCCACACCTGTTCCCAATCAAGAAATAACTTAAATAGGACCTGCCTGACAAAGTGAAGTAGACAAAAATCCTCAAAAGCTACACATCAGGTTGAGATCCAAAGAAATTCAGGAACAAATGAGAAAGTAGTTGAGATCTACCAGTCTGGAAAAGGTTATAAAGCCGTTTCTAAAGCTTTGGGACTCCAGCAAACCACAGTGAGAGCCATAATCCACAAATGGCGAAAACATGGAACAATGGTGAACCTTCCGGCCAGCTGACCAAAATTACCCAAGGAGTGCAGCGCTGACTCATCCATGAGGTCACAAAAGACGTCACAACAACATCCAAAGAACTGCAGGCCTCCCTTGCCTCAGTTTATATCAGTGTTCATGACTCCACAAAAGAAAGAGACTGGGCAAAAATGCCCTGCTTGGCAGAGTTCCAAGACAAAAACCAATGCTGAGCAAAAAAAACCCATAAAGGCTTGTCTCAGTTGTGCTAGAAAACATCTTTATGATCCCCAAGACTTTTGGGAAAATACTCTATGGACTGACAAGACAAAAGTTAAACTTTTGGGGGGGGTGTCCATTATGCCTGGTGTAAAAGTAACGCAGCATTTCAGAAAAAAACATCATACCAACAGTAAAATATGGTGGTGGTAGTGTGATGGACTGGGTCTGTTTTGCTCCTTCAGGACCTGGAAGACTTGCTGTGATAAATTGAACCTGAATTCGGCTGTCTACCAAAAATCCTGAATGACAATGTGCAGCCATCTGTTCATGACATCAAGCGATCTTGGGTTTGCAGCAGGACAATGATCCAAAACACACCAGCAAATCCACCTCTGAATGGCTGAAGAAAAACAAAATAAAAACTTTGGAGTGGCTTAGTCAAAGTCCTGACCTCAGTCCTATTGAGATGCTGTGGCATGACCTTAAAAAGGCAGTTCATGCTCAAGAACTCTCAAATGTGGCTGAATTACAACAATTCTGCAAAGATGAGGGGACCAAAATTCCTCCACACTGCTGTAACAGGCTCATTGCAAGTTATCACAAACACTTGATTGTAGCTGTGGCTGCTAAGGGTGACCCAACCAGTTATTAGGTTTAGGGGGCAAACACTTTTTCACACAGTGTCATCTGTGTTTGAATTTTGTTTTCCCTTTATAAAAAAAAAGTTATTTATGTGTTATCTTCATTTGTGTTATCTTTTATTCATATTTAAATATGTTTGATGATCTGAAACATTGTGACAAACATGCAAAAAAAAAAAAAAATTCCACTGTACAATTGGGAGAGCACGGAAAAAGCTGTGAACCTTTATAAGGGGATCCATCACAGTTTTTGTTAATTTTTTCTTACATTGTATGAAGTAATGAGCTTAATGTTTGGTGGCTGATTCAAGGCAGAGCAAAACGAGACCAGAAACTTGTTTTAAGTCATTATATCACATACTTATGGGACTTAAGCCTGCCAATGGGGTTTGAGAGTGGAACATTGATGGATTTAATGGATCCCCTCCATTTGTTCAGTGGCGTTTGAATCCCAAGACTTGGCTAAAGCAGACAGGAAGTGAGTACAACGTGTCTGGTGGTTTAAGTAGTGCAATCTTTTAATAGAGCATGTGGGATGAAATATGGTAATGCTGGGCCTGGAACGACAGCATGTTTTTGGGATTATGGTTCTGCATATATATTGCACTTACACAGTGGAGAGGACACAGAGCTTTGGGTTGAGAGAGGATTTGCGGTGGATTTACTTATACAACATTAGTGTATTAGGGGGGTAAAGCGGAGATGATCTAAGGGCGGAGTCTTTACTTGCCCTTGGTGCCAACTGTACAGGTGGTATCACTCTTCATGGAAATGCATCTCAAAATTACATCATTTATGCAATTTTTCAGGATTGTTTGAGAAAAATTGTTATAAAATTTCTATAATTAAAATTTTATTTTGCTTCACGTATATACATTACTTTAATTGGTTGGAGGGCATGTGCATTAACTATGATATGAAACCATTTATTCGTGCAGCGCTTCCCAGTGGGACACGCAGGTTTGTGGTTCAAACAGCGCTGTCTAAGTTGATCCACACTTGGGCAGCGCAAGCAAACAACTCATCTCTGCACTTTTCAGACGATCGTGCTGCTCTGTCCAATAGGCCGCGCATATAATTGGTCCACAAAGGGCGGTTTAATCGAGTGGCACAGTTTCCTCCCTCTTTTGATGTGTTTGGCTTCCCATAAATGTATATTTTTTCTAACAGTGTATGAAGAAACATAATGACCATTTTAACATGGATGTTGCCTGAAACATCTAGACGCTTCCTATAGCCTGTAATGAGTGTCTGAATTCTAGATGAATGTATTTTGGACCATTCCTCCTTACAAAACATCTCCAGTTCAGTTAGGTTTGATGATTGCCGCGCATGGACAGCCCTCTTCAAATCACCCCACAGATGTTCAATGATATTCAGTTCTGGGGACTGGGATGGCCATTCCAAACATATCAAAATGTACTTGTTCCTCAGCATAAATGCCCAAGTAGATTTTGAACAGTGTTTTGGGTTGTTGTCTTGTTGAAATATCCAGCCCCGGCGTAACTTAAACTTTGTGACTGATTACTCAACATTATTCTTAAGAATCTGCTGATATTGAGTGGAAACCATGCAACCCTCAACTTTAACCAGGTTCCCAGTACTGGCACTGGCCACACAGCCCCACAGCATGATGGAACCTCCACCAAATTTTACTGTGGGTTACAAGTGTTTGGAACGCTGTGTTCTTTTGCCACCATGCATAACACCCTATTGTTATGACCAAATTACTCAATCTTTGTTTCATCAGTCCACAGCAACTTACTCCAAAATGAAGCTGGCTTGTCCAAATGTGCGTTTGCATACCACGCATGTGCAGAAAAAGCTTCTTTCGCATCATAGTGCAAAGTGCGCTGAATTGTTGAACAATGCACAGTGACACCATCTGCAGCAAGTTGATGTTGTAGGTCTTTGGAGGTGGTCATCCTTCGCCTTTGCCTCTCCAATATTTTACGTGGCCTGCCACTTCTGGCCTTAATAAGAACTGTGCCTGTGGTCTTCCATTTCCTCACTATGTTCCTCAAAGTGGACACTGACAGCTTATATTTCTGCGATAACTTTTTGTTGCCTTTCCCTTAACCATAATGTTGAACAATCTTTGTTTTCAGGTCATTTGAGAGTTTGAGGCCTCCATGTTGCCACTCTTCAAAAGGGAGTTAAAAAACAACAACTTGCAATTGGCCACCTTAAATACATTTTCTCATGATTGGATGCACTTGTCTATGAAGTTCAAGGCTTAATGAGCTCACGAAAACCAATTATGTGTTCCAATTAATCAGTGCTAAGTAGTTACAGGTTTTCAAATCAACATTTGCTGCTGTCACTACCGTTGACAAGGGTGCCCAAATTTATGCACATGTCTAATTTTTTTGTTTTGATGCATATTGCACATTTTCTGTATATCCAATAGACCTCATTTCCCTACTGAAAGTTATTTGATAGATCAAAATTGAATTGCTGATCCAAACACCCAAATATTTATAAATGTAAATCATGGAAATTGTCAGGGGTGCACAAACTTTTGCATATGGCGTAAATGTTTACAGCTTGGAACCAAAAGTGTTTTTGGCCTATATAGCTAATTTTGCCCTTCATGATAACTGTGAGGGGGTGAATTTTTTTGTAACTTTTCAGTTTAAATTATACTAATCTTTTTGCATAATTAAGGGTGTGGCCACTTGACTGACAGGTGAATTATACGCACCGGCGCAACGTCATAGAATGTCTATGAACAGGTTTACGCCCACTTTTGGGGAAAACAAACTAGACTTCCCACTGACTTCCATACAAAGTAGCGGAACAAAGGAACGTTCGTACACACCCGGCAGGCGTAAATAACTTAAGAAATCACTCAGATTAAACATGTTCAGTAATTATCTGTCCACCCTCCCTGCCATAGAGCGCGAAAGATACATTAACACATTTAATTTGGTCAATATAAAAACATTTCCCATTCATTCTCACAGCGTCAAATTTGTGTAACAACTCTCCCCATTGGCCAGAGGTGTCTTACCCGGACATCTACTCGTACCTCATCGAGTCAACAGAGAAGCCAGTGAATTATTTTACTTCGTATTGAAAGTTACTTCGTGTTTATATATTATGTCTCTATATAGTACTGAGTGCACTTTTCTGTCTAGCCATACAACTAGCCTTAGTGATATTTCCAGCAATCACTGGATAGCCTTGTTACACAAATTTGATGCTGTGAGAATAAAAGGGACATGTTTTTATATTGACCAAATTAAATGTGTTAATTTATCTTTCGCGCTCTATGGCAGGCAGGGTGGACAGATGGTTGCTCGGCATGTTTAGTCTGGGTGATTTCTTGAGTTGTTTGCGCCTGCCGGCTGTGTGCGAACGTTGCTTTTTTCCGCTATTTTGTATGGAGGTCTATGGGAGGTCTAGTTTGTTTTCCCCAAAAAGGGGCCGTGACGAAATTTACAGTTAAGTTCCCAGTCCGTATTGCTGCTGTCACTACCGTTGAGCTAAGCGGGCATAGTTTCAGCAAACAGGCACCTCAGCTCCACCCACATCCCTGCTTCAGCCCATTTTTGGTGCAATAATGGCAAGATGGCAACGGTTGTTCAAAAATGCTCTTCACAAACCTACGTGTAACCTACGTTCATATTTTTTACAGTCTATGACTAAAACATACACACATCTTATTTTTCACATAAAATACATGTACAATTTCGAAACATTGCCCAGTACAAGCTGATTTCTCTCCTATAAAATAAATTCTACGAAATCGTCAAGTGCAGTTTATCTGGAGGAAATCTTGTGGTCAGCATTTAGCAAAGATGAAAACTGCTGGGTTGCCGTGTGCTGTGTTCTCAAGGGAGGACTAAGTGGGCTCAAGGTAAACGGGGCCAAAATATTATGGCTGGCTAAAAGCAAGAGCGAGAGTGTGGACTGAAAAATGGAGCAAAGAGAAAAGCCATAAACAATAATTGGAAGAATGGGTTTGCGTGAAGACGGGCAAACTTGATGAGCAGCAAGGCGCCAAAATCAATTTACTCTCACGTAATGCTCTCTGGCCTGCTTTCTTTCGATTTAATAAGGTGCTGAAATATAACAGTCTACTCAATTAAGTCAGCTAATGGAGGAACAAGCACTTCTCTGGTGAAATTACCATGTTGCTTTTTTCGTTGGACACGCTCACCATTAACATCATCTCCAGCAGATACTACAGCTTGGTGTTCTGGAATGGATGGTTGTGTCTTGGCTGTAAAAGATGATGGACGTGTGGGTGCACGGCCAGCTCATTGGCTTGGTTTGTAGCCTTATTTGAGGAAGACACCCGGCTAGGAGACTTTGGCAGAAAGAAATCGTATCATTTAGTCACCGGGAGAGGCAGAAATCAGCGATGGGCATAAATGGAGAGGCTGATCAACAGCTCCGATGACATGACAATTTCCTTGACAGCTCGAGCCACAGCTTGTATTCTTTATTGTATTTGCACGCTCGACGTGCACTCATGCATTCACAATGACACGGCCTATTTAGGAGGTGTCTGTATTTGTCAGCCTCTTGTTCAGACACGGAGGAGAGGCGATTTATTCAGACTTTTGGAGGGCGATTTTCTGGCAGTGCTAGGCTGGTGGAAAAGGTGTTGCGTGAGGAACTCTAAGGATGTTGGAAGAGCTGGCAGTGGCTGTGTTGATTGACTATTTAGACACAGATCTGAAGAAAGTCGAGGTCGATGTGTGTGACGAAACGGCAGCGAAGCTTCTCATCAGTAGTGTTCTGCACCACTGGAGCATATGACCAGGTCAAGTACTTTACTAGAGGAAGAGTGAGATAAGGAAAGGGGGAGAGATAAAAAAGGATGAGATAAAAGTCCTCTTAGATGTAGACCACCTGGTATATGAATCTCCTAGGTATAAATCTGACAACATCAGTCCATCCTATGAGGAGCGTGCTTTTAAAAGCAGGTGCTATACAAGCTCACACACACACATTTAGCTTTGTGCCAGATGTGGGAATATAATAGACTTCTGTTGCAAAGATCTAATAGTTTTTATAGTAAGGTTATACTCTCACTAAAGCAAACCCTCACACAAACCTGTTTATATAAACCATCAGAATGCAATGCATTTAGAAGCCTTTCATTAGTAGCACTTCAAGTGTCCTTCAAAATTCAGATTTTAACATTTCACTATATTTGTAAGGACACAATTTTTAGAAAATATAGCCTACACACCCACACACGCACGCATAATTCTTCTCTATGTCAGATGCAGCTCTATCTGGAGATCTTGAGGGACTCACTGAGGTCTCGACCTCTCAGCCCCGTTCACATTCATTAGCATTCATCACCTTCTCAACACGTAGTGCACTGGCCACTTGACTGCTCTCATTACTATTCAGCACAGCAACCTTAATACACAAGCACACACGCACACATACATGCACACAAGCACACAAACACACACAGAATGATTCACTAAGGACATGCAAGGCCCGGTGTTGACAAGTCCTCTTGGTGGTGTGTTGATTCCTCAGAGGCTAATAAAATGCAACACCAGGTGTAATTGGTTGAGGCGATTCTGTAAACTCACATTTGCCATTTTTAGCTAGTGTAGGCTCTTTTTGCAGTTTTTATAGTATTATTCCTCAATTAAAAACCATAATCTCTGGAAACACACCTCTGGAGAAAAAGAGAGAGAGGGAGAACCAGAGGTTCAGACCTCTCCAACAGTAATTACTATAAGGAAAAACGTCATGTATTGAGTAATGTATTGTAGTCTTAATGCTCTGTTAATCCGTGTGGCTCTGCATGTCCTCAGAGGAGATACATTAAAGATTTTCTTTGCTTTTTGCTCATCCTAGTACAGATAACCATTTGTTAAGGCAGGTTGATTTTTCAGAGGAGACTCCTAAGAGCGTCTAGAATCGATCCTTGCCTCTCGTCTCTTGATATACATTCAAATTAGCAATGTGAAAAACTACCTATTTTTAAAATCGACTAGTTGACGGGTTACCTAAATAATCGGTCTAGAGGAACCCTAAATAATTAGGATGACTGGGTTCAGCTGACCATGATTATGCATTGTAAGATTATGCCTTTACAAACAGCTGGAAGAAAAACAACATAAAGGAGAGGTTGTTACGATGATTTGTTAATCGCAGAGGTTATAAATAACCATGGTTGACTAGTCATCCTTGAGAAAAGCATCCTTGAGAAAAGCGCTATCTATTTTACATTGCCTAATCTGGACCCCCCTCCTCTAAGCCCCTCGTTCAATCAGGGACAAAGTGCCAGCCACGCTGATGCCAATCACAATTTGCATTCGAAGCCCGAGCAGCATAAATCCAATTAAGTCCCCCAAAATACAACATTTATGAAGCTTAAATGTCTTTGTGGAGCAATGAGGACACAGGCTATGGGGCTCATCAGCTTTCCTTTCTCTCAGTCTCCCACCATGCCCGCTGTCCCTGTGATTTCCATAAATATAAATCTACTATTTACTCTCGTCACTGGCAAATTCAGCAGGAAGATTTCCATTGGCGGCAGAAAAGACCTCCATTTGAAAATGTCTAATCTTGCCTGAATAGGGACGATGGGGAGAATGTCCACTGGAATAATCACGGCTTTCTACGTCCTATTGTGCGGCTGCGTATTAAATGGTGAAATTCTCGGGAAACTGTGGGGGACTTAGAAAAGATTTGCGACGGGAAATCATTTCCAATGTACTTCCTCGCAGTCAAGGTCGCAGTATGCATGAAGAGAGAGAGAAGGGCTGAGAGAGACAAAATCAGACACAGAAAGGCGGAGAAAAGATGGAGTCCACTGTCATCTATCAAGCTTTCTAAGAATCCTATTATACCTGGAGAGAAAACTTCATACATTGTGTGCTAAGCAATGGTACACACAAAGCAAGGGCATATGTATGAAAGGCCGAAGCTGTGAATCACCATTAAAGCATATGTGCCCCATGAATCCATTATTCATTCTCTCCTCAGAAGATAGAGGACAATGTGACCCCATTATAGAAAGCCATCTCTAATGAATAAAAGGCCAATATGGTCTGTAATATATGGAAATAGGCTTGTGCTGTTATCCCCTCCTGCAATTGACAGTGACCAGCTGGCATTGTTGGTGCCGAGGTCCTTCTCATCCTGGCCAGAAGGGGGAGATGTGATGACAAGAAATCAACCTTGGCTTTGCGGCTGGAGCTTCCTGTAGGTCACAGACGGGATAATAATGCAATTTAACCCAGCGGCGAACGCACGTCACACTGTAGCAAAGTGAATCATTCACCTCACCTGCATTAATGCCAATACACTGAGTCTATCTTCCTCTATCAATCAATCTGTAAGAAGTAGAAGAAGAAAGGTCCGACTTCTCGGTGGATCAGTCATTGCACAAATGAGCTGTGATCCACACAGAGAGGCCTCTTTCATCTTTTAACAGGCGGTGAGATCTATATTAAGGCTTCTTAGTCGCGTACGCTTTACACATCAGAATGCGCCAAGGCTAGGCTGCCGAGCCAGGAGTCAAGAAGTAACAAACTATTAAAATAAAAGGACAGGGGATTTTGAAAGCCAGTAACGTTCTGTTCAGCCATCCACAGCGGCTTGCGGAGAGGCTCATTACATATGTGTCATGTCGCAAAGTTTTCCGCGTTTCTTTCAGAACACAGGTGTCGCACCGAGAGTAAAGAGGTGCGCAGAGATGAACGGATACATAAAATTTAACTCTCATAAAAATGCCTGTGCTATTTCCTTCAGAAGTAAAGTTAGCAAATTGGCGGAGAAAATGTCACCCCTCCAGGTACGCGCCTCAGACGGAAACGCATTAACCCACGCGTGAGGTTTCAGCATGCGAGAGAAAGAGACGTCAGCTTAACACTGGCTTGTTTACTGCTTAAGGCAGATGTTATGTTGGGAAACTTTTCACTGGGAATTGAAAGGGAAGAGGCGGGGAATACAGGGGACAGCCTATAATGTCATACAGAGTTAAACAGAACTGTTTTTGACCATGTATTTGTTGAAGTAAATGTCTGTTGTGGTTTGTAAAAGTCTAAATTCATGAGTTATGTTTTGTGCATTCAGTAAACATTGTTGCTGTTACTCTACACATACATACAAGTGAGAATGATGGTAAAAATAATGCAGGTCAGGGTAAAATCAAATGATTTACTTTACGGCTCAAATAGTGTGAAATAAATAAAAATATTGGAGGTAAGGGCATTTCTCTTTGTCTCCTGCCATCCAATGGTCCCTGTTAATCTCCCTCAGAGATAGTCATGCAATGAGAAGCGTCTCCGAATATTCAGACTGTATTACAGAAGATATAAATAACATTAATCTTCGTATTGATTTTGTGCTTGTTTTCCTCTGCTTTGATTTGTCATAAGCATTTTTATCTGACATCTCATTAAATAAATAAACCTTTAGTCGCTAATGTACAGACAATTGATCATTAGTTCCAATGCTCAGATTTGTGTTATAACTTTACTTACGATCAATTATACCACAGGTCTGTTGAATGCTGTATTCTGATTGGTTGAGAAATGTACCATGGGTATGCATTATTTTTCGATAACCGCACACCTACTTTTTCAAATGTCTAAAAAATAGGCACCAGAGCAATGTTTGTGGTAACCGTGGTATAAGCGGATTAAGTGACTCCGGTCCTTTGAATTATTTGAAAATAATGCACACCCACGGTGTAACGGCACTCTGCGAGGGTATGCATTATTTTCTTATAATTCAAAGGCCTGTCGTCAATTATTCCTTACATAACTAGCACCCAGACAGGGATGTTGTTTAACCTTATACTCTGTATGCTAAGTGGGCTTTTTCTATTTAAATTTGATTATTTTACTTGTGTTTTTAAACATTTGTGAGGAGCGGGTCCTTCGACACAATACAATTACTTAACAACACTAATATTCCATCTGTTTACCACATTCCCAAAACAATTCTTTCAAAATTGTTCCAGCATACAACTTCATTTCTAGTAATTTTATTAATGAAGTACCCTGGGGGGAGTTGAGGGTAAATTCACTAAACAGTTGCTCCACCTTTGTGTGCAGTATTTCAGAAGTCATTTTTTGTATTTGGAAACTTGATTTCCTCCATATAAATTAGACTCATTATGAAATGTGCTGTTCATTAAACTCAGTGCTGTTTGCCTGAGGCAATTAATGCGGTGCCTGCGAAGAGCAGGTGGTAAGTGAAATTGTCTTTTATAGACATGTTTGTTAATATTTTCTATTTAACTATGGCAATGGTTATTTATAAAATGCAAATAAATTACACTATCAGAAGGAACAAGTAATTTCCCCATATTTTTATTACTCTGTCATCAGACAGCAAGCCAAATTTGTTTACATGTACTCTATACATGTTCAATAAGTGTTCATGTCAGTTTTTTGAAATGTCACGGAAAAGCAAAAGCAGCATTATGAGATGAAATGCTCTTTAAAGAAATTGACGGAAAGCGGCTACTGTAATTTTTTCAAGAAAGTCAGAATGAATGCAAAGCGCGTGACCATGCAGTGCTTTTCAGTGGTGTAAAAAGATGTGTAGAATGATTTTGCATTGATTTTTGCTGTGTGGGATTACACACTTATTGTTGTAGTTGTGCCGCCTCTACTGCTGTGAAATAATCGTAAACGCGCCACAAAAACACACATACATGAGTAATGGAGCATATAGATGAAATTATGTTTTTCATCGCTGTAAATGAGCTTTGGGAACTTGTACAACAAGCACAGGTGATGGCATCACTTCACGTTTTAGTTTACAAAAGTGAGCAGTGAGTTAGCAAGGAGGATTAGGGCCAAGCTAAAATAAAAAAATAAAACCATCTCGAGATTAAAGTCATTAAAATGTGTGAATAAAGACATTATTTAACGAGAAAAAAGTCAAAATAAATATAATTTCGAGATTAAAGTAGTTATTTAATGAGAATAAAGTTGTTATGTTTTGAGAATAAAGTTGTTATATTTTGAGAATAAAGTTGTTATATTTTGAGAATAAAGTCGTAATATAACGAGAAATAAGTTGTAATTATTTTGAGTGTTTGGAGTGATGTGAACAAGCAGATCTGCAAAGCAAATACCAAATTACATACCTGTCTTATTAATAAAACAATATGAGGGAGATGCGCTCAGAAAGGCAATTTAAGGAATCTCCCTCATATAAAAGGCAATAAAGGGGGAGATAATGTGAACGAACAAAATTCAGTGCACAAAACAGGCATGCAATGAACAGAATATTGTGATGAATAAAGGATTTTGTTCATTGGGTAGGCTAAAGTATGGAGATACACCTGAATAAAAGTGCACAGGTGATTGGAGATATTAATCGTATGCCCTAGGGAGGAATGGAAAGACTATGCGGCTTTGTGAACTAACAATTGAGATAAATGCAACGAGTAGGCTACTTTTCAATTTAGGCGTGTTCTCATGAAAGCAACAACATAAAAGCTTTACTTTAAGTGCAGACCCTTATAAAACCCTAAAAGACAACATTGAATGTGGCTTAATGCATCTACCGCTAAAGGACACGTTCGTTTCATTAAATGAAAACCAGCACATTCTGGGCTTTTCTGCTTGACTGTACATGCTTATTAATTATATATTATAGTGTGTAGTGAATTAAGTGTATTTATATATCACTGTCCTGATGCAGTAAACAACGTAAAGAATAAGCCTAAAATGAATATATTGACTTCATTTTAGGAATTTATTCTCATTAAATAATGACTTTAATCTCGAGTGAGTAGAGAAACATTGACATTTAAATAAAAATGTACATTTAAGGCTTTGGTTTTGAATAGGTCATATTAAATATTAACATGAACATTGCCAAAGATAACTGATGAGAATGGCTGCCTTGACTCTCTAAAATCTTCTGGCCACATGTTTAGCAAACCATAGAAGAGCAGAATTGATAAAAACAGGTGTGTTTAATCCCTAAAAGTGAGTTCAAGTTGAGCTGTTAACTGCAGGAAATGTGGGGTGCCCTCAGGGCTTGAAAAAGATGTGGGTTACTGGATGAACTACAGTTGCCCACACTGGGCACAGCACACAGAAGAACCAGCAAGGAAAGAGAGGTAGACCCCTGAAAATCGCAGAGATCTGACGATAAAGCCTTGCAGAATCCCATCAATATGAACATCCTAATCCACATGTGTACAGCAGCCATCATAAAAGTGTCTTTTTGTGTCGAAACATAGAGCAACAGCATTCACTTTTACCTCTGAGACGTAAAGTGTCTGCAAATACAGTAAAAAACACACTACCACTCTTAGGAAAGCTGCTTTTCCTAAGACTTCACATCCACCCTAAAAATTAATCCACTTCTCAAGGCTTGGTATGGCAGGTATGGGGCACAATGTGCTGTGATGTGATAGGGGAGCAAGGGTACACACATGCATACATTAACCCTCTCCCTGTGGTAGTCTAAGAAGTATTTACTGTATGTCAAGCTTAAAGTCAGAATGCAAAGTTGGCATCTTTGAGTGAAATAAGCAGCAATGAGGCATTGGGTAAACGAGAGAGCGAGAGAGAGCGAGAGAGAGCGAGAGAGAGCGAGAGAGAGCGAGAGAGAGAGAGAGAGAGATAGAGAGCGAGAGAGAGAGAGAGAGCGAGAGAGAGAGAGAGAGAGAGAGAGCATGCATATGAGAGCATGCAAGTGAAAGATGGTGTGATGTGGATTAAGGCTACTGACTTGGTTGCAGGTGCAGGTCACTGGGCAAAGTGATAGTTCATGTATCTTCTACTCGTACACATCAATACAGGTTTAATGAGGTCAATATCAGTGTCTCACTGCGGCAGATATAAATGAGATTTTGAAACAGACTGCAAGATCAAAAGCCATAGCAAACATGCAGGTGGTACAGTGAAGCTAAAAAACAAATCTAATAATTTAATTGAAAAAAAGTGGATTGTAGTAGGTGTATTTTGTTGCATTTTGATGAAAAACCTCTCCACTGTCTCTTCCATCAGACTGACAATTATCTTGTAAACATTTTCCACTGTTAAGTGCACCTATTTCATTGCTAAAATATTAATTAATTAATTGATTAATTAAAAAACACATTATTTTCCACATACTGCACATTTTTGTATCTCCAGATATACTGCTTTCATCAAACGCTCTGATTTTGTACAAAGCTCATCGATCTGAAAAGCGATGTGTCCCTGATTGGCCAGCTAATCTGTACGTTGTGATTGGCCTAAATACCTCTGACGTCAGCCGAAAATGTGACGCTCCTTACCATGTTTGAAAGATATGCTCACAATGCAAGGCTGACAGAAGTTAATTTACAGGCTATGAGTCCAAGCGGGAGGAATTATGATAATGTCGGTCTTGTCTACATCACCAATTCCAGGAAGACAATTGTTGCCTACAATTTGTGTGTTTGTTGTAGTCCAAAAAAAGAGATTTACGTTGGAAACGATAACTCTTTGCTTTGTCTATCTTTTTTACAGTCTATGCCCTCAACACTCAATATACAGTTCTTGACTTGTACTAATTATAAACTTTTATTAATTTTGCTTTCATAAGAGAATTCATTTTTAAACCTATCTTAAAAATACATATTGTTAGGCTTCTACAGTATGTTGAGTAAATTTATGCAAAGTATTGCATTCTTTAAATCAATCTTAAAGGTCACGTTCCTCCTGATCCCATTTTTTTAAACCCTAGTCAGTGTGTACTGTTGCTATAATAACATAAATAATACCTGTAAAATGCTAAAGCTGAAAGTTCACTGCCAGGCGATATATTTTCTTTAACAGAATTTGCCTTTTAAAGCCTACAGCGAATGGCCGGTTTGGACTACAGCTCTCTACTTCCTGCTTTAATGACGTCAGTAGAACAGTTTTTGACTAAACTCCGCCCACAGGAATACGTCAGTCACCAGCTAAGCTAACGGCAAGCTAAGCTAACGGCAAGCTAAGCTGCTATTGAATCACAACACACTAAACAAACTACACAATCAGAACTCGTTACGTATTTCTGAAATAGGGACTTCATACAACAAGGAAGACATCAGCCCATTTTGAGGACAGTGAAAACAGCGCTATACAGATAAGTCAATTGTGTGAAAAATACCGCATTTTTTTTACACGTTAAACATGAACACATTATATTGCGCACTGTAAATACAATCAAAGCTTCAAAAACACAGAAAGAAGGGAACCTTTAAAAGTACATGAGGGTTGACAATAAACTTATAAAAAAAAAAACACTCTGGATTTCATTGCGATTTTCATTATTGTATTTGTATGTCACAAGATTAATTAGGCATGTGTGAAGGTGTACTCACTCATATGGGTCACTGGTGTCTGGTCCTTGTAGCTCAGATGGGATGGGAATGCGCTTGTAGTACATCTCCCAGTCAAAGGCTCCCCGCATAGCATCCCCTGCCTGCGCCTCATAACCAAAGTGATTGTGGTCGATCACGTCTATCATGGGACACACAATGGTTTTGGGGTTCTGGGCAATCTGATCTGAGAGCAAAAAGCAAAGTGAGGTAAAATTAGTTTACCAGATACATTTAACCAACGCAACTTACAGCCCAGGCAGGTTATACATTGTTTCAACGTGTGTTTGTTAAGATTCAAACCCATGACCTTAACAAATCTGTTTTGTTACTGGTTGAGCTACACTCAGAGGACAGGAGGAGAGATGAAAGGACTGGGACTGCAGGGCGTCTCATGAGTCCCCCTGCTCCTGGATCACTTGCTCTCCACCGCTCCGCTCGACTGAGTGTGGTGACCCTGTGAAATTTAAAGCCGCTACAGCCGCTCAGCGATTAGAAACAATTACAGCGCTTCAAAGTAGGTTTGCTCCACAGAGGGACGAGCAGAAAGGACCCTCGGCCCTTCGCTCTATCTCTGTCAGTCAGCAGACGCTAAGCCGTCCCAGATCTGTCACCCACACTCTCCCTCAACACCTCTGCTCTACTGGACCATAGAGATCTTTTGGAAAGACACTTTTGGAATGTGGGCCTAAGCACAAAACAACAAAGCACTTAAACAAATTTATCAGGAACATTAAACTCAGGAGCACAATCTCCAAGGTATGTCTGTAACCACGTCTGGAACCGAGATTGTTTTAGCACTTTTAAGGATTACTCCATACAAAGCATTTCATACAGAGAGTGGATGAATCTTCAACCAACTATAACCAACATTTATCCTGGGACAGCAGCCATGTACCAGAACAATTACCATGCACCAATTAAAAGACTTTTATTAGTTATGTGGATTTTTAGTAGGGAACAAAGTAGCAATTTGGGAAAGATTCTGGGGTAACAGAAGATTGCGAATTGCAACCAACCTCAATTTTCGAAACGCAATGAGAAGCTGCGGTAGCTGCCACAGGACAAACATGTCGTTATCTAAAAAGATAAAAACGTCTCATTCTAAGCTAATAAAAACAATACAGTTCATTATGTAAAGTCTTTATACACCACTGATAATATAGTTATGTATTTTATATTGCATTTTTGTCAAGATATTCTTCTTAAAGTCCCACATTGCACATTTAAAGACCACAGAATGTAAATACATCAGTATAACTTCTTGTCTGAATGACATTCGGTTACTGCCCAGCAAAATCCTACTTGGCTTAGCAGAAAACCTGTCGAGAAGTAGCTGTTTTCCTATTTGTCCATGTTACACACTATTTTCTTGTTATAGCTTAACTTCAATTGAGAACAAATTACAAGACTACATCTGCTTAAAGCGCAATGCTAGAAGGAACAGTTTTGGCAACATGAATGCTTCACTGTCAGCTTTATCTCATTAGCTACCATCCTCTTGTCTTTTTGAAAGCTGTTGGCATTGCATTTGTTTACATGTTCTGTATGTGGTGTGCATGTGTATGTGTGTGATGTATACTGTATGAATTCAAAAAAAGGCTTTCCTAAAAAGCCAGCACACAAACAACCACCTGCATCCTCCTGCCAACACTCACATATCAACGCCTTTGTTTTCTCTCTGGCACCGAGTCTCCTCTTTCCTATCCTTCTCCAAGAACCCGCTTCGCTGTAGCGCTTACTGGGCCAGAATTCTTTGTTTGATTCTTTCCCCATTGCAGATGCATCTAACAAGTTGTCTAAATCTGAAAACCCAGGACTCCATTTGACGTTTGCCAAGTTGAGGAATAAGAAAAGTAATAAAAATTCGAAACTATCGCAGACACACTGTAATATCAGGGGATAGTATGAATATTTATGTAGCAAATAGAAGCAGGGATGGATTACAACCCATGGCAATGTCCTGGTGACTTTGACTGTCATGGTCTTTTATATCTGACGGCATATGTAAAGTAGATATTGACAGACAGACAGACAAAAGATGCTTGACCTTAGGTAATCCACCTCACAAACAATTAAATCTGTCAAAATTATTACTCATTTACATTTTTGCATTTGGTAGAGTTGGGGTACTCGAACTTGGACTCGAGTCCGGACAAAATTTTTAATGAACTCGGACTTGGGTGAATTTGTACTCGGACTTGACACGGACTTGGACATTTTGGACTCGGAAAATATCCCGAGTACAGTCGAGTCCGTGTCATGTGTAACAATAAAACCAGCATTAACTTGAGATGAGAACTTAATTATTGTCTCACTGTCTCCACCTCCTGTTATTTAACTGCAACACACTGGCAGGCAGCAGTCAGTCGCATCATACGTGCAGACAAACACACACACATCAATGCATGGCTAGCACGATGTCCTCAAAGTCAGCAAAATTTGTTTTGCTTACGAAAATCATAGAGAATTTATTTGCAAGACATCTGGTAAGAAGAAGATACCTCTATATCCCTTTCTTTTCTTTGAAATCATTTTTGGTAGGAAACTAGTTGACATAAAATAAAAATGTCAAGATGCAATAGAGGTATTTTTATTACATTTTTATATTGCCATTGGTTTAATGGGTTGAAAGGTTAAAGTATTAATAGAAAGTAACAATTTACAATACAAATTTTGTATCTTTTTACTTTCTGGGCTCGGGGCGGACTCGACTTGGACTCGGCCTTTAAGAACTCGGACTTGAGTCCAACTCGGACCCTTTTGGACTCGGACTTGATGTTTAAGGACTTGGTCTTGACTCGTACTCGACAAAGGTGGACTCGGACCCAACTCTAGCATTTGGCAGATGCTTTTAACTCTTTCCCCACCAAACTCGTAAATTAAGAGAAAACACTAACACAATGTGATTATAAATGGGTGCTGTATAAGTTTATTTTTAATCCACTATATTTTAATATTTTTTGGCTGCTACCTTGGACAAGTCTCTCCTGTAAAAGTGATCATTGGTCTAAATGGAACTTCTAACATAAAATATAAATAAAATAAACTGTCTACCCATTGAGCCACATAAAATGAATTCTCATGTGCATTATATAAGTTTAATTATTTTTTATCAATTTGCTGTTTATACTTTCCATGAACATCTGCATATAATATCTGTACATACTTAACCCCAACTTTTAAATACTGACCTGATACAATACTGATTTTGGCAGTAACTAATTTAAATATATATATATATATATATATGAGCTTGGTTCCAAAACGCAATAAACGCATTTAAAAAAATAAGAAAAATTAGTTACCGCCAAACTCAGTAGTGTATCCGGTCAGTATTAAAATGTTCATTCTTAATTGTATGCAAAATCCGCTGCTTTATTATGTCGTCTTTCCTCCCTTTTTTCCCAAAACGCAATAAACGGCAGTCCTCCTTCTTCTCTGCAGAATGCGATAAATCCGCTCAACAAATCACAACACACCATTCCACGCACTGTAAACAACAATGGCGGCGCATTGAATACACAAACGAAATCTGAGTTTTCCTCATCTACTTTGTACTTCGTGATCAACAAACAAACAAAAACAAAATAAGATGGCATTTGATGGCATTGCTAAACCTGCAGTGGTTTTCTGTGACGGGAAAGAAACGTAAACCATCAACATCTAAAAATTTACGCGAGAGGCACTCGAGAGACGGAAAAATGCCGGCTGTTGCTTGTTCTCCCAACAGCATCAAGCTTCTGTCATACTTACATATTGACCCCAGGGGATCTTATGAAAAACTTTACATTATTTTACGCAAAGTCAACGCAAAACAAGCAGGACAAAATCATTTTTCAGCTGATCCCTGTCAAAAAGTTCAGCAACGACGTCCAGAGGATGACAGCAGCAATGACAGTGTTCCTAATGTGACAAAGTAAGTGTTTTGATTAATGCCATTCATGTTTTTTTTTAATCAGTGTGTACCACTAGTCAACTAAACATGGCAGAGATGAATGCACATTTATATATTGATTCAATTTTGTAAAAGAAAAATCAGTTTTTATAATAAATCTTTGAAAATCAAATAATGGATTTAATTTGTTATATTTTATAACCTAAACATGCTTTGTAAAAGTTTGTAGCAGAAAATAGTGTTTTTCATCTTGTCACTTTCTTGGTATAGAAAACACGTTTTTACCAAAATTAGTCAAAATGGATTTATTGCGTTTTGGAACCAAACTCTTCATATATATATATATATATATATATATTGTCGTATCTCCCAACCATTGTTAATTAATGTGTGTCTGGTTGCACCCTGGCTAGTGAGTGATGGTTGGATGAGGGGACACCGAGCCCTGTCTTCAACATTACTGATCAGAGATCTGTTTCAAACAGCCTGCGACACACAACCTGCAGTGCGCCTGTTCGCCAGCTCCACTTTAATCATACATGCCAGGCCGCATCCCAGCATGCCTCTCAAAGACCATACACAGCACACTGTAACCAATTAGAACTCGCCGTGCTGTGCCCACATCTCTGGGACGAATGCCTGATGTTCAGCCAAGAGAAGAAAAAACAGCGCACTAAAAACAAAAAATTGGTATTAGATCAATAAGTGCAAAAATCATAACAGAAGCAGCCATCTGAATCTGAAACGTTGCAATAGCGTCACACGCATCAAAAGCTGGCCACATTTGGAACGCTTATGCGACGCAGCGGGGCCAAACCATAGATTGTATCCTCAATGAGTTTGAAAGAAGAAAGGTTTTCTGTGATAACAAGAACAAGCTACAGACAAGAAAATGTATTTTTTTGTTTTTTAATCAACTGACTGCAAAGCAAAGGGCTTTGAACTGGAAAAGCGATTGAATTTTAAAATCACTAGACAAAGATAAGCACAATGAACATTTCCTCTGAATGGGAGTTTCACCAGCCTGTATTTTCTCACATTAATAGGCAATCAAATCTGTGGGTACATGCAACAGCCAGGATCAGCAGTTTGTTATCTTGACTTACCGAGGAGGGGCGGCAGCCAGTTGACGTTGGCTTCACAGTGTGAGTCCAGGAACGTGAGGACTTCACCTTTGGCCACCGATGCTCCGAGGAGCCGTGTGCGGATCAGACCCTCTCGCTTCTTAGTGCGCACGATACGGACTTTAGGAAATCTGGCCATGTGCTTTTCCAGATGAGCCTTAAGATGATCTGTTGAGAGGAAGACGATAAAAAGAGAAATTACTAGAAATAATGTATTGAATTAAAGAAGGGACATTTAAGAAAAAGACCTAAGCCTGAGTTTGTATTGTTTTAAAGGCAGAAGAATGGAGATAGAGTATGTGTTTCGGTGCAGTGGTGCAGTAATTTAATCTTGGGATTGTTTCTCCATTCTCTTGGCCCCATTCAAGGACATTAATGTTTAACACCCCATACGATTGCCCTGCTGTTAATACTTAAGTGAAATGTTGAATGTTCTCTGTTTATAGAATGTTAAGCAGGACAAACACTGCCGATTTAAACATTATACTGTTTTATATTAGATACATTCTGCAAATCCATAAATTTATCAAATGTATGATTTAAAGGATTAGGCCATTTTCTTAAAAAAATCCAGATAATTTAGTCACCATCATGTCATCCGAAATGTTGATGTCTTTCTTTGTTCAGTCGAAAAGAAATTATGTTTTTTGAGGAAAATATTCCAGGATTTTTCTCATTTTAATGGACTTTAATCAACACGTAACAGTTTTTATGCAGTTTAAAATTGCAGTTTCAAAGGACTCTAAATGATCCCAAACGAGGCAGAACGGTCTCATCTAGCGAAACGATTGTCATTTTTGACGAGAAAAATAAAAATATGCACTTTTAAACAACAACTTCTCGTATATCTCCGGTCATGTGACGTGCCAGCCCCACCTCACGTTATACGTCATCACGTCAAGAGGTCACGGATGACGTATGTAAGCAATAAGGTACGAGAGGCTATGCTGTATCGTGAATAAGTAACGGCTGAAGGGCGTTGTTAGGCACGACGCGAAGCGGAGTGCCTGCAACCCCTTCAGTCGTTACTTATTCACGATACAGCACTTGCCTTGAGTACCTTATTGCTTTTATAAAACGGTTACCACACAATATTAAAGTAAAAATATATTAGTGCAACTTTCATGAAGTTCAAAAAAAGTTCAATAAAAGCATTCCTTCCGCTAGAAAAAATAGTCCCTGACTGCGAACAACAACATGAAAGCTCAAATAAAAACAACAAACTGTTCTCAGACTCATTATATGTTTATGTGTTGCTAAGGGTGTTGCTAAGGGCGCAGTGATATTAAATAGAACCGTTGGGTGAAGCGGTCATAGCAGTGTTTTATCATGAATAAAGCACACCTATTGACCAATCAGAATCAAGGATTGGAACTAACCATTTTATAAGCGAAACTACGCCCCAGTGTTTACAAGCGTGGAGAAAGAGGACCGTTCCGACGTTGTTATACTGTATGTGGAATAATACTAATTAATGTCTTTGTGTCAGTTTATTGTTTAAAATGGTCCGCAAATGTGCGTTTCATATATGTAACACGTGACCTTTCCACGGCATTACGCAATGACCTGAGGTCGTGCTGGCGCGTCACAGGACCGGAGGAAGATGAGAAGTTGTTGTTTAAAAGTGCATATTTTTTTCTTGTCAAAAATGAAAATCGTTTCGCTAGATAAGACACTTATGCCTCATTTGGGATCATTTAGAGTCCTTTGAAACTGCAATTTTATACTCCATTAAAACTGTTAACGTGTTGGGTTCCATTAAAGTCCATTAAAATGAGAAAAATCCTGAAATGTTTTCCTCAAAAAACATAATTTCTTTTCAACTGAACAAAAAAAGACATCAACATTTTGGATGACAAATGTGAGTTAATTATCTGGATTTTTTAAAGAAAATTGACTAATCCTTTAAGAATACAAATACCAAACTACATTAATAGTATTTTATTATTATAAATTGTATAGTTAGCATGTGACCTTCAACGCACGGCTTTATTCTGTCTGTGCACATTCAAAAAACTTCTTTAGCTATGTTAAAGGGCATGAAAACACAGAAGGAAAGAGAAACAGATGGAAAAGTAGATTTTCTCAGTGTTAGTTGGGTAGTGGCTAATGCATTTGACCCCTTTCTGTGAGTGCAAAGTAACAGCAAAGGCAGCTATTTCAAAAGCAGAGCAAAAAATTGGACAAAGTCTTATCTTTCAACACATTACTGTTTGTTCATTTTCCGAAGCAGCAGGAGTTTGCTGCATTTTTTGGACCATTTTCACGTTATACAAACACTAACCATTAATACCTGCACAAACTCAATCATTGCTTCCCAGCTGCTACGTCTTTGTGTGAATGTGCACATGCGACTGTGTGATTAGATGCTTTAGAGGAACCAAACATACAGGCTTTGGCTTTCCAACATAACTTAAATCCATTAGATGCGGCCGTCGTGATTTAATGGAAGGTTTGAACCGGAGGACCAGTCAATTTTCTTTACTGAACATAAAAGATAAATAGCACAAAACATGAAGAGGCATTCATGTGCTTTGACTATAAGATGTATGAACATCAATTATTTAGCATTTTAAAGAACCTGAGATGACGGAATTTACTAAAAAGCGCATGAACAACAGTTGATGAAACGCATCGATTTCACAATGGGTTTATAAAAAAGACAGACATCCACAATATATATAGTGTCCTTAATCCTGACAAATTAAAAAGTACATTTCCTATTTGAAAACGGCATAGCGGAATATTGTTGTGCCTTCATATTAACAATATATTTAAAGTTACTTAACCCTGATACACACTGCATTTACAAAAATATTGTCTAGGTTAACAATACCTACGAAAAGCTTCACAGGAGGCCCATCGTGTCCAGTCAGAAAAGCAGCAGGGCCACATTTATTTTTAATATGGCACCAAAAAGACTGCCGACTTTATGATAGCAGCACTTCAGAGAGTTTCTGGTCTGTGTACAGAGAACTCACTGCAGGCCCCAATGCAATTATAAACAACCCAAACAGAGCAGGACATCTGTGATGAAAAATAAAAGAGTATATTAGCCGACAGGGAGACGGTCCTATATGTGAGCCGTTCCTCTGGTGGACGTCAAACAGCAATATGTGGGCGTGTGCGTTTGTTCCTCGTGTTTGGTTCTCTTAGGCCAGGGGCCAAACTCCCTTTAGGGAACCCAGAGTCGCATCCTCGCACTCTGCTAAACTCCAGCAAAGTCACCTGCCAATGAACAAAGTTACATTCAGCACTTTCTTTGTGTTTTTCACCCTCTCTCCCTTTCTTCTCAACTCCCAGGGTGTCTGGCCCTCAAACAAATGGCCCCAATAAAAGTGACAGCCTCGATATGAGTTGCCACTGCACTCTGATCCCACTGTGCTGAGGTGGGGAAGAGAATCACGAAATTCCGTGCCAGCGCTGTTAGTGGAAGCGGCTCGCGGAACCGAATGTGTCGGACGGCTTTTTACCATCACGCTTTCCGTGTCCTACGAGCGCTTGATTAAACGAGGTCATAAATCATTGGCGCTGATGCATGGCAGGCTGAGCGCTGGGGAAGGAAGTGACAAATAAACAGTTATGAGGAAAAAGGCAAAGTTTCGTATCCCGCTGGTATGCGGCTGACAAACCATGATGGAGGGCAGGCACGTTCTTTGCTTTGATGGCTTGCAGACAGACCTCTCTGGGCCGCTACTTTACTTTCCCGACCTGGGTAAAAGAAAGAATTTCATTTTCCCTTCTCCCTGGTGGTCTGCCATTAAGACAGATGGCCGAGACGACACATTTTGAGTCGCACAGAAGCTTTCTGATGGTTTTCAAACAGATGTGTGTCTTTCTGCTATTCTACACTTCAGATTATGTTTAATGGGGCTGGGAGATTTGTAATACTTTTCAAGCAGTATTTCTAACTTTCATGATATGAGAGCTTCAGAGGGGTTAAAATTTCTATTGTCTAGTTCAAACTAGCGAGTCACGTTTTTTAATTGATGTTGCTTTAGTAGATGAGCTCTCTTTAAATTGATGTAGCTGGTATTGGGCATAAAATACAGTAACTGCAGTTTTTTCCAACCCAGTGTTGTATTAACCCAGTAAAAGTTTATGTTTGACCCAACAATGGGTTAAAACCAGTTGTGCCTCTTACATCTTGAAAAGTGAAGCCACTGGCTCTTTGATCGCCCCCTGATGACTGGCTGCAGTACAAGTCATAAACCCCGCCCTCTCAATTTTTTCTTAAAAAATGCAATGGAATATGCAGGATGTTTATGCAATTTTATGCGATGAAATTGTGGGAACTTGCAAAAATTGCGGGAACTTGTAAAAACTGTGGTAACTTGCAAAAACTGTTTGCAGCTTTTCAATGATGTTCACGTCACATAATCAAGTCATTTCATAACTTTTCCATGGCAACAGGGGACATGGCTGCACTTGTGTGAAGTAAATACAACATTTTTCAACTTTCTGCTAATATGTGATTTTTGCTACAAAAATGCGGGGATTATGAAATCATGCAAGCCCCGCATATTTTGCACACGGAAATCCGCAATTTATGCTGCGAAAGTGCGGCATATTTGAAAAAATGTGGCCACCGCATAAATATGCGGACTTTGGTTGATTATGCGTTGAATCATGCGATCGCATAATCACGTTTTTGTGGAGGGACTGCTTATCACGCTGATATATGTAAAATTGTTAATTTTTGTGTTACGTTTCATTTTAGCTAGTAATTTGATGCTATAGAAAGGGGTTGTGTCATTGCGACTGGCGTGGTTGAATTGGACATGCAAGCATTTGGGGGGAAGTTTGATACCGCGCCTCTAGTCTCGCGTAGCCAGACCTTCAATACTGAAGGCCTGGTGTTTTTTGCTGCTTTTTCTGGACAAAGCCCGCCCACGAGCTGTTTGACCGACATGTCAAACAACCAATCACAGTTTGTTTCGTCTAGCGTCACGTTTCGGACTCCCCACAATAACGAGCCGGCTGGCAACATTATTGAAATAACCAGCCGCAACCGAATAGCATCTAAATTAACAACATTACTCACCATAGAACAATGTTGTGCACTTCATCAACAGCCACACCAACGAGACGCTCCCGTTAAATGTCTGTTTGAAGCATATCTCTCCACTTTTTAACACATACAAGCAATTCAGGAGAACCGAACTTTTAGACTCCACTAACTGCCTCAAGCAAAACTCTTGGACGTCTTTTAGAGAGTCTATGCTGCGAATTTGCATATTTTGGAGAATCCAATGTTTAGCTGATCATGATAACTGGTCATTATTATCCACGTGAACACGACTGATTCTCTTCCTCAATGGAACGTCAGAGCTTTGTTTTCCAGGGACCGAAACTAAACACGGCACTCGTGTCTCCTGAAAATCCGCTTTATTTCAACCAATCAAAGACGACTTTCCAGAAAAGTGTACGAAAAACATCAGACGTTCAGCCAACAGTCTGTGGGCGTGACGTCTGAGGCTGAGACTACCGCGCCTCTGGCTCCACGGACAATTCATACTGTGCATGTCCTGGCTGACGTTTTTACGTAACATGGCAGCATCCATGGACAGACAATTTTGCCTTCTATTCATTACAATGGAAGGAAGCAACGTCGCGTCGTCCATCTTTTTTTACAGTCTGTAGTTAAAACATATTAGCATTTCGGGCTGACTAATGACTAATTTTGACCTGGAGACTATCCCAGACTATCTTGGTCGGAAGGCAGGAAGACACCCCGGACAAACATACACATACAGTACTGTACAGTAAAAAACAAAAATGAACAAATGCAACTTTTAAAAAAGCCAAAACTGTTTCAACCCCCTGTGATTTTCTAGTTAATTGGAACATAAACAACTGTTATCCTGTACGACAAGAGCAGCTGGATGCAAATACCATTATGCACCTGTGTTACTGTAGATGCAATTACCAACATTGCACAAATGCTGCTAAGAAACCAATGTAATAGATTGAACTACATGCTTTATCTCCTGGATTGATGCAGGTCTCTTTTGTTTTACATTCCATTCTGACTCCTGCATTTGAATTGGCTGCTTTCTCTGCATGAGTCTTAAACGGCAATATGCGTTTTAGTCAGGATTCGACTGTGGCCCCTGTAAACAGGCACAGAGAGTAAAAGATTTGCTGAGCACAGGCACCTTGAGCACTCTGTTGCCACTGTCTTTATTCATAATATACTGTTTGTTTTCAGACCCTGCCGTTGGCCAATGTGTAAATAAAAGAAACCCACCTGCCCTTCTGATTGCCCTGCATGTTGGCTCCAATTTATTCAACCGCCGCTTTCCTCTGGGATACGCATTCCCTTGAACCATTCATAAATCCGTCTCTGCAGCGAGATCAATGCTCAGACTCAATCCCAATTTATTACAATGCCGCCGTAAAGAGGACCAGAAAATGAGGCCTGCGAAAGTAACCCAAGGGAAATGTCTAACAACGCTTGACAATGTGGCAAATGATTTTGTTGTAGAAGTATATCTATTTTAAGTGTCGGGAGACGCGTGGTTCATTCCCAGCATGGTCTTCAGAGCAATAACAACACGTTTCAAAGATTAAATATTAAATAAGTAAAGACACAAACAAACAACGGAACCATTTCATTTGAAAATCCTGACATCCAGTCAGTTATCCGTCATTTAATGTTTTAATGATAATAATTGTTTTCGTTCACCTGTTCATTTCTAATCATGAACTTACAACACGAGCATTCAAGTAAAAATGTGTTTATTTATTTTTGAAGAGAACAGATGAACAGAGACCATGCAACACTTTACATGTTTAACATCACATGAAGCAGATTAATAAATTACTTTTTCTCGCAGTAACAGACAGCTGAGGTGATAAAACACACAAACTTTGTGCTGAACAGGCAAATATGAACAAATCACATCACAAAATACTATTAAGATTAAAATTGCAACAGATGTGTAAAAATCTGAATTGAATTAAACACTGTTTACCTGAAACCATCTTTTACTTTTATTCTGGAGATTGATCGCGTGCTCTTACATTACGCTTCGGTTAACGCAATCTGACACACACACACGCACGCAAACACACACACGCACAGTAAAGTTGCCTAATTACAGACCAGTACTTTGCAACAACGTTGACCAAGCCACAGAAAATACCGGATTATCTGAGCATCATGTCAGTATACCCAGTATATCACGCAGACTTATAAACAGGGAAATAATAAAAGACATTTGACTTGCATAGCATCCAGCTAACGTTAGCCAACTCCGTTGGCCAAAAAGTCCTGGAAAAGCATGTAAACTCCACCATGCTAATTTCCTCCTGCTCAATCTGGTCCAAGCTCCTTAATCCTTAATTTATTCTTCAACTGAACGCCTTGTAAAGGGTGATTTTGTAAGCATAAAATCACGAGACTCTGAAAACGATCCAATCACATGAGGTCAAAGACATAAAAAACTATTCTGATTCATTTACAACATAAGTGGAAGGATTTGGGGCGCACAGTTCTGCGCCCCAGGGCGGATCCAAAACCAGCCAATTAGAGCTCAGCCTCAGGTCACATGTTTTTACCCTTTTTTATGACCTACATAGACACTCATTAGGGTTGCGCCCCAGACACACACACATGACACACACATAACAAACTCAGTTTTGATTATTTTTTAAATAAATGATAACATGACTAACAGTGAAAAAGTACAACTAAACGTTTTTATTTTGCATTTGTATAATTTGCATTATATATTTAACTTTTTTTTAACATGTTAAAGTAGCTTTCTTCTCTGGCAAAGTTTGGGGGCGCCCCAGTGCCCCGTAGTGACCAGCCGCCACTGGAAACGTATAATACTTAGCACAACCTTTTCAAATTACTTTCAAGATACACAGCAGCAATAAACGTCATTTCACCATTTAGGTTAACTACAGACCGGTTACAGTTTGGTTATGAGTATCCTACATCTAGCCCAAAACTTGAATTGGTTACATGTCGTTTTTGACATCATGTAAGCAAAGGTATTTGCTTTCATACATTTATTTATCTTATTTTATTTATTTTTGGGTGTTGGTTACACGTATATTACATTTTCATTTTGAGTTTTAGAATAAAAAATAAAGAATAGATTTTTTGTTTAGCTTTTGAAAACTCTTGATGATGAACCTTCTTATTTACCAGACATGCCTGCACCAACAATATCTTCTTTCCCCATTTCCAATTTTCTATTGGATTTACATCATTGAATAAAGGACGACTTCTTTTGGAGTATATAATTACAAGCAAACCTCAGTTGCAAGCATATTATCTGTCACCAAAGGGAAGGTCATTCATGCAACATTAAGCATCACAAATTGACGAGGAGAGAAATGAAGGACAATTTAGCACTCTATTCCTCTGCCTGCAGAACTTCAGTAATGTTCAGAGACTCCAAGAAACAGAAAACATTACGACCTCTGAGGTGAAAAGCTTATGTGGGGTTTCAAGGTTAAAGAGAAACATCCACAACAGTCTCCTGTCTAGAGGATTCAACACAGGATTAAAGGACTCTGGGTAGAGTGGGTGGCATTCTCAATGTAGATACATTTCTACTAGGCATTAGGCTGCTTTCATCGTTTATCAATCCCACTAAATCCCTTTACCTACAAAGTTGCACGCTTCAACGACAATATATGTATAATGTATACAGCCCCGTCCAGCAGGACACGGTCACAAAATGCATGTGTGGGTGGAAAAGGTCACAGCATTAAGACAATAAGCCAGTCAAGTGAACTGGCAGAAGCAGAATTAAATCGGAAGGACGGTATGGATTTTCTTCTCAGTCCGATGAGTGGGCGATGCCAGTCGAAGATGAGGCATGTACTGACAGCGTAATTGAAATTCCACCGCCAAAGTTTGCTGTGTAGGGCCTATGATAATCCATCCCGCATGTGTCATACAGTTGGTATACAAGAAGAACAAAGCCCTGCCTCGCTCCTATCGATCCAACTTCACGTGCCTATGAGCGAGAGCCGCGGAAACGACTGTAGAGATAAAAGAGGCATGACTTTACACCATAATGACTGGCACCTATTCCATCGCTTGCACCTGCAAGCGGCCAATCAAAGGGCAGGTGGGTAATTGGCTAGGCTATTGTTGGCGAGGATAGACAGTGGTGATGCGGAGAGGTGAAGCCCCTCCATTAACCTCTCTCTAGTCTCCTCGCACAGCCCACATACAGCCTCGGTTTGTTTATCGCTGAGGGGGAAAGGCGGCCTTGCTTTGCAGACAAGGGGATGTACGCGTCTGCAATGGTCTCTCATTAACGGAAAGCCCGGCTCCATGCGAGGCAGGTTTTGTTTGAAAGATCCACCGGTCGCTCAATGCGGCTCTTTTAAGAGAGACAAGGTCATTCATCTCGGCGTGGAGCGGAAAGCACGTCGAGTAACAATGAAGCACCACACATGCTGATTAGCAGCTAAACAATCCGCTTCAGTCTCTTTGGTGGATGCACGGAGAGAGGCACATAAACTAGAATTAGTGTCACTATGGCCATTAGTATTGTGCATAGTGCACTTTTTCTGGAAAACCAGACAATGACTGTCTTTATTCAACGTTCTTTTTGACACCACGCAGGAAAAAGCAGTCGATGATCTTCCAGCAACGCAAACATGAGTATGTCCAGATGGAACATTTGAGAGATACACAGGAAAGGAAGAGGACCTTGGAGACAGCAGCTATGTTTGGGTGTGGGGATCAAAAGTGATTAGAAATAAATGATGAGTCTGGGAAGGCGGTCAATTACAGCTCCTGCCAAAAAGCAGTGCATAGAGAAAAATTATATCTCTTAGATTTGTGTGAGAGAAGACTAAATGAAACCTTTATTGAGACTAATGAGTTTGAGTTGTATTTGAAATTATGCAACTGTGATGCGAGAATTTAATACATATAACATTTACTGTACGCAGCTAATGTACATTCAAGTACACATGTGGGTAAATAAGTGAACAAAAAAAGGCCCTCATTTAGCGATCTCAATGCTCTAAATAAAACAATAAAAGTTGAACATATATTTTTCCCATAGTATTGCTTTTGACTTTGTGTTTGCTTATATCTCCCAGCAGCCATATCACCCTGTAGCCCAAGACAACTTGCCCACTGAAGCTAAGCAAGTTTGAGCCTGGCCAGTACTTGGATGGGAGACCACCTGGGAAAACCAGGTTGCTGCTGGTAGAGGCGTTATTGAGACCAACAAGGGGTGCTCACCCTGTGGTCTGTGTGGGTCCTAACACCCCAGTATAGTGACGGAGACACTATACTGTCAACAAGCACCATCTTTTGGATGAGACGTTAAATCGAGGTCCTGACTCTCTCAGGCTGTTTACACTTGGCATTAACATGCGTTTTCATCGATCGGATCACAAGTGGACGACGTTATGCCAGGTGTAAACGATGTTCAAAACGTTTTGAGCTTGTCCCCTTTCGACCACTTTCAACCACATCCAGATGTAGTTGAAACCACTTTCGATCGGATCGCTTTGGAGTTGCGGAACGCACATGTGGTTGAATGTGTTCGAACAGCCACACGCGACCTCCTTCTCTCCGCCCATTTATCTATTCTGAGGTACTAAACACAAGTTTTACGTCTTTTCTGACTTCTGGCGTGAACAGACGGTGAACAGTGCTATTTTTAGCCTTTCATTGATAAAACTCAATCGTCTGATCGGCGTAGTTTCGTTTTGAAAGCGTGTGAAAGTTGCACGATCCTATTTCATCAATTGCGCCGAAAATTCAAAACACTGTGCAGCATGTTTACTTGCTAAACAAGCAGAGGACTCCGACATAATATTAGTTTGCGTCCATATAAACTCATCCTTACTCCCGCTCGCGTTTGAATGACAGCAGAGAGACTCGCCCACCGTCTCACAACAGACCACCCCCTCACGGTATTCAGGACAGAAGCGGTCGAAAGTGGACAAAAGAGACGGATTTAAATACCAGGTGTAAACGTGATGTGTCTCTCTCGTCCACTTGTGATCTGATCGATGAAAACACATCTTAAAACCAAGTGTAAACAGCCCCTCTGTGGTCATTAAAAATCCCATGATGTCATTCGAAAAAGAGCAGGGGTGTGCCCCGGCATCCTGGCCAAACTTGCCCATTGGCCTACTAATTATCCCCTCGTACTAATTGGCTATATCACTCTATCTCCTCTCCACAAATAAGCTGGTGTGTGGTGGGCATTCTGGTACAATATGGCTGCTGTCGCATCATCCAGGTGGATGCTGCACATTGGTGGGGGTTGAGGAGAATCCCCCTTTCATAAGCGCTTTGAGTGCTGCAGAAACTTGATTTTTCTCAAAACTGACTTTGCTGACTCCATCAACTTTAAACATGTGTAGCTCTGTATTTTCAACAAATCATACATCGTTTTGAAGGCTTTTTAATAGAGACTGTAATATAAATAACTCATTTTTGAAAATATGCTCATTCCAACTCATTTTGTCAGCACGAGTCACAATTATTCTTACTCTGTGTGATGTAGAAATCCCCATATTGCACAGTAACCAAACGTACTGTGGGCAATCAACTGAAACAGGACATGTTTGGGCCTGGTCTGTTCTTGAATGGAAGACCCCCTGCTTGCTGATGGGAATGGTGTTATGTAGGCCCGCAGGTGGCCTTCACTCACTCAATACTTTTGGGTTTCAGTGTCTCAGACTTGTGAAAAGTTGCTGTTCTTTAGATGTCATAGGAAACAGAGTTATGAACTCTTTTACTTATCCTTCACGGTTGTCTTTGTCAGTTCTGTAGTTCAATTGGTAGATAATGGCACAAACACCAATAAAATGTGTAGCTTGCATGCACTTGTAGCGAATTTATGCGGGAGGAGGGAAATAACGTTATTTGAAACACTATGAACCTCCGACCGAAACACTACGGGGATTCCCAAGGGAATCTTAGATTTTAGCTCAAAAGGGAATATTATGTGTAATTAACTGTAATTAATTATACAAGTTTATCAGGTTTTACCTGGCGTAGCAGAATTAATAATAACAATTAATTAATATGTTCGTCCACCGAAGACATATATCCATAATCGTATATTAACGTCTAAGAAATGTTAATTTCATGGCCTTTAAAATTAACCTTCTCACTGATATACAGTGCTACTCGCAGCGTGTAGCTGGATCAAAAGGCAGAAATAGTGACTTTAATTTCATTGAGCATTGAACACAGAAACAATTCAATTGTGAAAATGCAAACCGGTTTATTAACTATAACATGAAGTACACATAACGACTAACTAAACATACACACATACAATAACATAAAACATAGATGAGGAAGTAAAGATTGAAAAAGCTAGAGAGAGAGAGTAAAAGATTGGCAAAGCACTATTGCTTAACATCTGCACAAACCATCGGAAAATCTCTAAGTAGCGCCTTAATTTTCATAAGGGGTAAAGCTTAAACATCAGCGAGTAAAACAAGTTTTATACTTGCATTTGGCTCTTTGTGTTGCGTTGCGAAGTTTCTGCTGCACGCGGTGCGAGCAAGGAGAGAGAGAGAGAAAGTCCAGGTGCGTTCGTGTAAGATGAAGGAGTCCGTTAAGTTGTTTCGTAGGGCGGATTGGTCCGCGTGGTTTTCCGAACTCTAGCGCAAAGTGCAAGCCAGGAAGACTGTCCTGAAGAGACAGGGCTCAGAGAAAAGATGATGAATCCGAGGGACTCTGGGTGAGTCTCAGCGAGTTTCCAAACTGCGCTGACGGGTTACCTGGGTAACCGGGCGACTGGGCGCTCATGAGTGAACTAAGCCACTGACTGAGATACTGAGCGAATCGTTCGAATTGAGCGAATCGAGCAAATGAGCAATGATGGCTTGGGCGATAGGCCGTTTTGACCTTTCACACGCCCAGCCCATTTTGGGTGTCCGACCAATGTGTGAAGTGTTCGGTCGCGCGGGGAAACAAGCCTTTGTTCTTTCAGACCTCACATTTGCGTAATTGCATAATGATAAAACTTTG
Organism: Misgurnus anguillicaudatus; assembly: GCF_027580225.2. Classification (NCBI taxonomy): domain Eukaryota; kingdom Metazoa; phylum Chordata; class Actinopteri; order Cypriniformes; family Cobitidae; genus Misgurnus; species Misgurnus anguillicaudatus. The sequence continues at coordinate 20,193,217 of NC_073339.2, forward strand.
TTTCCATAACTCTTCAAATCGATACTAAATGACATTGATGCGGCTTATGGTAATATGATACATAGAAATGATTGGGAAATAAAGAGTAGATTAATTTGATACTAGACAAGACATGGGTTTAAGATCACGTTGAATAATAATTTCATACCTAAGATATGAACCATGCTACAGTGAACAAAATCTAACTAAAGTGTTAACACACAGTTACATCACACATACATGATCATGCAGTAAAGGGATATAACATATATATACATTTAAACAGCTCCTTGTGATCTTTGAATGTGGTTTCATCACAGACATACAGTCTGCGCCCCCTGTTGTGTCTCTGGCGATATTCGTTTGAACGGCTCTGATGGAATTCCTTTGAACGTCCTTTTACGACGGCATTTGTTTTAATTGTTGCCCACTTTACAGCCTTGATAGGTGATAGAGGAGACAGGGTTATCTAATTATCACAATTTTAGGGCTGTTGAAATCCAGATGCCCAATGGCCTCTATTTGACTCCGAGCCATTTGCTACATATCCCCCCTTCATGGCCACCAGGGTCTTAAGAGACTTTGGTGGGCGATGGTTCAATAGGCGATGATTGGAGAGGTCATTTGGTCTGGATGGCAGGTGTATCTTAATTTTCTGCAGCGCTTCGGCGTGCCTGCAGAGGGGTGATTTCGATGAGGTTGGGCTCTTGCTCGGCTTGTGTGTCTTGCTTCCCACGGTTCCGCTTGAAGGCTCGAGAGGCGGCAGCTGTGCACTTGTTCACTGTTTCCTGCATCCCGCTGACTCTTTGGTACAGGATGAAAGTGAGGCCAAGAGTAAGGGCGTATCCTACTCCTGTGGAGAGGCACAGTACCGTGTCAGCGGCGGTCCAGGCTCGGACAACAGGGAGGCTGTGCATAGCTGGCATGCGAGCAAGTGCCTGTAGGGCAGTGTCGATGGGCGTGACATCAATTAGTTGGGTCCCCCCTTCTGCAATCCTCATCTCCAGTTCATGGTCTAAAGTGAAGTTGTGGTCCCTGAAGAAAGTTGAAAATTCCAGTTCGGTGTGGTACTCCTCACTGGGAAGGTGATAGAGTGCGAGTTCATCGATGTGAAGAATCACACCTTTTGGAACTTGGATCCACATCGTCTGGTTTGGTAGACTGATGCGGGTGGCTGTGTCGTGTTGGTTGTAGGTCAAAGTGGCCGTGCTGGCTGGGGTGTTGACCAGCCATCGGTCACCTACGATTTCAGCTTGGGTGTTAGTGACCTCGGCTCGTGGTTCAGCCGAGGCAGGACAACGAGAGTCAATCTTCATGGGCCGCAGCCCACAGATGCCGTCAGTGTTGTCCCGAAGGAAAGGTTTGCTGGGGCAGAGATAATGAATGTCCTTAGTGAGGCTGCACATGCGAAGGTTTGGTGCAAGGTACAGCTGTTCGTTGCTGTCATGGTAAGCCACAACAGTGGGGGTGCGTATTCTGATGTGGGTGTTTCCCTGCCAGAAGCCAACATTGACAATGTCTTTGAGTCTGTAGATGTTGTGTGACTCGATGATTGGCAGGTTTATCAGAAAAGCAAGTTCGCCTTGTTCGGGGGCTATGCTTAATGGAATTGCGCTACCTAGGGAGTAGGCCAGATGCGCCTGCAGGGTGTTTGTTGGGCCTGCAGTGGCAGAGGATAAAATGGTCTGTACCAGGCTTAGGGGTACCAGGCAGGGTGGAATGGCTGCTGCGGCAGCTCCGAGTAGGGCTCCCAGGAACCGCTTGGGACACTTGGTTTGTCCGCCAAGACCTGCCTGTGTGACAGTCATCTTCTGAAGTTGGTACAGCATGTGTTTGATGTCAGCCTCTGCGTGAATCATAGCGTTCTGCGCCCATCGTTCTCCTGCCCAACTGGTTTCTGGTGCTGATGCTGTGTAGTGTGCTCTGTAGACATCACGGGGGTTGAGTCGGACATAGACTTTTTGGCTATGCGTTCCGCAGTTCGTGATCAGGAGTCCAGGTTGCTCTTTAAGGACGATGCCTGAGGCGGGACCCGGCGACACGATTTCAGGTTGCGACCATCCCCCCTGTAGGCTGATGTACAGAACAGTGATCCACAGCAGCATCCTGGTGACAGAGAGGGAGAGAGAGAAGAAACAATAGGTGGGCGCTACAGGTCCTTGTTTGGTCAGGACAGTTCTCTTTCTTTTCATTGGCGGCTGTTCCCTAGGAGGCAGAGTTCTAGTGATGAGGCAGTGTGGAGAAGTTTGGTTCGTCCCCCCTTTACTATCATGCCATAATGTTGAGTGTCTCTTGACTTGGTTCTGGTGGACCCATCTGGAAATTGGTTCCTTCTGACTCCTGCCCATCTTGATCTGGTATGCAATGGGGGAGAGTTTGTCCACAATCTCATGAGGTCCTGTCCAGTGTGGCAGAAATTTCTTTGACAGCAGTCGGTGAGCTGTCTGAATTGGCGGGGCGAAACTGTAGTACCAGATCTTGGTCGTTCGAAAAGCGAAGGTCGTTCCCGGATGAAGTTCATCCAGATACTGGTGAGTGGTGTCATTGGGTGCTGGAAAGCATTCTGCCAACTTTGTGAATTGGCAGATGACCGTGAGAAAGTGTTTGTTGCCCCTCGTTGGCCTGGGTAATGGTCCAACCCAGTCTATCTGGAGGTCTGACACTGGAAAGTTGACACCTCTTTTTTGAAGTGGTGCTCCATGGTTTGGCTTAGCCGGTTGGAACTGGCAGCAAACCAGACATTTCTTGATGTGTTCTGCTACATCGTGCTGCATTCCAGGCCAGTATGCCACCTGTTTCGGTGTTTCATACGTGGCTTTTGTGCGGTGGTGTGCGGCACATGCTGTGTCATGCGCATACATTAGTATGACCCCCCTATGGGCCTGAGGAACCACAAGCGCAGGTGTAGTGCGGTCATCAGGGACATACCCGAGGATGTTGTGTTGTATGCGCAGCAGGTGCCTGACATCGTTGAGACGTTTGCGGGTTGGAGCAGCAGACAGGTCAGAGTTTGTGATAGGGTAGGTGGAGGGGTCTGAGAGGTGGTTTAACATAGCTTGGGTAGCGGTGTTAAAGGCTTGTAGTTTCTGATGATCTGCATCATCCTGCATGGCATCTGCATCTTTTAAATTTTGTTGAACTTGTGTGTCAAGTCCTGGGTATGGCTCTGAGTCTTTGGCTGGATGCAGAGTGCAGAGCAGTGAACTTTTGAAGTTTAGGTCTGAGACGAAGTTCCCGCGGCTGGCTGGGGGGTCGTCCATGACCTGTGTGACCTGGCAGTTTACCTCAGATGATCTGGCTGATTGAAAGGGTAAAGGTTCTCGCACTTGAGCCCAAATTTTTAACTGTTTAAAGTCCATTAAGGGTTCAAAGCGGTCTAGCAGGTCTTTGCCAATGAGGAGAGGGTATGAGTCCATTGGTGAGATGTACACAGGGTGTATGATGCTCATAGGACCGATCGTCAGGTGGATGGGAATCACCTGTTGCAGTTGAACTTCAGTCTGGCTGTAAGACTGCACATTCAGCATACACCTTTGGGGTTTAAGGGTCAAATTTTGGGCCTTAGCTCTGTTCTGGAGTCTGGTGAAAAGCTGGGATGACATCAGCGTTAGGTCAGCTCCGGTGTCGACGAGGGCTTCTAGTTCAACCTCATTTTCCAAGGTGATGGATAGATATAGCTTTTTAGCTTCTCCTCTTTCGATCAGGTTTCCCAGGAGGCTTGGTACTGGGGCTGTTGTATTAATGGGAAGGCAGTCAAGGCTGGTTTCCTGTGACTCTGTAGGGAAAGAGACACTTAACACAGCACTCTCTGGTACTTGCAGGCTTTGGTTGGTTGGTGTTTGAGATATTGTTTGTATGCCAAAGTCTTTGAATAAGGAGTCGGGTTTGTCTTCGTGGTCCTCCTTGTGGGGCCTCTTTTGGATTAACTCCTTCAGTATTCTCAGAATCTCTGCTGTCTCAAACGTGTCTGTGTCACTCTGTTTCGGGGGTAGCTCAGACTTAGATTTGCTCTGTGTGTATCGAGACTGATCTCTCTGTTGACTGTTACCAGTATTTGATCTGCCAGGTGCAGGACGGTTACCTCTAGGTCGTCGGCCAGGTTCCCACGAGCCGCCACCCTTCTGGTTGTCTGATGAGTTTAGCCGGCTCCATGACCTCTCGGCGCGTCCCATTTGGTGCTTGGGACGAGCCCCTTCATGGCCGTACCATTCCTGGCTGGCTGTAAAGTCTCTTGACCCTCTTGGCCCTCTGTTGAAAGGTCTTTCACTGTGGCGCTGTCGTTCTCCCTCCAGTGGTAGTTCAGGGTACAGTTCAGAGACAGGGAGAATGACAGGGTTTTTAATAGTCTTCTCAGAGGCCGCTCTTTGTTTACCATAAGCTTTCTGGGCCAAGTCCCGCAGCTGCCTGGTTGTCATCGTGCGAGGGCAGGCCATAACCCCTAAGTGTTGGCTTACTGTGAAGTGAAGATTTCGCAGGAAGAGGGTCCTGAAGTTAAAGTCCTCCTCCATTCCTGGCTCATTCCGTGAGCCAAAGTAAGCTCGCCTGAGTCTGTTGTAATAGGCCTGTGGAGTTTCGTTTCGGCTCTGTTTGAGGTCCATCGCTGTAACAAGTCCTTGTTCTGCCTCTGGATCCGAAAACTCTTCTATTAAAGCCTTTTGCAGCTGCTCGTAATCCATCTTGACGTTTTCTGGCTGCCGGTCAAGGAAACTCCTCACTTCACGACTGGAAGTAACCCGTAGCAGATACAGTTTGTCTCTTGTGGTTACATTTGGCAGTGTTTGCAAATAAAAGTCAATGTCCTGCAGGTAAGAGTGGATATCATGGCCACCTGCAGGCTCTGGGGTAAATGTTGGGATATTTCTAGCCAGCTTGTCGAGGTCTTTGGGTGCCACGCCGGGCATGTCTGCAGGTGACCTCGGGAAATTTGTCTGTCCCCACCCCCCTATGGTAGTGAGAGGTTCTGGGATGCTGGCTGATGTCTTTAACAGTGGGCTCCCGCCCCCCTTTTCAACAGAAAAGCTTTGGTGGGGGGGTGCAGGCTCACTGGTTGAATGAAAGGGAAAGGTTGCTTTTTCCCTTACTTGTTCAGCTTGCAGTTTATATGCATAAATGAGTTCTCTTTGGGCGGAGTCAAGGTCGTCCCTAGCCTGGTCTCGTTGCTGAGCCAGAGCTCGACCTTCATCTCGAGCCGCTCGCAGGTGATTCTCACAGGCCTTCAGCTTGGCATCACGTTCCTTCAGTTCTGCCTTTGCTCTCACCAGAAGATGTTCAGCCTGCTGGAGCTTTCCAGACAGCTCTTCTCTGGCTGTCTTTTCCTGTTGCTCCTTGTGCTCTGTGTCTGTGCGGAGTTTTGACAAGGCCTCTTGGAGTTGTCCAATCTCGTCCTTTAGCCTCCAGTGTTTCTCCTCCATCGATGGGTGTTGATCCTCTAATCCCTGTGTCAGCTGATCTAGACGATTCTGCGCGTCCTCCTGATTCCTCCGTGCCTCTGCTGCTTGGAGCTGTAGAGCTGCTGCATCCTCTTCCAGTTGGGCGATGTTCCTTTCGCCCAGTTTAAGCTGGATGATGAGGTTGTGAGCGATGGCACCTGTGATCTTGGCTATATCCTTGTGACTGTAGCGCCTTGTTGGGTCGTGGGCTATGAACTTGTCCAGGGTGCCGTCGAGTTGCTCTCTTTCCAAGTGTTGCAGTTCATTGGCGAGGTTGGGCAGGAGTTCAGATGTCACAGCGCTGAGCCAGGCCTCTAGCTGGTCCCAGTGGTTGACAGGGCTTGGTAATCTGGACATGTTGACACACTGGTAGAAGAGAAAACACAAAGAGCCAATGCGAGTCCGCACAGTTCAGCGAGCTACGGCAATAAAATATATATATGTGGGCTATGAGCTTATTATCAGGGCCTTTCTCCGGCGGCACAGATAATCAGTGTGGGGGAAATAAGGGAAAAATTTTAGTAATTTGTCGCTTTGTTAAAACCTATAGGTCGCCTTGGACATTTGGTTATTCGAGCGTATTACTAATGAATTCTCCTAATGGTTTGTGCAGTTTTGCTCTTTCAACCCAAAATAAAGTGAATCAAAATAATTAAAATTAATTAATTATAATGATAAAAATAAAATAAAACATAAAGCAAGGTTGCTGGAAATGAAATGAAACAGGAAAGGGAAAACAGAGAAAAAAAAATAAAAATAAATAAATAATAAAAAATAATAATAGAAAAAAATAATAATAAAATAAACTGAAAATGGGAATTGAGACAGCCAACAGACGAAGTCCTAAGGCTGGGAAAATGAAGAGGAAGGAGGTGGAAAAAGGGGTTTCCTGTTTCAGCTTAGCAGGTTCTCTACCCTAAATTTGATGACAGGGCCTTACAGGGAGAGGGCACTATGGAGTCATGCGAGTTAGGGGAGTGGCTTAGCTAGATTGGCTGGGCTAGACCCAACCTGATAGGGATCTGGTGCCTCTAGTGGCTACAGAGGGGAGAAAAGTGCATCTCTTTTACACCAACACTCGTTGACTATTTAAGGAAACCCAGGGTGGAACACAGAGACAAGGCGCTTCCCTGAGCACGCAGCCAAGAGTGCCGGGCCTTCTGCCCTCCCCACCTCGACCGCTCAACAGTCACACCCTTCACACCGCCGGGCCGCACTCAAAGGTGTCACCCACCAACTGGCACTGCCGCTAGGGCTTTTGTGTGTCAGCTGGCAAGGTTAGCGATTGGAGTGCCCGGTGGCAGAGGTTGCACTGTGTCTTGCTGCCTAAGGTGCTAAGGAGGGAGCTACCGCAGCACCCCGACTGTACACACTCGAGTCAGTTCAGCGGGACCGGTCTCTTGTAGAACTCACCGCTGGCGAAGCCTCTGATTCATCTATCAAGTGTTAGCTTTCAAGAGATGCACAGGGGCTTATCCTATTGCACCAGTTAAAACATAAATGAATTCACTGAGAATGGGACTTATGGGGCTGAATTCTATTCACAGTAAAGAATTGATTCAATTAAAATTTAAAATAAATCAAACTGCATTGAATTTAAATTTAAACTTAATTAAAAATACAATCTCTACAATAGAAAAGAGAACAGGAGAGTAAGGAGTGAGAGAGACCAGCAAAAAAACGAAATAAAATAAAAATAAAATAAATCAAAATAAAATAAAAATTAATTAAAGAAATAATACATTAATAAAGCCACAGCAAGATTAATTATTATTTATAATTTAAAACCATAACATTCAATATGTAGGAAATAAAACTACAAAGTAGTAGAATAACCTAGTTATTGAAGTAAGGTCAACAATCCAAGTTGGATTCCTGTCATACACTCCCAAAAGAGTTTATGAGAGGACCAAACGAGCTTTTCCCACTAGATGGCGATATTTCGCCCAACAAACAAAGAAAGCGGAAGTCAGACGTAGAGTAATGGAGAAGAAGAAGTGTTAGACACTCAAGACTGACATCTAGTGTTAGAACTAGGTAGTACGCTTTAAACTGACAAAGATTCACTTCTATACAGTAATTACATCGGCGGCTGCTGCGTTGCTAAGACGACGGATGTAATTCGCTCGTGTTCAGCCGGTGCCTCTTCTGGCTTACGTTACCGGGACACGAAATAAACAAGAATCCAACGTGCTTTATCATACGTTGTGACTATAAATACTTGATCAAGTTTTCATCTCCTTTAAAATTGAAAAGTCTTACCCTCTGTGTTTACAATTTTAAAAATCCACGTATGTGAATAAAATGGAAAAATACAATAGACAGCTTCTCTAATTGTAAATCATTTCCTGGAGATTTAACAAAAAGGCCTTATCAGATGGGAGTGCTCACTCGACCACCGCTTCGCTCTAAATAAAGGAATTCTACTCTTTATTAGGCGGAATCAGACGGTAATGCAGCGTATTTTTTTAATACGGTTACCTTAAAGACTGCAGTTAACTATACAAAACAGGGGCGCGAGTCTGTTACGTCCTGAAAATGATACAGGAAAATACATTTTCATTCATACAAATAAAGAACGAAATCAGTTATAGCTGATAGTTCTTTTTCATTTACACAATGCAAAAACACATTTGATTTGTAACTGGTTTGCTCAGAAAATAATGTTTAAATCTGCCCGCATCCTCCACCATTATATGTAGCGAATTTATGCGGGAGGAGGGAAATAACGTTATTTGAAACACTATGAACCTCCGACCGAAACACTACGGGGATTCCCAAGGGAATCTTAGATTTTAGCTCAAAAGGGAATATTATGTGTAATTAACTGTAATTAATTATACAAGTTTATCAGGTTTTACCTGGCGTAGCAGAATTAATAATAACAATTAATTAATATGTTCGTCCACCGAAGACATATATCCATAATCGTATATTAACGTCTAAGAAATGTTAATTTCATGGCCTTTAAAATTAACCTTCTCACTGATATACAGTGCTACTCGCAGCGTGTAGCTGGATCAAAAGGCAGAAATAGTGACTTTAATTTCATTGAGCATTGAACACAGAAACAATTCAATTGTGAAAATGCAAACCGGTTTATTAACTATAACATGAAGTACACATAACGACTAACTAAACATACACACATACAATAACATAAAACATAGATGAGGAAGTAAAGATTGAAAAAGCTAGAGAGAGAGAGTAAAAGATTGGCAAAGCACTATTGCTTAACATCTGCACAAACCATCGGAAAATCTCTAAGTAGCGCCTTAATTTTCATAAGGGGTAAAGCTTAAACATCAGCGAGTAAAACAAGTTTTATACTTGCATTTGGCTCTTTGTGTTGCGTTGCGAAGTTTCTGCTGCACGCGGTGCGAGCAAGGAGAGAGAGAGAGAAAGTCCAGGTGCGTTCGTGTAAGATGAAGGAGTCCGTTAAGTTGTTTCGTAGGGCGGATTGGTCCGCGGGGTTTTCCGAACTCTAGCGCAAAGCCAGGAAAGACTGTCCTGAAGAGACAGGGCTCAGAGAAAAGATGATGAATCCGAGGGACTCTGGGTGAGTCTCAGCGAGTTTCCAAACTGCGCTGACGGGTTACCTGGGTAACCGGGCGACTGGGCGCTCATGAGTGAACTAAGCCACTGACTGAGATACTGAGCGAATCGTTCGAATTGAGCGAATCGAGCAAATGAGCAATGATGGCTTGGGCGATAGGCCGTTTTGACCTTTCACACGCCCAGCCCATTTTGGGTGTCCGACCAATGTGTGAAGTGTTCGGTCGCGCGGGGAAACAAGCCTTTGTTCTTTCAGACCTCACATTTGCGTAATTGCATAATGATAAAACTTTGTTTCCATAACTCTTCAAATCGATACTAAATGACATTGATGCGGCTTATGGTAATATGATACATAGAAATGATTGGGAAATAAAGAGTAGATTAATTTGATACTAGACAAGACATGGGTTTAAGATCACGTTGAATAATAATTTCATACCTAAGATATGAACCATGCTACAGTGAACAAAATCTAACTAAAGTGTTAACACACAGTTACATCACACATACATGATCATGCAGTAAAGGGATATAACATATATATACATTTAAACAGCTCCTTGTGATCTTTGAATGTGGTTTCATCACAGACATACAGTCTGCGCCCCCTGTTGTGTCTCTGGCGATATTCGTTTGAACGGCTCTGAGGGAATTCCATTGAACGTCCTTTTACGACGGCATTTGTTTTAATTGTTGCCCACTTTACAGCCTTGATAGGTGATAGAGGAGACAGGGTTATCTAATTATCACAATTTTAGGGCTGTTGAAATCACGTTGCCCAATGGCCTCTATTTGACTCCGAGCCATTTGCTACACACTCTAAGTCACTCTAAGCATCTGCTAATTGGATAAACATAAATGTCTTTTCAGTAAAATACTGCGACGTCCTTAAAGATAAATTATCTTGAGAAGAGGATACACAAGATATTAGAGGATAATTGACTAACAATGAATTGCGCCTGCTTATAGTGTTCTTTATGCGCACGCACTGCCTAAACCGTTTTAGTGCCTGACTCACTAAAGAAATTATGCAAATCAGGTTATGTTAACTGACGTTAATTGTCTCAGGCAAAGAATGCTGAGTTTTGTGAATTAGGGACAATCTATACTGACTCTAATTTGCATATAAATAAATAAACATACTACAGTTTGATTTAAGCTGGATAATTGTGACCCTCACCCTACCTAAAGTATTTTCTTAGTCTTTATACATCCTACATAATGTAAAGAACATTAATTTTGACTAAAGCAAAAAATTTAAGCAAAATCAATAATTTATTGATGCTCCGAATCTCATAATTAGATTATGAAACGCGTCACAACTGATTAAAAATGTATATTTTGAATAAAACTTGCCATTATTTTGCCTGAAACCATTAATAATATCAAACATCTCCTTTTACAAATCCATCAGACTGCTCTGGATGTCAAATACCGAACTGAACAATCTTTATCTATGAACATGGTTGGAGGAGTGTCATTAATGAAAGATAACAGGTGGGAGCAGAAGATAAATGAGATACAGATGATAGACAGGTCATTGCACAGAGAAAAAGTGGTAATAGTGACCTAGTTGTCACTAAGAAAGAAATATGGTATGAAATGTAATAGATTAATAGATGGATCTTTCTGAAAGTGGAGCAGAACAGCTGCCACTAGAATATTGATATGAACCTGTGATGGAGTGACAGCCGTGACATCAGCCAGACGGTTCATTCTGATTGGAGGAGGGAAAGTGTGTCTCACAGTGATCACAGACGACATCAATAATCCTGTATAATCTGGTGAGAGACAGTGACCATGTGACTCTCGACCTTTAATAGTCATTTTATTTGTACATCATGTTAAAACACTGGATTAAAGGAATAGTTCACCCCAAATTTTTTATCTGTCATTATTGTATTTTTATTTTGTTCCGATGAACACAAAATATTTTGAGCAATGTTTGTAAGAGGCACCATTGATCATTTTTGGTTGGCCTATCCCTTTACTTACAGTATGCCACACTAAGGCATACTCTACCCAGTCTCACGTAGATGCGTATAAATAGCAAAAGTGTAAAAATCGTGCAATACATACGCCAAATTCCACTTTGTTCTGCATATGATACGCAAGTCCTTCCCGTTCACTTAAACATAATCTTTTTTTGTTGTTTTATTTATTGGTTTCTCAATTTTTTCTATTTTTTTTTTAAACCATATTCGCTTGGGTTTAGGGTTAGATTTTAGATTTGCTTAATGAGGTTATTTAATATACAGGTTTCTCCATGTTTTTGTCCATATTTAAGCCATGGTCGCTTGGAGTTGGGGTTAGAGTTGGGGTTTGGGTTAGGATGTCATTTTTATATAACAAAAAGTTGTTCTAACCCTAAACCCAAGCGAAAATGGTAAAAAAGCAAAAAAATTGAGGAACCAATAAATAAAACGACAAAAAGATGCACCGTTTAAGTGAATGGAAAGGACTGGCGTATCATATGCACGCCAAAGTGGAATTTGGCGTATGTATTAGACGATTTTTACACTTCGTGCTATTTATACGCAACTCCGTGACACTGGGCTGGGCATACTTTAGCATCAGCAGGCATTGCATAATATTGGATGGACACATACACGGATAGAAAACTAATGAAACATTTAAACACTTGAGCTGCCACAGCGATGCTTATATATTCATGTGTTATATGATACACTGGTGGAAGGAGTAAACAGTTTATTAAGCACATTGGTAGGTTTAAACTAACTACTCGCTCAGTTAATCTGCTGAATGTTATGCTATTATAAACTTGACTCGCAAAAATATGTCATTAAACACATAGAGAAGCAGGTACATTAATGTCCTTAAAAACTGCTAATAGGTGCGTAATCCACAATGCAGGTACCCCACCGCCTCGCACATCAATGCACCACTGGTTTGATAAACACTTGTGTGCCAGATTCAATATGGAAAGATGCTTTTCCATCATAATTAGCAGGCTATTTAAATTGAGCACTAAGGAGGCCAATCATGCGGCAGTACAATGGAAACAGACAAATAAACAAGCTATACCATTTTAAGAGTACTTCATCAGAAAATGTATGTATTTTAAGGATTCGAGGCGGCCTTGCGTCAAGCAGACAGCCTGAGTGGAAGCCCATTATCTGTCCATTAAAAACAATCTGCTTTAGAATCAATTTTTCATTTGGAGAGATCTGTTTGTTTGAAAAGGTGATGTCTCCAGCAAACAGCAATTTACACAGTTTAGGTGTTGTTCTGGGGACGAGACACACTAATATGCCCTGACAGGGCAATAACACAGAATTACATGCCTCGTGGTGCAAATCGCAAATTAGCTCAATGCCATCTTGCTAGACATTTCATAGGATTGTTTATTTTATTGCATACATTTCATACAGTGTACATTAAAGTGTGTTGTCGCAACTGGTAAATGAACTGCTAATAATAGAAATGGATTTTGGAATGAATTTATGTGTATGTTTGTTTGTTTTTTAACCGACCTGTTTCTTGTCATTTGGATTTTTGAAACTTGCTGATTAAGGATGAAGGCACATTTGGCAAGCGCATCCACCGAAAAACAACTTAAAAGTTGTATAGGACTGGCTTTGTGGGCAATGCTTTTTTATACAGAGCTGATGTTGTCGGTGACCTGTGTGTGAGTCCCAAACGTGCCGCACAAGCCCTGAAAAGTTAAGCCAAAACGTCTCGATCGCCCCTCAGTGACTGATGTAAATTCAAATGTTTGTTTTTAAAATAAGTTTAAGAGAAAACGCTTCCCTGCCAATGACGAGTATTTCCGGCTTTCCGCAATACCGCTGATGTCCACCAGGTGGTGCACTTCCCCAACTTTTTAAACCCCCATCTCTATGAAAAGTCCGTCACAAAAATTGAATTATTTCTGCTTTTTGCTCAAAATGTGGTGTTTTTGCAGAAACCTACCCATATTCAAAAGCTGATTACAAAAGAACTACTGAAGGTAAGATGAATGCAAAGGGTCTGTTCTTTCATTTGTTATATTGTATGTTTATATATTTAAAGAAGAACATTTTCTGGAAGGCATTAAACTTTTGTGAAAATCATAAAAAACGCTGGCGCTGGCTGGCAACTTTTTTAAAAACGCTGGCGGCGAAATAGTTAATGACATAAAAATGGTGGTGTCGCTGTGATATCGTGTGATATGCGCATTCTGCAAGAGCGAGGGCGGGGTCTTGATTTCGTGGCTTTACTTCCTGCTCACTACTGCTCAAGAATTTTATAATTTAAATGCATCTTTGAGCATCATAATAGCATATATGTAAGCAATAAGGTACGAGAGGCTGTGCTGTATCGTGAATAAGTAACGGCTGAAGGGCGTTGTTAGGCACGACGCGAAGCGGAGTGCCTGCAACCCCTTCAGCCGTTACTTATTCACGATACAGCACTTGCCTCGAGTACCTTATTGCTTTTATAAAACGGTTACCACACAATATTAAAGTAAAACAAATATTAGTGCAACTTTCATGAAGTTAAATCAATAAAAGCCTTCCTTCCGCTAGAAAAAATAGTCCCTGACTGCGAACAATAACATGAAAGCTCAAATAAAAACAACAAACTGTTCTCAGACTTTGTCTCATTATATGTTTATGTGTTGCTAAGGGTGTTGCTAAGGGCGCAGTGATATTAAATATCACCGTTGGGTGAAGCGGTCATAGCAGTGTTTTATCGTGAATAAAGCACACCTATTGACCAATCAGAATCAAGGATTGGAACTAACCGTTTTATATATAAGTTATAAAACAGCTTAAATGTAACTCTACACCCTTGCCTCATTTAGTATACGCAGGTCTACTCAATAGGGTATATCCGCAACTTACTTCCGCATTCCTGTTAAACATAGTAGATCGCTTCCGGTTCTGTATGCTCTACACTGACATGGTGCTGGTCTTCTGCTGTAGTAGCTCATCCGCCTCAAGGTTGTGCGTGTTGTGGCTTCACAAATGCTTTGCTTGCATACCTCGGCTGTAACAAATGGTAATTTCAGTCAAAGTTGCTCTTCTATCAGCTTGAATCAGTCGGCCCATTCCCCTCTGACCTCCAGCATCAACAAAGCATTTTCGCCCACAGGACTGCCGCATACTGGATGTTTTTCCCTTTTCACACCATTTTTTTGTAAACCCTAGAAACGGTTGTGCGTGAAAATCCCAGTAACTAAGCAGATTGTGAAATACTCAGACCGGCCCGTTTGGTACCAACAACCATGCCACGCTCAAAATTGCTTAAATCACCTTTCTTTCCCATTCTGACATTCAGTTTGGAGTTCAGGAGATTGTCTTGACCAGGACCACACCCCTAAATGCATTGAAGCAACTGCTTTGTGATTGGTTGATTAAATAATTGCATTAATGAGAAATTGAACAGTTGTTCCTAATAATCTTTTAGGTGAGTGTAAATGTAAATAGATGTCATATTCAGCAGTTTCAGACACATAACTGCTAAGCTCGGATTCACACAATTCATACGTAAACTGTGTGTTTGCAGCAATAATATTTAAGTGCTATTGTTACCAGGTTACAACACTCACCGCGCATGTGTGAGCAGCACAGAAGTCTATGAGGCATCCAAAAATAATATCTATGACTTGAACTACTGATCCATGCGTATGATGATGGAAACCAAGGAGATTTTAAATGGTGGAAAGTCTCCAATTTTATGGGGAAAATATTCAGCAATGATGAATTTGCCCATTGCTTGTCTTAAAACATATTAAAAACACCACACAACAATAAAAAACAGATTTTCCCCACAGTGGGACTTTATAAAAGTTTTAAAGCACTGATCCGCAGAGGTCACCAAGAGCAGGCGAAATTGCAGGTCTGAAATGCTTGGAAAGAGGCAGCAGCCAATGTTCTCTTATTACACGCAACAATAACAACCCGCAGATAACTTTCACAGCACGTTCTCGGTTAAGACATCCAGTGTACTGTCATAAGTATGATTTCGAGAACAGCACACACCACTTCAAGACACAATAACTATAACTTGATGCAGTAAATAAAGTCCCCCGTCTTCAATACGCCGTGCGACACACAAAGCAAACAGAAAATAAAGCAGCAATTCGAATTCCACTGACGGAGCACCTTGAAATCCCATTGTTCCGCTCTGTTGATAAACAAGTGTGAGATGAGCGCAAACATTAATTTTGGGCTTTCGAGTCCTGGCGACTGAGGATTACATTAAAGACTCAAATAGACCCAGAGAACAACACTGTTGATTTAAAAAAGCGTACGCGCAAATAACAAAAACAGGCCAAAGTCTACTCAATAGGCTTCCTTATCTGCCACCGACCAGGTTATATTTGAAAAGGGTATTAAAAAGAAGCCATATAATGGACTGTCTTTCGAAATAATGACTTAATTAGCAAACAGCTCCATGGCCAAGCCAACAATGAACAGATGGAGCTAAAACACACATATAAAAGTCGACCGGAAAGCGAAATATAGAAAGAAGCAATTAGCACCTCCAAGAAACCGGTATACAACCTTTATTTCTTCAGGCTAGAGGAGCATGCACGGCACCATGCACTACACTGAAAGTCAGATGGTTTGGAGCAAGTTGCCATACCTGAATTTAGTGCCAGAGAGCCTGACCTTATAACATCAGCCAAATAGTCCCATGGAGAGAGGTGTTATGGACCAGTAGCAGAGCAGCTGCCCTCCCTTACACACAGAGAGGAACAAACGGGGCGTGATGAACATAGTAGCAGCATGAGATCAAACTTGCTTCGAAAACCTCAACAAACCATTTTCTTCATGAAGTCGGATACATGAGCGTTTGTCTTATTGTTAGCAGGCAGGTGTATTTATTTTTTTACTTATGGCATTATCACAAAAGCATAAATAAAACATATAAACAAATATGTCCTGAAGTACACAAGGAAACATGAATGGGGATTTTCCGTAGGTAAAATATTATGATTAATGAACCGAGCAGTAGCTAAATGTGTTTCTTTTGAGATAAGAGATACAAAAGAGCATAAAGGTGAGAGTAGACAGGAATAAGAACAAACATAGAGAGAGATTGCAGTAGTAATACACATTTTTATGTTCTCAATAGGTTTCTGTAGCCACTTACATATAGTCCAGCATTCATTTTGGTCACATTTGCCGGAGCAAATATTATTTTTTTATTATATTTGTTTGTAGGAGATGAGGGCATGGCTGCACATTTAAATCCAATTTAAATAGAATGGCAACCAGCCAGATTCATTAAGCAACAGGAAACAACTTTCACACCACATTGTAATGTGGGTTCATTTTGCACTCATCAACTTGCGATTCATTTTCGCTCTCCTTAAACAAAGCACCGTGAAAAAAGAATTTCCTTTGACCGCCGTAATAATAACAACACAGTTTTTTCTCCGCAGACTAACACGGAAAATGTGTCTTCACAACACTTTAATTAGCATTTCTCATCATAATGCAAAGTTGTTTACAATAAACCTCAGTAAAGGCTTCTGACAAAGCATGTTTTGATGATACGGTTTCCACATTTATATCCTATTTCATATTCAAGGAGGATATAGCGCACAGTCAGCAAGTTATACGCGATAACAAGAAAATGCCTATTTTCTCTCTGGGTTTAATTTGTTAGTATCACGGACAGGGAAACTTGATGACTCCGATATTGCAGATGTAATGAGATAAAATAGGTGGAAAGATACTAAAAGAGCAAAGCCATCAATAAATAAACAAAAAACAGGAACGTATCCCAGAAGACACGAAGATCAACTCGCACACATTACAGGAACATGCCTGGGATGTCCGTGCGAAATTAACAACAGCTGAAAATCGGAATTTGTCTTAATCGCTGCCAACAGCCCGTGAAGATCCCACTTACTGCCAAGTCTCATAAACATCTGTTGAAACTGAATTAATTTCTGGGAAAGGAAAAAACAACCGATTCTAACCACATGCTTGTCTAATTTTCCCTCTCTTTAATTTGAGTGCAAACTCTGACCCGCGTGACAAGCGGGCGAGAATCCAAAGCAGGCGTGAAATATTACATGCGGCGCTGTCAGAAACTGGCATTTGGCAACGCACACACTGGAGACGGTTAGATACGAGGTGAGAGATTGCCAAATAAAACCTCCAGGGTATAAAACTCTCTGAACAAGCTTGTGCCATAATCACGTCACTGTAGAGGCAACTTCGTGATAACTGCAGGGCCGCATCCCATAAGTAATGAGGTCACATCTGACTGTTACGCCCCAATCAAATCTCTTTTATGGGGGATTATAACAATTAAAAAATAATCCTCAATGGCAAGAGACAGATAAGAATGGCAAGGAAAACATATTCTCTGGAATTCAAGGTAGGAAGGGATGACAGCACGGTGTGATGACATGTACCAAGGGCATACAGTAAAGGTACACAGAGGATTATGCAAGGTAGGGTTTGGTTTTGGCATCAGGAGATAATTAATAATTTCTATTTAACCTTTTTCAATGTTTAAATATGTATACTTTTCATTAAACATCTGTTTAAGTTACAACAAATAATTATGAAGGTTTTAATTTGCTATAATTTAAAAACTTAAAATACCTAACTTCATGCCAATTTTTGCTGGAAAATGATGGCAATGATTTTTTTTCATGTTTAACCTATAATGCATGCTTCCAAAGCTTACAGTTGGGGCACAACAAAGCCTCATCTATGTTAGTCAAATAGTCAACTTTATAGATAATTTGAGGGTACCCTTTCTTACACATTTGCACCTAAATCATATTAGCAGTGACGGCCTGTGACTTCTTTTTCAAGGGCGCTCGATGCGAAGTTCGTCACAACATGTATGTAGCCTGTCATGTGTGTGGTTCCTTTTTTTCAAAATATGTGTTTGGTGCATCGAGTTAACCTGTGCATCATGTGTTATGTCAAAATAAGTGCCTGCTGCAGATGCGTCTACGGGGTTTATGATAAAAGAGACGTTCGCATTTGCCAGATACTCACATAATCTCATGCATAAACAGAGTTTACTGTTAAGGGACTGTCTTGTGTGTATTTTGTGAACGTGAGCCTCTCTTTTATCATAAACGGGTTTGACGTGTGTGCAGTAGGCACTTATTTTGACAAAACACGTTATGCACATAGTTCACATGACGCAACAAACACATATTTTGAAAACGCAAGCAACACACATGACACTCCAAATACTTATTTTGAATTAGCGCCCCTCGGATGAGCAGTCACAGGCCGCCACTGCATATTAGTACCTCAAAGCTACATACTGGTACCAAATGCATGCATATCTGTTTCTAAGTGGTACACACTGTATTACGTCCCTTTTTTACCGGTACTGTCCCAATCACAGCTTGGGACCATTTTTTTTACTTTTTCTGACTGTGGACAACAAGGACATTCGTTCTCAGATAACTAAAACATAAAACCACATTATACTGTATATCCACAAAATGTGTATATACCCCACCAATGTGTACAAAATCCATCATAATAAAGAATCCACGGACATTATCATGTCTTACAGATAATAAGAATAGATAAGCAATACAAACATTGAAATATTGTAATCTGGGTGGTTAAAAATGCTTTTTAAGGTTGTGATTTAAGCTAAGTGCAACTCCAACAACATATATACTAAAACAAGCTTAAATCAACACAAAACATTTCACCATTTATACTGTACCTAAACAATCCAGCCACAGCCAATTATCGCCATGACAACAGCAAATAAATAGACATGAATGGTTTGATAGCACCAAGTTAACCAACTATAAACCTGAAACACAAACTAAAATATTAAAGCTCACATAACACACGCTGTTTCTGCATTTCTGATGTTAATCTGGAGTACCTATAGAGTAGTATTACATCCTTTATATCTCCGAAGAGTCTTTAGTTTAATCAGATTTATAAAAGAAAGAATAGATTTTTTCACAGATTCTTTCCGATAACGTACGAAAAAATGAAGAAGGAGGAGTTACTACCGCGGGAGGAGCGAGTACGAGTCATGCAACACTATACAACACTTTTTTTTTATGCACGCGCCTATTTCCAACATAAGACAGAAGTCTTACTTACCGCGTGGAACTCCCGGTTGGGAAAATCCACCGCATCAAACACACACCCAAAACTCCGCTGCTACCCCGAATAAACAAACTATATCCATTGTTTTCATAAGGCTGACTTTCTTCTCCTTACATCCAAAAACACACTTCTTCTTTCGTGCCATTGTTGAGTTTTGAAATTAAACAAAGCTTGTCGCGTGATGTGATGTTTGAAAGTTGTAGCGTCTCCCGCTGATTGACAGGTGGGCGGGGTTTTCCGGGGAAAGTGCCCATAAAAAGAAGTGATACGTATAGAAACCCCTGAAACGTCAGCTGGACCCGTAATCGAAAAAAAAACTTTCCGAAACGTGTATGAACCCTGGCGAAGTGCATTCGGCACAGAAATACTCTGTAACACGCCCAACTGCTTTTTTGACACTTTGCCTACATTTAGCATGAGGAAACAACTCTATAACTGTGTAAATAAGTCAGAATGCATGAAATACCATTGAACCCCCCCCCCCTTTAAATTAAATTTTCAGAGTTAAAAAGAAAAACATGTTTTACCTTTTGTCACCATGCAGTATTTATTACACAAGTGAACCTTTACAAAAAACGCATGCAAATAATTAATGCAATTCACTGCGACTTCACTACAACAGTGTTCCTTGTTGAACACATTGGGTGAGAACTGTGAATAAACTGTGATTAAAACAAACAAACAAAAAGCGTGAAAACACAGGTAAAAAACTACACTACCCACAATCCTGAGGTGAGATCCAATCACGATCTTAACAACAACAAGTATAAAAGTATCTGCAATCTCTCAATGCCAGGGTAATTTGACTATCATCCTCTGCCACACATGAATGCCACTCCTGATGTTTAATGGCCATCCTTATAAAGACAAAACAGAAATCGCATAACAGAAATATCATGTAATTGCTTTTATTTGTTAACTGTCTTTGATAAAACTCATTGTATTGCTGCCCATTTTGGCCAGGTAACTCCTGCAAAAGAAATTTGTAATCTCATAGAGTCTTTCTGGTGAAATAAAATAAAAATAAAGTATGAGTTTACAACACTTTAGCCATCGCCTTTAGCTACTGTAGTGCGGTTATTTTGGCCACCTTCTGCTTCATTTACGCCTCTGGTTCAGTTTTGTGAGTGGGAGAGATGCTGATCACAGTCTATTGGATAGACCGGACAGCTTTAGGCTCTGTCCGCAGTTATGTTTACACACAGAGGATTGTTAGACAATACACAGCCTGCCGTGACGCCTTCCGGACACCGCGCTACGCTCTAGCTTCTCAGCAAATATCTTCCTGCCACACTCAATTACAGCCACCGTTTGTGTGTTTGTATGGCCATGAATATAACCGTAGCTTTAGAAAAGAAAACATTTCCAAACGTATCGCAGATCTGCATGTGGGATGCTCATCAATTCGCACGAAGCCCCTCACGCACTCACACAATTATCCTTGACATCCACTGGGGGAAAACAAACCTTTCAAGGTCTGTTTAAGTACAATCACTGCACCTAATTGAATATGTCAAGACTGAATGATGACAGTCGGCAGATGAATGGAAAACATGGGGGAGTCGACCCAGACAATGTGACTCCTCGAACCTGCTTGTGCATTCACACCCGTGTGACGCATTTTCCTTAAGCTCAACAAACCCTGCGGTCAATGGATTGCATGTGTGGTGTGCTGTCCTGTTTATTTGCGTAGATACTGCTTTGCTGTGGGCAAAACATTGTACATTATTTATATCTTCAGCAATGGATAAAGTGTTTATTTTTGCTGCGTAAATATTTGTTGAGAATACTTCTAAATGAATTCCCAAATATATCCAGGGGATTTGTTCACTCTCCCAGGGAAACATATAAAATCAAATGAATGGGCTTTTTAAGAGCATATGGTATCTATAAACCATCTTATTTTCCTTGAGAGAGGCTGTAAAGCAATTACAAATGATAAGAACTTGAATATTTTGTGGCATTTTGACGCCATTTGTATGTCCACTTAAATACTACCTTATTTCGGACGCTGCCATGTTCTTCGAAATGTTAGATCCAGGGTACTGCTTTCGATAAGTCTCAACTAATCAGCACTGACCTTAGAGTAAATTACAGTGGATATGCCAGAGAAATCTTTATTGTGGACCTCTGAATTGCAATGACATTTTCATCTGGACCTTTTTCCGAGAAAAATGTCCTTCCAGGAATATCTTTTACCTCCTGTAGGGAAGTGGCCTGCATTCATTACAATGGAAGATCTTCAATTTGGGGTTTGACCAGGATGGTTGGAGAAAATTGTTTTGCAGAATGATCAAAAGCAACAGTCCTGTAATTTCCATGATGTGACGACAACAATCTGCAAAGACCTTTGAGAATCCTCAGTGCTGGTGTACAGATCTTAGAAAGCTTTATCTATTGTCCAAAAGCTGTCACATTTTCCCTGACAGATACATAAGTAGCTAAAGCAACAATTTGTTGCCATATGCACTGAGACCAATCTGTCCTATTGCTTATTTCCCAGCCTGATCTCATGGGTATTTGTACAGATTTTATGAGTTGGCTAACTCGTATGAATTAGTACAAAGTGAATTGTATAAAAATGTCCAATTGTTAAAAAAACCCACCCCTAACCTCAAAGTCACAGTGGTCGTAAAAATTAATAAGAATTAGCCACCTCGTAAAATACGTACACCATAAGATTCAGTTGTTTTTTTTCCACAGGCATTCACAAAATGTTTCATGTTGTTGTTGTGGTCCTTCACTCCAAAATACTCTCTAAATAGAACTAAAAGTGGTTCACTGGCTCGTAATCATAGGGAAACATTTTTAGAGCTACACATCACCTATGTAGAACCTGCGTAGAACCATATTGTGTTATGTTGAACCATAAGTGTTGTTATCATCTAGGGTGACCACCTGCAAATAAGCCCAAGGGGGGACAAGGGGTATGTTTCTGAGGGACAATGTGGGACACTCCCTGGCGCGGCGGTGCACCCAGCCCACGGGCAGACTTATTTATAGTGGTTTACCCATTTCTAGTACATACCACCATACACTGCAAAAACAGATTTTCAAGAAAAAAATCATAGTATTTCAATAAAAATATCTAAAAATTCTTACATTAACTCTTTCACCGCCATTGACGAGATATCTCGTCAATTAAGAGAAAACGCTTCCCCGCCAATGACGAGATTTTCCGTCTTTCCGCAATACCGCTATTATCCACCAGGTGGTGCCCTTTCGCAACTTTTTAAACCCGGAAGTATTGCCCTAGGGCAAGCTGCTGCATGTCCGTGTCTGTTTTAAAGATCGTTCTGAATGGGATCTCTATGAAAAGTCCGTCACAAAAATGGAATTATCTCTGCTTTTTGCTCAAAATGTGGTGTTTTTGCAGAAACCTACCCATATTCAAAAGCTGATTACAAAAGAGCCACTGAAGGTACTGTAGGATGAAACCTTTTTTGTTTGAAAGCAGAGGATCTGTTCTTTCATTTGGTATGTTGTATGTTTATATATTTAAATAAGAACATTTTCTGGAAGGCATTAAACTGAAAAATGCTGGCAATGGCTGGCAACTTATTTAAAAAACGCTGGTGAAAGAGTTAAGATGCTTTTTCTTGATGAGCAAAACGACCCAAGAATATAAGTCTAGTTTTTAGACCAAAAAATATAAAATTTAAGTGATTTTGTGCATAAAACAAGCAAAAAATCTGCCAATGGGGTAAGCAAAAAAATCTTGAACATTTTTCTTAAACACCAAATTCAAGAAGAATTAATTGGCAGATTTTATTGCTTGTTTTATGCACAAAATCACTTAAATTTTATATTTTTGGTCTAAAAACTAGACTTATTTTCTTGGGTCGTTTTGCTCATCAAGAAAAAGCATCTTAATTTAAGAATTTTTAGATATTTTTACTAAAAACAAGACAAAAATAGCCTACTAAGAAAATCATTATTCGCAGTGTACATGGCATATTAATAATGCCCTATTCCCCTAAACATGATGTTTGCTCATGAATAGGCCAACCAATGTGTATTTTTTTTCTAAATAAAAATTCATAATATTTTGAACATTCAATGAATTGACAGATGCACTTCCACTTACGATTTACTGTAGCTATTTAATTTAATTTAATTTATTTTTTCATTACAATTTATTCACTTTAAATAAATTATAGTATAAAATTATAAGATTAACAAGAATTGTAGTTGCTCAACAACACTGGAACATTTAAAAAAGTCTTAACTCACAACTCCAGAGGTTCACGCAACAAGAAGGGGGAGGAAGGATGGTGAACTTGCATGTTAGTAAAGGCAGGCGTAGGAAAAAAAACTGTTCAGTGTTCTGGAGACATCTTATGGACTTTCAGCCACAAATACTTTCTTGTACCCATACCTTCTCTTTTTAATTGATGATGGCGGTGCAGAGTCAGACTCAGTCTCTTTCTCCATTTTTCAATTGAAAAGCGCGCATCTAAAAGTTATGCACGTGCGTGCTGCGATGTCATGACAACAACGAAAAAGTTGACAACAACTAGTCAGCAGTTCAACTGAGGGGCAACAGCGTGCCAGTAGCGAGTGGCAAGCGAGCCTGAACTGTCAAGTAATGTTCGTTTGGATGTCTGGGGCTCCAGGATATAGAGCGACCAACTTTTTTTTGAGCAAGCATTGATCATGCGTGACACCGTCTCAACTTGCGGGACGCATGAATTTTGCTTCAAACGTTGTGCGTGCACGCGCTACGCGGGACAGGTGGTCACCCTATTATCATCATGCTTTAGCACCACACTCAAAAAAAATGATTCATTGGATTAACTCAATAAAATTGTGGGCAGGATTTCCATCCAATATGAATGTGTACCCCAAACTCATAAAAAACGGCTTTACACAATACAAATATATTGAGTTTGTCCAACTCAATTTAACGTAGATGGCAGTACTCAATTAGTTGCCTCAACTCAATTTAGTGTAGTCTGAGTAACTCGATTTAGCGATGTTTGAATAACTCAATGTAGTGTAGTCTGAAGAACTCAATTCTGTTATTTTATATAAAACGTTTTTATATCATACTAATTAGCATAAGCACATGTTAGCATGCTAACAATAATAGCATATGATACTTTGGATGAGCATGTGAGAAGAGACTGATCTCCAAACAAGCATTAACACAGTTAATGAGTAGTGCTCATTGAGAGAACTATGTCACATCCACAACCTAACCACAAGCGCCACTCTTCTGCATGATGGTAACCAAACAATTTGAAAAAATATAACACAAACGCTTCTAAATCAATAAGATAAACGGACATTAAACACTATTATGTCTTTCTCTTTACCTAAAAATGCATAAAATAACACTCTCCAAAAGCAGTTGCATTCAAAGCATGCTGGGAAATTCTTTTTCCAGAACCCAAACTCAAAATAATTGTGTTAACGCAATTAAAAATAAATCAATAAATTATAGTACATATTTATTTTGTGTTATGCTAATTAAATATATATGGGCCATTCTACCGAATTCGTGCAAATTGCTGTCCCGGAACCAAAAAACTAATTTAAAAAGCATAAATGTAGGAAAATGTTTGATAATAAAAAAATATAAGCAAATACCAATCAAAACCCAAAGTAATATTTGAGGTAGCGGCAGGCTTTATATATAAAATATCATCATTTATATGGTGCTTTCAATTGAGAGGTGGTTGTCCCAAACCCCAAGGTCTGAATTTCAACATAGGAAAAAAAAATGAAATAATTTTGTAAATTTTTTTTATCATTGTTTTAAGAAGTATAATTTTGAATACTTTTGTTAATTAAAACCAAAAATATATTTATTGGATATTTTCAGTAAAAATCATGTAAAATCATGTAAAAAAAACACTGTCCCACATTTTCACGTCACTACCGAAACATTGCATAGTTTGGTCAATAATACAATAATGCTTTAAGCCACTCCCCTCCATTTTGAACCAGAAACTTTGTCTGTGCCTCTCTCCCTTGTGGTGACATGGTGAGTAGATCAGTCCCATGGTTTTGAAGTAAATGTGATCAAAAGTTTGGAAATCAGTGTGTGACATTTATGAATGTCACTACCGATCACACGTTTTCAATGATTAATTAAGTTTTTTTGATTTTTTCTACTGGTCATTTAGGTTTTACTCATGTTTCAATGTTGAGAACTGTGCTAGCTAACTACGTACTGATTAGTATCTTAGCAGTAGGATCAAAGTTAGCTTAAATCGTCACTACCAAAACAGTCACAACCGAAACATTTGTTGACATTTCGGTTGTGACGCGATTGTTTCGGTAGTGACAAAATGACACTTATTTCTTTATTTTAATAAATAAATAGAAACTTTCATGTGCACATATATTCTTTTTCAGTACAAATAATTTGTTAGTCATATTTCTGTAATGTTGTACGTGATTTGACTAGGACTACAAACTAAGATAAAATGAACTAGGCCAGATTAATTTAATTAATTCATACAGTAGTAGCTTGACTATTGATTGATTGATATAAATGAAGGCTATATGATTCTACCTCTGGTCTCTAGGAAAACTCTCTGCGCTAATTTAGCGGGACTTTGACTGATTGCTTTATATAAATGACATAACAGATAGCACTTATCAGTATCATTGTAAATTGAAATGTCATTGTTAAGTGTAGACAGGGCAGGCTCACACTAATAATGTAAATGTAAATATCTTTGGTTAATTTGTAGAGATAGCTACAGAGAGAGAGGAATCACCAACATGCATAGACGGAAAAATGAAAGTAGAGCGGACAGACTGAGAGAGACTATTTTCTTGAGCTGATACTTCTTTTGCTCACTTAGTTTACTTGTAACATTTGGCATCATCGTGTCATTTTTATAAGTCTCAATTTAAAAAAGTAACATTTATTTAACTTAAAAAACTAAATTTCTGTCTGTAATAATTGGCCAATGCAAATACACATAAAACTCGCAAAAACCGGCCGATATATCGGTCTATCACTAGTTCTTTTATATGAAAATTTATTCAACCTACCTCAAATCAAATAAAAAATTAAGTTGATTTCAAACTCAAAAAAGTCAAACTCAGCAACAAGAGAATCAGTTAAGGAGGTTTAGAGAAGTTAGAATGTGTAATGGAAAAACAGGCACACATTTGTACACCAACATTACAGATGGACATGGGTGCACACACACCAAATTCTGTAGTTTATACTGTGGGCCTGAAGTTTTATATGGACATACATTGTCATCTTTTTCTCAAGAGATGTGAAAATCAACACAGCATCTTGCATCCCTTCAAGGTCTGAACTATCTGCCATCTCTTCAGCGTAATTTCAGTGCAAAGTGCTTTTATGTGGTGTTGCGTTAGATATTCTTTGTGCTGTATGTTTTGACTGCATAATGCCAACCATTTTTGACTAACTAATTACTATTTTTTACACAAAATATGGACAATCCAATATGGTCGTCACTACCGAGCATTTGAGGTCATGACCGAAACAAATAATGATCTGGAAAAATAAAATAGGTTTTGTTATCAGAAAAGATGACATAATTTTATTTAGTTAGATAAAAATTTAAACTAATGAATCCTTGAATTTGAAATCTGTATCAGTGCATGTATGGCAATTACAGAGAAATATTGCCTTCAAAATGCATTTAATTTGATGAACCACTCTTATAGTTTTGTTAAAATAATATTTCTAATCAATATATACATGACACTGTCTTTAAAAAAATGTAAAAAATATATTTAGAAGGTTAATGTAAAGAAAATTAGAATAGGCTATTTAAAACCTAATTTTTATATCAAATGTTGTTGTGTTTCGGTAGTGACAAATTTTGGGAGAGAGAAAACATTTCGAAACGGTATAAAAACATGCTAGGAAACTAAAGTGTCCAATCAGTAGATTAGTGTTCCTTAGATGTTCTACTATGTTTATGACTACAAAGCTTGAAGGAAAAAACACCCTTTTTTCAAGAAGTTTTGAAGTGTCAATTTGCACCAATTTGGTAGAATGGCCCATATACTTATTGCTCTTAATGAGGTATTTTAAATTAATTGAACACAATTTTAATGTGTCATTTCTAAGAAGGGCTTGAATCATTTTTTTGAGTGCACTTATGGTCCTACAGAGGTGTTATATACAGTAGGTGCTCTGTAGCGCAAAAAAAATGGCTCCCCTATGATAACAAGCTTTTAGTACTATTTAGAACCATTTTTTAAGAGTGTTGAGAACCATAAATTGGTGTCAATGATCAACATGTAATAAAGAGAAGTGACTTCCGCTTAAATCTTTGTATTTGTCCCCAGGACTCCGTCTGACAACCGTCAGCCCACGCTGGTACCAGATTAAATTCAATTTGTCATTTTGTGGACAGTTTTATCCAAAGAGACAGTAAGCCAATTGCAAAGACGGTCCTTTTGGAACAATTTTAAGCAAAGTGCTTTGCTCAAAGGCAACATGGTGACATCACTATGACCTCACTAACCCCAATCCTGCCATTCAACAAAACCTTGAATGAACCCCAAACTTTTTGGGACAGCAGCCAGAATCTATAACCTGCAAACCATTAGCATTTAATAGCATAATGGCTGCAGTTAGTCACATAATGAATAGTTCCCTGTACCTAATAAAGAGGTTTTAAGAATGAATAAAATGTACCGAAAATGTAGGTCACTTTGCAAAGGATACATTTACTGATGCAGTGTAAATGTAAATGGTGTAGTATTGCAAATTGCTTTGGTAAGAAAGCATCAGATATGTATACATACAGCAGAAAGCAGTAGAGGCGGGTGACTGCTTTTCCAAGGAGTGCAAATTCAAAAATATGTGTTTGGAGTGTTGTGTGTTGCTCGTGTTTTTAAAATATGTGTTTATTGTGTCATGTGAACCATGTGCATCACGTGTCTTGTCAAAATAAGTGACTGTTGCACACGCATCGAAACCCTTTATGATAAAAGTGACACTCACGTTCACAAATACACTCACTTAACAGTAAACTCTGATTACGCATGAGATTATGCGAGTATCTGGCAAACGCGTGCGTCTCTTTCATCATAAACCCTTTAGATCCGTCTGTAGCAGGCACTTATTTTGACATAACATGTGATGCACATAGGTTGACTTGACAACCTGAACACATATTTTGAAATGACAAACCACACACATGACGGGTTAGACACATGTTGTGACAAGCTTTGGATCGTGCGCCCTCAAAAACGAAGTCATCGGCCGCCACTGGTGCTGAGACGTTTAAATGTGGCATGTAACATTTGTATAGTACTACATTAATTGATATTTTGTTGCCAATAAAAATAATTATTTACAGTACTTTAACATAAAATGTTTTATTGACATAGGATATGTATAAATGTAAAAAAGACAATGGGCTTTTTATTGTCAAAGCTGTCAAAGTGAAGCGCACAAATATGTACGATTATTACAAAACAACACCATAGGTGTGAAAGCAAATCCTACAGAAAACATACAAATGTGGTTGTACAAATTAATACAAATTAGCAACTACGTAAAATATGTACGAATTGCCATGAGACTGTGTTTGTCTGAATTAATTTCACTGAATTTCTCAGGATGCTAATAAGGCCTGCATGGGTAATCGTTTGTAAACCGAAATCACATTTTGAAAGGCCGCAATTTTTAAATTGCAAAAGCTGTGATTATTTTGATTAGGGAGTAACAAATATGCTAACAACATTCACATAGTAAGTCTTGCTTCCTGCGCATTTTACATTTGACACACAGCGTAACCAATAGGGGCATTTGAACAAAGCATGTGATGATTGATGAGCAAAGAATTTTCTTAATATTTTATGACAGATAATGGCATCATTAGAACTTTATTTAAAGGGGACAGAGAATGAAAAAACATTTGTACCTTGTCTTTGTTGAATAATGGTAGTCTACCCGCATTCACGAACATACAAAAAGTGCTGAACATCTCAGTCTCATAGAAATTCCTCTTTTAGAAATGTCAGCCAGAAAACGGCCCAATCTGAAAAACGGATGCTTATGACATCACAGGCATCTAACTGCCCCTCCACTTTAAAATAATTGGCTAAGTTTTTTGAGTGGCAGCAAAGTCAGCCAATCAGTAATGAGATTGCAAGTTAAGCCAGTAGGGGGAGCCAAATAGGTGCAAAATCACTTGTTTAAAATCCCCCACCCTAATAGAGCTATCTGAGAGAGGTTTTTAGGAAGCTTCCAAGGCATTACAGACCCAAACAAAAAAATTTTTGTCTGCATGTCACATCACAGAACAAGGATAAATACCCTGTTCAATCATTCTATGTCACCTTTAAAAATATATCCAGTTTGGCCACAACGTTGAACTCTTTCCACGCCAGCGTTTTTAAAAAGGTTGGCAGCCAGCGCCAGCATTTTTCATGATTTTTACAAAAGTTTAATGCCTTCCAGAAAATGTTCTTTAAATATAAAATAGGGATGCACCGAATCCAGGATTCGGATACGGCTGAATACTGGGCTTTTTGACGGGGTTCGGGTTCGACCGAATTTTAGATTTTTTTTCTACCGAACCCTAGACTTGCGCTACGCTAGCGTTTTTTCCAGTGAGCCTTTGGGGCAATTCACATTTCGCGGACGCACCTGGAAAAAACGAGAGCGTTGCACCGCATCGCTTTTATTACGCATAGGCTCATAGTAATTGTCAAAATAGTTTTTCCCACTTGTCATCCTGGCATAATGTTGCCTATCCTTTTTTTTACAGTTAAAATCAAATAAAATGAAAAATACACTCCTGTCGACATTGTTGTTTACTTTATTAATATGTTTTACTGTGTATGGAAATGGTATTCGGATTCGGCCGAATCTTAAACAGTGGATTCCGTATTCGGCCGAACCCAAAAAATCTGGATTCGGTACATCCCTAATATATAATTACCGTAACTCCTCAAATAAAAGCCGGTATTCAAATAAACGCCGGGCCTCTGATAGTGGCCGGGGGCGTGGTCATCGCGGACAAATAAAAACAAAAAAAACCCTTTCATTCTACCTTCATTAGCTCTCTTTTTATCACCTCTTAAATAGGTTTCTTCAAAAACACCAAATTTTGAGCAAAAAGCTGAGATAATTCCATTTTTGTGAAGGACATTTGATAGAGATCAGATTCAGAGCAATCCTCAAAACATATACGGACATACAGCTGTTTGCCAGGGCGATACTTCTGATATTGGTATTATGGATTGCCGGAAATACTCGTCATTGGCAGGGAAGCGTTTTCTCGTCAATGGTGGGGAAAGAGTTAAGTGGTTTTAAATAAACAGTACCACAGTGTTAGAATAGTTGTTCATTATGCTTGATCTTGCTTTGATGCTGTTAAGACACCACAACGAATCTGTACAAATCGCAATTTTGATAAAAAAGCAATTCAATTTTTTCTCTAAATTGTGCAGCCCTATTTGCGAACAGGTCTTAAAATAGCCCAATATGTTCCGTATTCATTCAAAGATTTTGGGCATTTCAGAAGCAGTAAGGAACGAATGACTTCATTGGATCTTTCACAGGCAAAAATAGCAGCAATAACAAAAATATATAGATTAATCTTTTCTGTTGTTTGAATTTGGTTGCGTAAGCTAATGCTGCCCTTGAATAATGTTTTTATTACTCACATACTGTACGAAGCCTTGTTTTCATTATGATGCTGTCTTATGAGCCGATAGTATGTACAGTAGACAGTAGATGACGATTCGACACACAAGGGTTTACATGAAAGTTGAAATCCAGTAAAACATTCTTGGACATATTGAAGGCCACTTAACGGTGACGCACACACACTACACACACACACACACACACACACACACACACACACACACACACACACACACACACACACACACACACACACACACACACACACACACACACACACACACAAAATTATTGATGGAATTATGTGATGGAAACACACATTGTGATTTGATCAGGCGGAAAACACTTTGCTACCTTAAAAGTGTTTTGGAAAGGTATGTGGTTTATATGGCTGTGTACCATCTTTGAAGTGTTTTACTATTTTTTTTAAAGTATTTAAAGCACAAAAAATACCTTTCTTTCAAACAGTCCCACTCGAGAGCTGTAGGATTTTTACACTTCACAAACTCCCAGGTGCTTCATCCATAATGATAAGCTATTCATTACTTTTGACTCTGTAAAATAGATGAAACAGCTCAAAAAGAGTACGTCAAAGCACTTGAGTCGCACGTAAATGCCATTTATCGCGGCTAATTATGATGAATGGCATATGCATTAGGCCTTCATCAAGGTATTTATGAACATTAGAGCGGTGATCAAAGCTTAATGCCATTATTTTCCATCAATGGAATTGCTGACATAATCTGTTTCAAACTGTACCTGTCCTTGCAGACAAAGACCTGCGATTAGCTTACATTACCCAAAGATGTGCTCCATATATGTGTATTATATATAAAAGGCAAGAAGGCAGTTATAATGGAGATACTGCAGTATGCGAGAATTCAAACAGCTTTACATGCAACGAAGCTGTAATTTTACATTTGACACATCAGCAAAACAATGCATAAAGGACATGATGTGTGCAATGCATTACAGCCAACTATAACGATACTGTGAAATTGAACCTTTATTAATAATGTAATGCGAACAATAAAATATTCATGCCTGCGTGATTAAGAACAAGAAATATTTACTTTCCCTATTAAAAGTCTCATCAGCTTTTAAACAGGTTTGGATTGAATGCCATTCATAGCCAAGCGGAAGATGATAAGGCAACAAGCTGAGATAAATGTGAAGATCCAATCTTGCATCTCTCACGTACCTTTCACACATCTGAATGCGTGAAACAATTACAAAAGCTCTCATCACAGCTCATGATGTAATGCAATATGAACCTCACGCTCTGAGATCTTTTATTAGAACTTCCCAACTATATTTGGAGCAGTTTCAGCGACAACACAAATGGCTTTCGTGGCCCAAACGCAACTAACGGTGGACTTCAGCAAAGAATCAATAACAACAGAGTGCCTGTAGAGTACATTATTTCAGATAATAAGCAAATTAAATAACAAGTAAATTACCTTAGTTCAAATCAAAGCTAAAACGTATCAACAACTACACTGAGCTAATGTTATTGTGTAAGAATTATGCATACAATGTTAGCTATAGATTAGGGTGACCATACGTGCCATTCTTCCCGGAGGCACCCTAGCCAGAATTTCGGGTTCGTCTTCCGGAAGTCGTATTTGTCGACTGCATACGTCATAGAGGATTATTATTATTATTACAGAAAAGCAACCGTTACATTTAAATGTAAGAATGAAACGAATATTGTATGTCTTATGTTTTTAACTGAACGGCGTATGCAGTCAACAAATACAACTTCCGGAAGACGCACCGAATTCCTGTCAAGGATGCGTTCGGGAAGAATGGCACGTATGGTCACCCTACTATAGATCCGTTAATTCTTGTCTGGTTGCCAAACCTATTAGCACAGCGGTTAAACAGGTATTTGTTCTAGAGGTCAGTTTAGACGCTAGCATGAGCGATAACAAAATACAGACCGAAGTGAACTTTGAGCCAAGCGCATAACTGTGGCAATGCCCATGCATCTGATGAAACCGTCTATAAGATGACAAAATGCACCACATCATCACATGTGCAAACATTGTGCAAAGAAACATCAGCACATCAACCATGGCAGGTAACGCTGTTGAACTGGTAGCCAATCTGGCATTTACATTTGACAGATGCTTTATCCAAAGCAACTTGCAGTGCATGTATTGAATATATTTTATCAACCTATCCTCCAACCCATATGACTGTTTAGATGATTTGCTTTTATATAACACATTACACTACCCCCTTTATTTATGATATAATATAAAGCAAAGCATACAAAATTGTCAATTTTTCAAAAAGTACAAATACTCCAAGTCAGTGGCGGCTCGTGACTGCACTTCCAAGGATGCGCTAATTCAAAATAAGTGATCGAATTGTCACGTGTGTGGTTCCCTTTTCCAAAATATGTGTCATGCGTGTGGAGAGATCCTGTGTGCATCACGCGTTTTGTCAAAATAAGTGCCTGCTTGAGACACGTCAAACCGTTTATGATAAAGGAGACGCTCACGTTCCCTAAATACACGCAACACACTCCCTTAACAGTAAACTTTGATTACGCATGAGATTGTGCGAGTGTCTGGCACACGTGAGCGTCTCCTTTCAAGTTCAAGGCGGCGGGCACTTATTTTGGCATGACACGTGATGCACACACGATCTCTGAAAGCGCAGAACACATATTTTGAAATGACGAACCACACACATGACAAGCTACATACATGTTGTGACGAACTTCGCATCGTGCATTTCAAAAAAAGACGTCACCAGCCGCCACTGCTCCAAGTGTACCGAGGTCAAATGATTGATTTATATGAGGAAACTAGATAGAAAAGTTTGTTGACAAACTTTATGTTGGCTTGACAAAGCCTGGCCTGAACGTTAAAAACGGTTTGACAGAAGTTTAGTTTAGTATGCTATCTGGCTGTTAGTATGTTTAAGTATGAAGCTAGCCTGATTTAACATAAAGTTAGCATGATTAGCCTGAAGCTAGCATGAAGCTAACATGATTAGCATGAAGCTAACATGATTAGCATGAAGCTAGCATCAAGTTAACATGATTAGCATGAAGCTAGCATGATGCTAACATGAAATAGCATGAAGCTAGCATGATGCTAACATGAATTAGCATGAAGCTAGCATGAAGCTAACATGATTAGCATGAAGCTAGCATCAAGTTAGCATGATTTGCATGAAGCTAGCATGATGCTAACATGAATTAGCATGAAGTTAGCATGAAGCTAGCATGATGCTAACATGAATTAGCATGAAGCTAGCATGAAGCTAGCATGATGATAACATGAATTAGCATGAAGCTAGCATGATGTTAACATGAATTAACATGAAGCTAGCATGATGCTAACATGAATAACATAAAGCTAGCATGATGCTAACATGAATTAGCATGAAGCTAGCATGATGCTAACATGAATTAGCATGAAGTTAGCATGAAGTTAGCATGATGCTAACATGAATTAGCATGAAGCTAGTATGATGCTAACATGAATTATCATGAAGCTAGCATGATGCTAACATAAATTAGCATGAAGCTAGCATGATGCCAACATGAATTAGCACGAAGCTAGCATGACGCCAACATGAATTAGCATGACGCCAGCACGATGCTAACATGAATTAGCATGAAGCCAGCATGATGCTAACATGAATTAGCATGAAGTTAGCATGAAGCTAGCATGATGCTAATATGAATTAGCATGAAGCCAGCATGATGCCAACATGAATTAGCATGAAACTAGCATGATGCCAACATGAATTAGCATGAAGCTAGCCTGATGCTAACATGAATTAGCATGAAGCTAGCATGAAGCCAACATGAATTAGCATGAAGCTAGCATGAAGCTAACATGAATTAGCATGAAGCTAGCATGATGCTAACATGAATTAGCATGAAGCTAGCATGATGCTAACATGAATTAGCATGAAGCTAGCATGATGCTAACATTAATTAGCATGAAGCTAGCATGATGCTAACATGAATTAGCATTAAGCTAGCATGATGTTAACATGAATTAGCTTGAAGCTAGCATGATGTTAACATGAATTAGCATGAAGCTAGCATGATGCTAACATGAATAAGCATGAAGTTAGCAAGATTTATTATGAAATTAGCATAAAGCTAGCATGAAACTAGCATGAAGCTAGTATGACTTAGCTTGAAGCTAGCATAAAGCTAACATGACCAAAAGACCCAACCCCCATGTCTCTATGATGTTCAGATCCAGAGATATAAGGCTTTGTTTATTATGTTGCTAGGGTGCTCATATTTGGTTGCTAGGGGCGTGGCTTAATAGCTCAATAAGAATCCTTAGAGGCTGATTAGATGCCTGAGTAAAATGAGCCCACCCCCATGTCTCTGTGACACTGTGCTGCAAAGATATCCATCTGGGCATTTTATAATGGAAGTCTATGGGAGATGTTGCTAGGGTGCCCAAAAATGGTTGCTAGGGGCGTGGCTTAATTGCTATAGGATGATCCAGAGAGACTGTTTTGATGCCTGAGTAAAATGAGCCCACCCCCATGTCTCTATGACACTGTAAAGCGAAGATATTCCATCTGGAACGTTTTTATTCCCTTATATGGGCGTGTTTCCTGCCCCGTTATAAGTCAATGGGGAATTTTGGGGGCCTCCTACACCCCAGGGGTGAAACTTACACCCCAATGTGATGTATGTTCTTACAGAGCCTGCCAGCCTCTGCAAATGTGGTAACCCACAAGTTTGTACAAATTTCTCGCTTGCAGCTATGACCCGTCAAAGTTTGTCGCAATGTTAAGTCAATGGAAAATTTGGGGTGTTTGAGCGCCCCGTTTAGGAATTCGGTAGGTCCCATCAGTTAGAAAAGTCATAGCACCTATCTACGGACCAGTCTTAAAAGTTTTGTTAAGTTTTGTGGGTGTAGCTTGAAAGCTCTAGGAGGAGTTACAATTGGTAAAAAGTATGAACAGAAGAAGAATAATAATAATAACTAGATATTAAAGTTTGAGGACAAACTTTATGTTGGCTTGACAAAGCCTGGTCTGAACGTTTAAAACATTTTGACAGAAGTTTGACAGAAGTTTGGTTAAGTAGGCTATCTTGTTGTTAGTATGCTTCAGTATGAAGCTTTTTAAAATAAAGCTAACATAATTTAGCATAAAGGTAGCATGATTTAGCATGAAGCTAACATGATTTAGCATAAAGTCAGCATAAAGCTAACATGTTTAAAGACCCAACCCCCATGTCTCTATGATGTTCTGATGCGAAGATATAAGGCTTTGTTTATTCCGTTGCTAGGGTACTAAGTTTGGTTGCTAGGCAGAAAATTGGCATCCCATAATGATTTCACTTCAAGTCACAAGTAAATCGGTCCAACCCCCGTGTCTTTATGATGTTCTGATGCGGAGATATAAGGCTTTGTTTGTTCCGTTGCTAGGGTACTAAGTTTGGTTGCTAGGCAGAAAATTGGCATCCCATAATGATAACACTTCAAGCCACAAGTAATACGGTCCAACCCCTGTGTCTCTATGATGTTCTGATGTGAAGATATAAGGTTGTGTTTATTCCGTTGCTAGGGTACTAAGTTTGGTTGCTAGCCAGAAAATTGGCATACCATAATGATCACACTTCAAGCCACAAGTAAAACGGTCCAACCCCTGTGTCTCTACGACCTTCTGATGCAGAGATATAATGCTTTGTTTATTCCGTTGCTAGGGTACTAAGTTTGGTTGCTAGGGAGAAAATTGGCATCCCATAATGATCAACCTTCAAGCCACAAGTAAAACGGTCCAACCCCCGTGTCTCTATGATGTTCTGAAGCGGAGATATAAGGCTTTGTTTATTCCGTTGCTAGGGTACTAAGTTTGGTTGCTAGGGAGAAAATTGGCATCCCATAATGATCAACCTTCAAGCCACAAGTAAAACGGTCCAACCCCCGTGTCTCTATGATGTTCTGAAGTGGAGATATAAGGCTTTGTTTATTCCGTTGCTAGGGTACTAAGTTTGGTTGCTAGGGAGAAAATTGGCATCCCATAATGATCAACCTTCAAGCCACAAGTAAAACGGTCCAACCCCCGTGTCTCTATGATGTTCTGAAGCGGAGATATAAGGCTTTGTTTATTCCGTTGCTAGGGTACTAAGTTTGGTTGCTAGGGAGAAAATTGGCATCCCATAATGATCAACCTTCAAGCCACAAGTAAAACGGTCCAACCCCCGTGTCTCTATGATGTTCTAAAGCGGAGATATAAGGCTTTGTTTATTCCGTTGCTAGGGTAGTAAGTTTGGTTGCTAGGGAGAAAATTGGCATCCCATAATGATCAACCTTCAAGCCACAAGTAAAACGGTCCAACCCCCGTGTCTCTATGATGTTCTGATGCGGAGATATAAGGCTTTGTTTATTCCGTTGCTAGGGTACTAAGTTTGGTTGCTAGGGAGAAAATTGGCATCCCATAATGATCAACCTTCATGCCACAAGTAAAACGGTCCAACCCCCGTGTCTCTAAGATGTTCTGAAGCAGAGATATAAGGCTTTGTTTATTCCGTTGCTAGGGTAGTAAGTTTGGTTGCTAGGGAGAAAATTGGCATCCCATAATGATCAACCTTCAAGCCACAAGTAAAACGGTCCAACCCCCGTGTCTCTAAGATGTTCTGAAGCAGTGATATAAGGCTTTGTTTATTCCGTTGCTAGGGTACTAAGTTTGGTTGCTAGGGAGAAAATTGGCATCCCATAATGATCACACTTCAAGCCACAAGTAAAACGGTCCAACCCCCGTGTCTCTATGATGTTCTGAAGCGGAGATATAAGGCTTTGTTTATTCCGTTGCTAGGGTACTAAGTTTGGTTGCTAGGGAGAAAATTGGCATCCCATAATGATCACACTTCAAGCCACAAGTAAAACGGTCCAACCCCTGTGTCTCTATGATGTTCTGAAGCAGAGATATAAGGCTTTGTTTATTCCGTTGCTAGGGTACTAAGTTTGGTTGCTAGGGAGAAAATTGGCATCCCATAATGATCACGCATCAAGCCACAAGTAAAACGATCAAACCCCCGTGTCTCTATGATGTTGTGAAGCAGAGATATAAGGCTTTGTTTATTCCGTTGCTAGGGTACTAAGTTTGGTTGCTAGGGAGAAAATTGGCATCCCATAATGATCACACATCAAGCCACAAGTAAAACGATCAAACCCCCGTGTCTCTACGATGTTCTGATGCCGAGATATAAGGGTTTGTTTGTTATGTTGCTAGGGTGCTCATATTTGGTTGCTAGGGGCGTGGCTTAATACCTAATTAAGAATCCTGAGAGACTGATTGGATGCCTGAGTATAATGAGCCCACCCCCATGTCTCTATGACAGTTTGATGCAAAGATATCCATCTGGGCATTTTATAATGGCAGTCTATGGGAGATGTTGCTAGGGTGCCCAAAGTGGTTGCTAGGGGCGTGGCTTAATAGCTTTGGAGAATTCCTGAAAGACTGATTGGATGCCTGGGTAAAATGAGCCCACCCCCATGTCTCTGCGACACTCTAAAGTGAAGATATTCCATCTGGGACACTTTTATTCCCTTATATGGGCGTGTTTCCTGCCCCATTATAAGTCAATGGGAAATTTTGGGGGCCTCTTACACCCCAGGGGTACAGCTTACACCCCAATGTGATGTATGTTCTTACAGAGCCTGTCAGCCTCCTCAACTGTGATAACCCACAAGTTTCTACAAATTTCTTGTTCACAGCAATGACCCTTCAAAGTTGGTCGTAATGTTAAGTCAATGGAAATTTTGGGGTGTTTGAGCCCCCCGTTTAGGAATTCGGAAGGTCCCATCAGTTAGAAAAGTCATAGCATAAATCTACGGACCAGTCTTAAAAGTTTTGTAAAGTTTTGTGGGTGTAGCTTGAAAGCTCTAGGAGGAGTTACAATTGGTAAAAGTGGGGGAGCATAAGAATAATAATAATAATAATAAGTTTAGAATGAAGAACAGTATGTTGGCTTTTTCAAGCCAACATAACTAGATAGGTACATTTCCTGAAGAAAATGTGAGTGGTGCTTGCCGTGGCAAAATTCTGGGGAACATATATGATCATACTCCAAACCAAAAGTAAAACGATCCAACTCCCGTGTCTCTACGATGTTCTGATGCGGAGATATAAGGCTGTGTTTACTCTGTTGCTAGGGTACTGTATTTGGTTGCTAGGGAAAAAATTGCCATCCACTAGTGATTACCCGCCGAGTCACGAGTCAAACGGTCCAACCCCCGTGTCTCTACGATATTCTGCTGCGGAGATATAAGGCTTTGTTTACTCTGTTGCTAGGGTACTGTATTTGGTTGCTAGGGAAAAAATTGGCATCCCATAGTGATTACACTCTGAGTCACGAGTCAAACGGTCCAAACCCTGTGTCTCTACGATGTTCTGATGCGGAGATATAAGGCTTTGTTTACTCTGTTGCTAGGGTACTGTATTTGGTTGCTAGGGAAAAAATTGGCATCCCATAGTGATTACACACTGAGTCACGAGTCAAACGGTCCAACCCCCGTGTCTCTACGATGTTCTGATGCTGAGATATAAGGCTTTGTTTACTCTGTTGCTAGGGTACTGTATTTGGTTGCTAGGGGAAAAATTGGCATCCACTAGTGATTACACGCCGAGTCACGAGTCAAACGGTCCAACCCCCGTGTCTCTACGATGTTCTGATGCGGAGATATAAGGCTTTGTTTACTCTGTTGCTAGGGTACTGTATTTGGTTGCTAGGGAAAAAATTGGCATCCTATAGTGATTACCCTCCGAGTCACGAGTCAAACGGTCCAACCCCAGTGTCTCTACGATGTTCTGATGCGGAGATATAAGGCTTTGTTTACTCTGTTGCTAGGGTACTGTATTTGGTTGCTAGGGAAAAAAATGGCATCCCCTAGTGATTACACTCCGAGTCACAAGTCAAAAGGTCCAACCCCCGTGTCTCTACGATGTTCTGATGCGGAGATATAAGGCTTTGTTTACTCTGTTGCTAGGGTACTGTATTTGGTTGCTAGGGAAAAAATTGGCATCCCATAGTGATTACACTCTGAGTCACGAGTCAAACGGTCCAAACCCTGTGTCTCTACGATGTTCTGATGCGGAGATATAAGGCTTTGTTTACTCTGTTGCTAGGGTACTGTATTTGGTTGCTAGGGAAAAAATTGGCATCCCATAGTGATTACACACTGAGTCACGAGTCAAACGGTCCAACCCCCGTGTCTCTACGATGTTCTGATGCTGAGATATAAGGCTTTGTTTACTCTGTTGCTAGGGTACTGTATTTGGTTGCTAGGGGAAAAATTGGCATCCACTAGTGATTACACGCCGAGTCACAAGTCAAACGGTCCAACCCCCGTGTCTCTACGATGTTCTGATGCGGAGATATAAGGCTTTGTTTACTCTGTTGCTAGGGTACTGTATTTGGTTGCTAGGGAAAAAATTGGCATCCACTAGTGATTTCACTCCGAGTCACGAGTCAAACGGTCCAACCCCCGTGTCTGTACGATGTTCTGATGCGGAGATATAAGGCTTTGTTTACTCTGTTGCTAGGGTACTGTATTTGGTTGCTAGGGAAAAAATTGGCATCCCATAATGATTACACTCTGAGTCACGAGTCAAACGGTCCAACCCCCGTGTCTCTACGATGTTCTGATGCGGAAATATAAGGCTTTGTTTACTCTGTTGCTAGGGTACTGTATTTGGTTGCTAGGGAAAAATTTGACATCCTATAGTGATTACCCTCCGAGTCACGAGTCAAACGGTCCAACCCCAGTGTCTCTACGATGTTCTGATGCGGAGATATAAGGCTTTGTTTACTCTGTTGCTAGGGTACTGTATTTGGTTGCTAGGGAAAAAATTGGCATCCCATAATGATAACACTCCGAGTCACGAGTCAAACGGTCCAACCCCCGTGTCTCTACGATGTTCTGATGCGGAGATATAAGTGTTTGATTTTTCTGTTGCTAGGGTAATGTAGTTAGTTGCTAGGGAAAAAAATGGCATCCCATAGTGATTACACTCTGAGTCACGAGTCAAACGGTCCAAACCCTGTGTCTCTACGATGTTCTGATGCGGAGATATAAGGCTTTGTTTACTCTGTTGCTAGGGTACTGTATTTGGTTGCTAGGGAAAAAATTGGCATCCCATAGTGATTACACACTGAGTCACGAGTCAAACGGTCCAACCCCCGTGTCTCTACGATGTTCTGATGCTGAGATATAAGGCTTTGTTTACTCTGTTGCTAGGGTACTGTATTTGGTTGCTAGGGGAAAAATTGGCATCCACTAGTGATTACACGCCGAGTCACGAGTCAAACGGTACAACCCCCGTGTCTCTACGATGTTCTGATGCGGAGATATAAGGCTTTGTTTACTCTGTTGCTAGGGTACTGTATTTGGTTGCTAGGGAAAAAATTGGCATCCACTAGTGATTTCACTCAGAGTCACGAGTCAAACGGTCCAACCCCCGTGTCTCTACGATGTTCTGATGCGGAGATATAAGGCTTTGTTTACTCTGTTGCTAGGGTACTGTATTTGGTTGCTAGGGAAAAAAATTGGCATCCCATAATGATTACACTCCGAGTCACGAGTCAAACGGTCCAACCCCTGTGTCTCTACGATGTTCTGATGCGGAGATATAAAGCTTTGTTTACTCTGTTGCTAGGGTACTGTATTTGGTTGCTAGGGAAAAATTTGACATCCCACAGTGATTACCCTCCGCGTCACGAGTCAAACGGTCCAACCCCCGTGTCTCTACAATGTTCGGATGCGGAGATATAACTGTTTGAATTTTATGTTGCTAGGGTGTTCAAAAGTGGTTGCTAGGGGCGTGGCTTAATACCTATGTAAGGATCCTGAGAGACTGATTGGATGCCTGAGTAAAATGAGCCCACCCCCATGTCTCTATGACACTGTGGTGCAAAGATATCCATCTGGGCATTTTATAATGGCAGTCTATGGGAGATGTTGCTAGGGTGCCCAAAATTGTTGCTAGGGGCGTGGCTTTATAGCTCTGGGATGATCCTGAGGGACTGATTGGATGCCCGAGTGAAATGAGCCCACCCACTTATCTCTACGACACTGTAAAGCAAAGATATCCCATCTGGAACTGTTTTATTCCCTTATATGGGCATGTTTCCTGCCCCATTATAAGTCAATGGGAATTTTCGGGTGCCTCTTACACCCCAGGGGTACAACTTACACCCCATTGTGATATATGT
This sequence comes from Misgurnus anguillicaudatus, assembly GCF_027580225.2. Taxonomy (NCBI): domain Eukaryota; kingdom Metazoa; phylum Chordata; class Actinopteri; order Cypriniformes; family Cobitidae; genus Misgurnus; species Misgurnus anguillicaudatus. The sequence continues at coordinate 20,235,082 of NC_073339.2, forward strand.
TCTTACAGAGCCTACCACCCTCTTCAAATGATGTAACCCACATGTTTCTACAAAATCCTTGAGCGGAGCTATGACTCATCAAAGTTGGGCGCAATGTTAAGTCAATGGGATTTTTTGGGTAGTTTTTCGCCCCCCTTTCGAAAATCTTGCACCCGATCCCTTATAAAAGTCATAGCAGACGTGTCCTCAATAAGCCGGTCGTTTTGAGCCCTGTTTCATTGGTCTACGACAAACCGTGCGGGACGAGTTACGCGCCGAAAAAGTGTCCAGATATAAGAATAAAGATATAATAAGTATGAGCAATAGTAATAGTGATGCTTTGCATAAATGCAAGCACCACTAACTAGATAGGTACATTTCCTGAAGAAAATGTGAAGTGGTGCTTGCCGTGGCAAATTTCTGGGGACGGTATATGATTAGACTTCCAGTCACGAGTAAAACGGTCCAACCCCCGTGTCTCTACGATGTTCTGATGCGGAGATATAAGGCTGTGTTTATCCGGTTGCTAGGGTACTGTATTTGGTTGCTAGGGAAAAAATGCCATCCACTAGTGATTACCATCCGAGTCACGAGTCAAACGGTCCAACCCCCGTGTCTGTACAATGTTCTGATGCGGAGATATAAGGCTTTGTTTACTCTGTTGCTAGGGTACTGTATTTGGTTGCTAGGGAAAAAATTTGCATCCCATAGTGATTACACTCTGAGTCACAAGTCAAATGGTCCAACCCCCATGTCTCTACGATGTTCTGATGCGGAGATATAAGGCTTTGTTTACTCTGTTGCTAGGGTACTGTATTTGGTTGCTAGGGAAAAAATTTGCATCCCATAGTGATTACACTCTGAGTCACGAGTCAAATGGTCCAACCCCCGTGTCTCTACGATGTTCTGATGCGGAGATATAAGGCTTTGTTTACTCTGTTGCTAGGGTACTGTATTTGGTTGCTAGGGAAAAAATTGGCATCCCAGAGTGATTACACGCCGAGTCATGAATCAAACAGTCCAACGCCCGTGTCTCTACGATGTTCTGATGCCGAGATATAAGGCTTTGTTTACTCTGTTGCTAGGGTACTGTATTTGGTTGCTAGGGAAAAAAAATGGCATCCCATAGTGATTACACTCTGAGTCACGAGTCAAATGGTCCAACACCCGTGTTTCTACGATGTTCTGATGCGGAGATATAAGGCTTTGTTTACTCTGTTGCTAGGGTACTGTATTTGGTTGCTAAGAAAAAAATTTGCATCCCATAGTGATTACACTCTGAGTCACGAGTCAAATGGTCCAACCCCCGTGTCTCTACGATGTTCTGATGCGGAGATATAAGGCTTTGTTTACTCTGTTGCTAGGGTACTGTATTTGGTTGCTAGGGAAAAAATTGGCATCCCATAGTGATTACACGCCGAGTCATAAGTCAAACGGTCCAACCCCTGTGTCTCTACGATGTTCTGATGCGGAGATATAAGGCTTTGTTTACTCTGTTGCTAGGGTACTGTATTTGGTTGCTAGGGAAAAAATTGGCATCCCATAGTGATTACACTCTGAGTCACGAGTCAAATGGTCCAACACCCGTGTTTCTACGATGTTCAGATGCGGAGATATAAGGCTTTGTTTACTCTGTTGCTAGGGTACTGTATTTGGTTGCTAAGGAAAAAATTGGCATCCACTAGTGATTACATGCCGAGTCACAAGTAAAACGGTCCAACCCCCGTGTCTCTACGATGTTCTGCTGCGGAGATATAAGGCTTTGTTTACTCTGTTGCTAGGGTACTGTATTTGGTTGCTAGGGAAAAAATTGGTATCCCATAATGATTACACTCTGAGTCACGAGTCAAACGGTCCAACCCCCGTGTCTCTACGATGTTCTGATGCGGAGATATAAGGCTTTGTTTACTCTGTTGCTAGGGTACTGTATTTGGTTGCTAGGGAAAAAATTGGCATCCAATAGTTATTACACTCAGAGTCAAGAGTCAAACGGTCCAAGACCCGGGTTTCTTCGATGTTCTGATGCGGAGATATAAGGCTTTGTTTATTCGGTTGCTAGGGTGCTCCTATTTGGTTGCTAGGGGCGGGGCTTGGGAGTGGCCAATGATGTGACCAGTTGTTACACTCCGAGTCACAAGTAAAACGGTCCAACCCCCGTGTCTCTACGATGTTCTGATGCCGAGGTATAACTGTTTGAATTTTATGTTGCTAGGGTGCTTAAAAGTGGTTGCTAGGGGCGTGGCTTAATAGCTCTGGGACTATCCTGATTAATTAATTGGATGTCTGAGTAAAATGAGCCCACCCCCATGTCTCTATGACATTGTAAAGTGAAGATATCCCGTCTGGGCATTTTATAATGGCAGTCTATGGGAGATGTTGCTAGGGTGCTCAAAAGTGGTTGCTAGGGGCGTGGCTTAATAGCTCTGAAATGATCCTGAGAGACTGATTGGATGCCCGAGTAAAATGAGCCCACCCACTTATCTCTATGACACTGTAAAGCAAAGATATCCCATCTGGAACGGTTTTATTCCCTTATATGGGCGTGTTCCCTGCCCCATTATAAGTCAATGGGAAATTTCGGGGGCCTCTTACACCCCAGGGGTACAACTTACACCCCAATGTCATGTATGTTCTTACAGAGCCTACCACCCTCTTCAAATGTTGTAACCCACATGTTTCTACAAAATCCTTGAGCGGAGCTATGACCCGTCAAAGTTGGGCCCAATGTTAAGTCAATGGGATTTTTGGGGTGGTTTTTCGCCCCCCTTTCGGAAATCCTGCACCCGATCCCTTATAAAAGTCATAGCAGACGTGTCCTCAATAAGCCGGTCGTTTTGAGCCCTGTTTCATTGGTCTACGACAAACCGTGTGGGACGAGTTACGCGCCGAAAAAGTGTCCAGATATAAGAATAATAAATAAAGATATAAATAAATAATAAGTATGAGCAATAGTAATAGTGATGCCTTGCATAAATGCAAGCACCACTAATAATAAGCTTAGATCGAAGAACAGTATGTTGGCTTTGTCAAGCCAACATAAAAATACAAAAGCTATCACTTTCAGCTGTAAATCTCAGATCTGGTGTATACTCGTTCAAAAACTGCCGCCAGAAAAAGCTAAATAAATCTTTGGTTGTGAAATAGCATTGGCTCTCGTGTATGCCAGCTTTGAATGTAAAATGCTATTGGCTCTCATGCCCAACTGTGTCATTCTCCAATGTATGCAATTAAAACCCGTAACTGCTTGTGGGTTGTGTTTTAGAAGTGGTTGGGTTTAGGGTATGGGTGGTGTTAGATCCTCCATACTATCTTTAAAACCATAAATGTTTATAAAACCATTTCCACTTTTACAAATGTAGAAAATTAAATGTATCTAATCTAATGCATAACGCAAACAACCTTGAAATGTAATCACAAGTTGTAATAAGCTGCAGGCCACTAGAGGGCTCTTATACCTAAAACATAACTGTACATCATAACAAGCTGCTTGCACAAACCACGTATAGGGTTGTTATTTTAGGGAGACAGTCTATAGGAATCTAATGCTGCTAATGCAATGCCCTACCAGTTCAGCTATTTCGTTTAGGAACATTGATGTGAACTAAATCTACATATATTTAACTCTTTCCCCCCAGCGTTTTTTTTTTTTAAGTTCCCAGTCAGCGCCAGCATTTTTGATTTTTACAAAATATGGGTAGCTTTCTTCAAAAATACCAAATTTTGATCAAAAAGCTGAGATAATTGTATTTTTGTATAGGACTTTTGATACAGATCAGATTCAGAAAGATGATCAAAACATGCACTGAGTTTTTACTGTTTGGCCTAAGTGGTTACTTCTGGGTTTTATAAGTTGGGTAAGTGAGCCTGGTGGATAATAGCGGAAATACAGATTGCCGTAAAAACTCATGAATGGCAGGGAAGCATTTTCTCTTAATTCAATGGTGGGGAAAGAGTTAATGTCATGACATGTGGATGAAGTAAAAAGAAACATTACCTATTTATGCACACACAGTATCCGAGTTGCAGGGTTCCCACACCTTAGTTAACTTCAAATTCAAGGACCTTTCAAGGACTTTCCAAGTCCAATACCATCAAAATCAAGGACTAAATGTGGGGGCATTTCAAGTAAGAGCAAGTTTACATCGTGTTACCTTTTAAGATACATTGTTACAGTTCCCTTTTGAGGGAACTTGCGCTGCGTCACTGCGGTGACACTTTGGAGATGCCTCCAGGGGTAAGTGCATCTGAATGTGTATATCAAATTCAAACAATGGTGAGGCTTAACGACAAAGACAGGGTGACGCGGGAGCCAGGAAGCATATCGCTATCTGAAATAATGCCCAAGACGGCGTACAGGGATGCAGGAAGTATGGCAGGGAGACGCAGCGTCTCATTCCCTTCTCAGGGAACAAAAGTTACATACATAACTAGAGATGCTTTTTTATGTGTCAAACACAACTATGCAAAAAAGCATTTTGGTATGAATCAACATTCGCATACAGAAGATATAAGCATTTAAAGCGAACAGTTTAATGTGTGCATTAAAGGCTAGAAATTTTATGATGTTATCCTACACTACACAGGAAATAATATGGATTTTTTGCATAAAATAGATTCAAGCACTTTCAATGACCTGTATATATGAAAGTATACTTTCAAAAACTTCCCAGGGCCTTGAATTTTTTTCTCCATATTCACAAACTTTCAAGGATTTCAAGGACCTGTGGGAACCCTGGAGTTGGGTAAACACAATGGGCCCATTGTTCAAAATGCTTCTTGTTGGCCTGTGCATTTTTAGATGACAAGGATGGCTTTTATTAAATAATATGATATTAAAATATTATAAAATCTAGATTGACTTTAATAAGCTGGTTTATTTTGAACTTCTAAAGCGTAGTAATTTTTTTTTACAAATTTAGTAGCCAGATTTCCTATTGAGTTTAACACTGTTTGTGGGTGACATGATGGTATGATGATTTACAGCGATGCAAAAAAGGCTTAATACTGACACATGGAATGCCCAATGAAACAATGGCCTCAGGAAATGAATATGTTTTAGAGCTGAGCACCTGTCACTGTAAATACAATTAGCCTTTCACTGGCATCTAACAATACCAATTGTAGCAAACAAGATTTAGCTTTCAAACTAAGCAAGCCTGACACTATTCGTCAGGAGGTTGCGCTTCACATCCATAAGCGTGCACGCATGTGAAATCAGAATAAGTCAAGTGCTTTCCTTTGAGAATACCAGAGATTTAGAGCTGCTGGGTTTTACACTGACGTATCGGATGGACTGGGCGCAGTTTAAATGATTTGATCCTGTTTTTTACAGGGTTTTGAACTTCACAGATGCTACAGATCCTCTCCCATTTCAGCTTTTTCTTTTAACGGATCACGTCTGCTACTTTCAAAGCAATAAAATAAAGGAGACCTTTCTAGCTAATAAAACCACTCCTTTTGCCGGCGAATATGGATTTGTTTGAATATGGATTCATTCGTTGAGTCAGCCCGAGTCGTGAAGCCGATCTATGTGCACAGATCAATAAAAACCTCTGTGTACATAAACCAAGTATTTATGATCATTACTGCATGGCGTGCGTGGGTAGAAGTTAGATAAAAGTAAAACAGACTGCCTCTTTCTCTCCCTCCTCTTTATTTATCTGCCTCCATAAGCTCATTTCGTTGAAATATGTGAACTCTAAGCAGTTATTGGTTCGCGGAGAGCTGCATGAAGGGAAAGGGCCGCCATAATGCCTGCAATTCAAAGTGAATCACTGGCGCCTTTTCATGGTCTGAGAATGTTAGCGGGTGGCCGGAGACAGCAGCTGATATCTCATCTCAGAGGCATTTCTAGACCATTCACCGCACCATCGCAGCAATTTATCCCATGATGAATCTTAATTCTTTATGGCGCTCGATTACAAAGTGAGAAGCGTCTGTCGCTTCATTGGAGAGGAGCCTGAAATTGCATCTCTGACTGAACACTGCGATTATCACCTCTTTGAATTGATTTTTTTATATTTAAATACAATTTCCAGACCAATGAAAAACCTGCAGAGGCGATAACGACATTTCACATTTTCGCAAATCACAACGGCGTAGAAAACAAACACGTATTTGCAACACGAATAAACGCATCATGCAGATCAAAACAGGACAATAAAAATGCAATCATCTCTGCCGGACGGCAGCGATGTAAATGTTTTTACACATTTGCCTCAATGCCAGTGCTTGGGTAAATGAACGAGAGGGTGTGTTTGGCGTACGGTCATGTTGTTTTTGTGTGGGAAGGTACATGCGCCCTCACCTGGGTCAGCAATCAGCACTATCATCAAAGGCAATCTTGTATCATCAAACGCCCGCGGGTCAATGAGGCTTTCTAGGATTAACACCCCCAGATTAGACCTTGCGTTTGCCCATCTAAAACCATTTGCTACCGTCAGCTAATTAGATGTGGAGGAGCTGGTAAGGTCATACAAAGGTATATTTCATCCTTTTGGCTTTGGCTTACATTAATTACCCTACGGGTGCAAGCTCCTTTTACAAACCCTTACTTTAATCACACACGGACGAAAGGACAGCCGTAAATAAAATATGTGTACTTTTTTATCTACTTTATATGACTCTATATGGCTAATCAAAACAGGAATTTTGGTTAGTGAGCAAAGAGTACTTAGCATTATAGGCTTTCACATACAGGTTAGAGAGAGAGAGAAAGATAGAGAAAGACCTTATTCACACTAGAGGTCTTCTCGGGTCCAAAGAAATGTAACCCACCCGAAATGACCCGAATAACTTTATACCCAAACTCAATGTGCATAATTTTTTTTTTTTAAAGAAAGACCCGAGACGAACCAGAGAAAATTAGACCCGAGTCCGACCCGAACTACTGGCAATTTTTTTTAACCCGACTGGACCCGAATTTACACGGCACTGATGTGTGTTCATTCTGCAGACCCACACGCAGCAGTGAGACAGAAAGAAACTCTGGTGGCCTCGCAACCAATTTGGTGAGCTGCTCCATTCGTTTTACTTTGTTATCTGATGACGACATCAAGGTAACCGCTAAAATGTATACATTAAAAAAAATTGACTGACATGTCTGTCTCAACGAAAATTAACCTATCGCCAGTCACACAATGTCGCAAGCGCTCTTGGCAAACAGATGAGAGGTTTGAAAAGGACATTGACGTACACACGAGAAAGAGTTCGGGTCTTCTCGGGTCTGTTCCGCAAAAACACATTCATTTTAAATTACCCGAGACCCGATGCCGCTATTATTGTACCCGACCCGTGTCCGAGGCACATGTGAAACCGGGTCGGACTTCGGGTTTTCGGATCTAAGTGGACCCATGAAGACCTCCAATTCACACAGCACATTGGTCCCAGAAAATAATCATAAAATTGCCAGACAGACTTGTTCTGGGATCGCTCCCGGAAAGAGGACCTAGTAACATTCCCATAAAAATCCCGGAACAAGATGCAGAAGCAATGTCGTAAGGTGCGTGCCGTAGTGAGGAAGTGTGTGTCATCGCAACAATTAAGTTATGGTTCAGCTCTTTCAAACAAGGGATTTACATGCAGATCAACATTCACGATGAAAAATGTCCGCAAATTGGACTAAAGCAGAGATCAGGGAGCTTGTCACTATCTTCGCTGAAGCTGAGATCATTCAGCAGCATAAAAGAATAGCGCGTTATGTGTTCAAGCTTAAACAAAAATGTCCACACATCATCGCAAAAAGATATATCGTTCAGCTCTTTAAAATGTTATTAACGCTTTAAACTACCTTCCGGTAGCGCCGCCATCTTAGACTCAGGAGAGAGGATTAGCGTAGTGTACGCACTTTTCTTAGTGACGTATGACAAATTCGGAGGGCGGGGGCACAGAGCAGCAGCAGAGAAACTCTGTACGCTGCGTAAGCTCTCATCCTGAATGCGCATCACTCCAAAATGGCGACGCTACCGGAAGGTAGTTTAAAGCGTTAATAACATTTTAAATATGGATATTTCTACAACAACACCGCACGGATTACCCACAGAAGACCTTTGTTTATCATCCTGGAGCCGTTTGGATTTAATTTGTGAAGGATGGACGCACTTTTTTGGACTTGAAGGTCGTGGACTATTGCTGGACCCCGCAACATTACATTTAATGAACAGAAAGATCTAAAATATTTTCTAAAATATCCGAAAATGTGTTTGTCTGAAAAACGATGGACATATGCAACTCGGACAGCTTGGGGGTGAGTAAATCATGGGTTTAATATCGTTTTTGGCCGAACTATCCCTTTAAAGAGCTGAACGATATATCTTTTTGCGATGACGTGCGGACATAACAATCATGATGAGTCATGTCGGCAAACTGGACAGAAGCAGAGATCAGGGAGCTATCCGCGCTGAAGCTGAGATCACTCACCAGCATACTACAACGGAGTGCTTTCTAGAGAGAGAAATAATGGATAATAACCGAACGTCAGACCCTGCGGAGAAAAGAAATACCAACTTGGATTCACAAGTCATTTCAACTTAATTTTGTGTCTTAAAGCAACACTATGTTGTTTTTCAACCTTTAAAGGACAAGTTCGGTATTTTACACTTAAAGCCCTGTTTTCAGATTATTTATGATGAAATACAACGGTTTTGACTGAAATTTGGACATATGCGGCTGCCTCGAGAATTTTCGGGGGTTTGTGTTTCACCTCCCACCTTTACAATGGGTTTAATGGTGCAATGGAAAAATCCTTCCTAAAATGCATTAAACTTTCGTTTACAAAGACGTGAAACTCACAGAGTGGTCAGGGGTGTTCACTGGTCACACAAAAATCGCTGCAAAAGATGCTTTCCAACAGGTTTTATCATAGTTCTTGCCAACTCCACTGACTTGTATTAGATGTGCTGTGAGGTACGGTATTACTCCGCGCCGGGAACTTTGTTTGTATTCTTGCAATTGGCAAAGGCGTATCATCGCCACCACCTGGGCTGGAGTGTCTACCATTCAAGCTCTCAGCGGAAGAATGCACGGGTGTGAGGCGCCTGGAAAAACGGGTCCACAAGTTAACAACGAATGCTAAAACAGCTGTTGGAAAGCATCTTTGCAGCGATTTTTGTGTGAGCATATCAGTGAACACCCCTGAACACTCGGTGAGTTTCACGTCTTTGTAAACGAAACTTTAATGCATTTTAGGAAGGACTGTTCCAGTGCACCATTGAACCCATTGTAGAGGTGTGAGGTGAAACACAAACCCCCGAAAATTCTCAGAGCAGCCGCATATGTCGAAATTTCAGTCAAAACCGTACTATTTCATCATCAACAATCTGAAAACAGGGCTTTAAGTGTAAAATACCGAACTTGTCCTTTAACACGTCAAGTGTCTTTATGGGATCTTAACAGTATGTGTGTGAATGCACATACATATTCAGGAAAATCATGGGCAGTGTGAATGAATAAAAAATCCCAGACAAATCACAAGTGCATTTTCCATAGATTTTCCATAATGTGTGTGTGAATGAACCAAAAAATCAAGCGTTCCCAGACAAATCCCGGGTGCATTTTCCGTGGATTTTCCGTAATGTCTGTGTGAAAAGGGATAGAGAGAGAGAGAGAGATATGAGATGAGCTACATGGAAAGAGGTTCTGTGATCGACAGTGTTCCTACACTAAGTGTTCGGATGTAATGATGCTAAAATAGCAGCAATTTTCAAGTTCACACATCGAATTGAAACTGGGAAATGGGAAAGTGAGAGAAGCTGTGATTGTGTGTGAGGGTATGTAAGTCTCAGAAATAGAAAGGGAAATAGAAAATGACATTTTGAAGAAGAGCTTCTCTACCATTCAGAAATCTAACCACCTCCTTCAGCACGGCCGAGATGTCTGCACCAGAACTACATGAAAACCACTGCCTGGTCCAATTAAAGGAGAAACTTATCTGAGAAAACTAGTCGACCATAGGCCACAGTCCTAACATGGATGGAAGATATGAAATGTACTCATTTAAACATGATGTTCGCATTCAAATCCCAGAACTTCCACCGTTGGTTGCAGATTTAGTTGACATCTGTGAGACATCCCCTACAGGTCTGTCGACAGAAACGGAGAACTCGCGGGCTTGCTCTGCCGCCAGTTTCCTTCCTGCCGCATTTCTGATTTTCTGCATCTCTCCATCTGAGTAGCTGTAACACCGCACATACGAGGCCCCTTCGAGAAGACATCAAATTTATTTTTCTCTTTGCGCCTTGCTCTCAGCAGAAGTCACAAAATTGCATGCAAGCAATTTCTCTGAGGAAAGATCAAGTAACATATTTCGAGATACATCACTCATTACTCTAATAGGAATCTGAGTGCCGCAGCCTAATCAAATTAGTATGAAAATAGATAGAGCACGCTCCCTATCAGACTTATTGCTGTCACTGATTTCACTGAAAGCTATGATAAATGGTCTGCGCTTTGTAGTGCAGACTACAAAGGCAGCGACTAAATTCCGCATATTTGTAACTTAATCAGAAATAAGGTATTATATGGAGCCACTTAGCTGCACTAGGAGATCAAAGGGTAGGGGTGGAACACACGTACAGAAACACACATGGAGAAACTTGTATTATCCCGAGGAGACACACAGAGTCACACAAGAGCACACGCACACGCTTTCTTGATCTGAACACATCTTCAAAAAATAAAAGATTGGTTTGTCTGGCAATTCTTTTACATGGACATCCTCCATGGATGACCTCGGCTGTTGTTTTGGCCGTAATAGCCATTAATCACACTTGTGTCCCTAGGGCTGGGGAATGATGTCCGCTGGATCTTGCTGAAGATGTTGAGTCAAGGACGTAACCCTAACACTCTTTACGGCCAGTTTCTTACTTTAGGACAGAAGACGTTCTTTAAAGCTTTGAGCAGTCACTGTGACCGCCAAATTTTAATCAAAAGGTATCACGAGAAAACATGCGCAACTTTCAGAATACTGTAAAAGGGCAATTTCTCCCAGAAAGCCCTTTCCCTGACCCCTATTGTCCTCATTGGGCTATGTACATACATAATGTATTATGATGAATGAGATGAATTATTAACAAGCTTCACTTAATTAGCTATTAAGTCAGCTATGATTGGAAGGGAGGCAAATCCCATCTATAGAATATAATGCATGTGCAATATGAAGCAATTTTAGAGAGTTGTTTTGTCATGTGGAAGCTTAAAAGCCTTAGGGACAGATTTACTAAACAGGGAAAATTAGCGTGACAGCGCAATTTAAAAAAAGCAATGATGGGAGTGGTAAAATCTGTGGGTTATTTATTCTAAAAAGGCACAAACTAAATAACACAGGGGCAACAGCTGATTTCCATAAAGACCAACGCAATCTACTAGGGTGACCATACGTGCCATTCTTCCCGGACGCATCCCGTGCAGGATTTCGGTGCGTCTTCCGGAAGTCGTATTTGTTGACCGCATAAGCCATTCAGTTAAAAACATAAGATATACAATCGTAGTTTCATTCTTATTCTTTTTTCCTACTATGGAAGTAACTGGGGTGACAAAACGTGACTTCCTTTAGGGATGTAACCAATCGCTCGCTCGTTCCTCCATCAGCCAATGACTTCATGGAAAATATTGATAGACAAAACATGTAGCAAATTAAATAACTAATTCAACGATCTCTGTGTGAGTTTTTTGTGTATGTTTGACTGTATGCGACTGCGGCGCCGCATAAAGTCGAACAAGACAGTGACACGACTGACGTACGACGTGGCTGACTGTTATATGTTGCGGCACAGCTTTTTTTGTTTTTTTTTTGTGCGCCCGCGCACGGTGTAAGTTTGAAGAAAAAACTTAGCAAATATGTCTGAGGAACAGGTCAGCCACGTCACTACAGTCACGTGACTTCACACGGTTCACAACAGAAAAGCTCTCGGACTAAAACTAACGTTAAAACATCTTGAATTGTGTTCCGAAGATGAATGGAGGTCTTATCCCTATTAAGTAACCATGCTGTTCCCTTTGGGGGCAGGGGCAAAAACAAAAGCCGCTTATCCAGTATGTAAATACACACAGACAATGACGCCTCCCGCTGCCCGCTAGAATCTCCGGAAAAACAAGCGATTTCAACCTCAAAATGTATGCTTTTAAATATACAAAAAATGGAGAGGCTTCTTCGTGATCTCAACTACCAGATTCTCCAAAAAAAAATGAAAATCACAAATTTTGAAAAAAAAAAAAACTTTCTTTCTCATTATCTCGAAAGTTCTGCTGCCGACTTGTGTCAATGGTTTCCATGACGGGTCACATCCATACAGGTTTGTAACAACATGAGGATGAGTAAATGATGACAGAATTATTTTGGGTGAACTATCCCTTCAAGCCAGGGATGGGCAACTCCGGTCCTGGAGGGCCGGTGTCCTGCAGAGTTTAGCTCTAACTTGCCTCAGCACACCTGCCTTAAAGTTTCTAGTATGCGTAGTAAGGCCTTTAATTGGCTGCTTCAGGTGTGTTTAATTATGGTTGGAGCTAAACTCTGCAGGACACCGGCCCTCAAGGACCGAAGTTGCCCATCTCTGCTTTAAGCCATTTCTAGGACATTTATATGATCTTTGGCTACGCTCATTTGTGCTTTTCAGTCAAGAAAAGGTGACGCAGTGACACTGTTTTTGTACTGGTCACTGGTCAACTCTCCACGTGATACGAATTCGCAGGTCAGAGTTCACCTGCAAAATATTGTCGCACAAGCTTGCGTTTCTGGTCTGACGCATTCTCATGCGTGTGAATGTATGTAATATAATGAAAAGATTAAAGAACACCTATTTCTTTGCAAAAAAAAAACCCAACATTATTTTGTGTATTTGGTATATGCATGGTTTATGGTTAAAAAACACATTATTTCCACATACCATACATTTTTCTAGCTCCAGATATCCTGCCTTCCTCAAACGCATTGAGGAAGGCAGATCTGAAAAGCACTGTGTCCCTGATTGGTCAGCTAAACTGTACACTGTGACTGGCCTGAATACCTCTGACGTCAGCCGGAAGTGTGACGCTCCTTACCATGTTTGAAAGATTCGCTCACAATGCAATGAAAACAGGATTGTTGCCTACAATGTGTGTTTGTTGTAGTCCAAGAAAAGAGATTTACGTTGGAGATGATAACTCGCATCATTGTTACCTTAGGGTTTGTACCTTTTGCATATCATTAACGTACTAATACACACTCACACACCAAAGGAAATGTAAAATCGTGAATTGGACAATAGTTGCTCTTTAAAGAATCTTAATGCGCTTGAGTTTAGCACCATGGACATTGCATCTAAAAATGCGGGGTGTGAAATCGCAGTAAACAAAGCCATAGTACACTAAAAACAAAAAAACAAAAAACGAAGGTTTACAAGAAGTTTTGAAACACTTGCTATTGTGTGACTTCTAGTGACTACTTTTTTTCCTACAGCAAATTAAAAACAACATGGCTATGCAAACAATATTTTTCGAATAATATGTTCCTCTGGCATTCCAAATAAACTGTTATGTGTTAAAATCATCTGCCTTGTACCACACGCTCTCTGAACTCTGCCAGCAACAACTGCAGTCATTTCAAGTGCAAAATGGTTTAAGACATGCGTTAAATAATGGCGCAAATACTAATAATATCACACGCCAAACATTAGTAAATAGCATTGTGTGAATCATTTAAATAACCTCCTCCCATAAAATTCGTGTCTGAAAGGGAAACTCCTAGAAATGCATCTGCAAAAAGGTCAGTCGCAAAAATAACTAGACCTCAATTTTTCAGCACTAATTATCCACTGTGTGTCTTTAGTAAATCCCGAAAGTCGTTATTTCATGACAAAATGATGGTTTGCGCTGGCGCAAGCTGTTAGGAAATCTGGCCCTTAAGTGGATCGCACACCGGCCGCGCAGCTCAGCACCGCGCCGTTCTAAAAAAATTCTAACACATTGTTTTCTATGAGTATACGCACACCGGCGCCGCCAGGTGGCGCCTGTCCGCACCGCCCAGCTGTGACTCAGGAAGTTGCTCAACATAGTTTAACATTAAATAACATCATATTTGTCCCACATCATTAATGATTAACATTGGCTGCTAACGTATATTTTACATTTTGAAGTAGACGCTATCTGACGAAGCTTGCGCTATTTAACGTGCACTTCCAGTTTACAATACCTCCGAGTTCTACTAGGCGCGACGCGGCGCTGAGCTGCGCGGCCGGTGTGCGATCCCCTTCAGTCTTCATTAATTCGAAAATAAATGTCATACAGGTTTAAAGTTACACAAGTGTGCATTAATAATACCAGTATTTTGATTTTGAGATATAAATATTGTATAGATAGAAAACAAATATAATATTGCACTATTTGTGTTTCATGTCGGCACATGAATATTTGCGATTGCGACCATGCGCAGCGTCTCACTTTCCTAGTTGTTATTGCTCGGATCAAGCTGTGTTTGAGAGCTTGTTTTGTTGATTATCCAGAAGCTGCTATTTGCTGTCACAGAGCAAACAAACAAGAATGTGATGAAGTCTTTAAACATATATTTGTCTATTCATTTATTCATTTTATCCAGACATGTTTGTTTATTCGAGCGCCATCTGATCACAGTCTCTTTGAGAAAGCGTCAAAATTGAGACCTTTGTCTTGGGATTACTTCCAATTTCAATCAGTTTCACTCATTTTAATTTGCTTTCTGTTAATTTCATTTGCTGGCTCATTGTGCAAATAACCACACACACACAAACAGAGAGAGAGAGAAAGAGAGAAAGAAAGAGAGAGAATGATACTGATGATAATGCTTCCAGGCAAAGAGACCCATTTGTCACATTATCAAAGGTGTCGAGGTGTTTTGAATGGAAATCTGACCCAATGAAAACGAAAGGAATGATCCATCGAGTTGTCAATGGCGCAGGATGAGATGTTCATCTCTGCTAGGGTACGTGCTGTTCAAATTCAAACCACGTACAACAGAGGCATCAAGCTGCATTCGTTTTATGCTGGGATAGGGAGACTTCAGGGGAGGGGTGTTATGTCAACATGCAAGTCAGACAGAGAAAGATGGAGAACAAAGTGAGTTATGACAGTTTTGAAGCTTCGAAGATGCTTGGCTCATTGGAGACCCATATAAGGTCCAGTCCCCACACAGCAATGTTTTATCTGTAGCGTGGCATGGGAGAGCACACTGGTTACAGGTGTATAACAGACCTTTACAAACTGATGCAAGAGAACTGCAATGCATCTTTACTGTCAAAAACTAAAGTTGACAGAATGGAAACTATATGATATATGAGAAAAGGCTAATAACATTTAATAAAGTGGACCAAATGAAACATTCCCTAAATTTATATATATCATTTCGAGAAGAAATTAGGTTTTTTGAGGAAAACATTTCAGGATTTTTCTCATTTTAATGGACTTTAATATATTTTTAATAATTTTAAAATAAAAAATATGCACTTTTAAACCACAACTTCTCGTCTTCCTCCGGCTGTGTGACGCACCAGCGCAACCTCACGTAATACGTCATCACGTCAAGAGGTCGAGGATGACGTATGCGAAACTACGCCCCAGTGTTTACAAGTGTGGAGAAAGAGGACAGTTTTAACATGATACTAATGAATGTCTTTGTGTCAGTATTTTGTTTAAAATGGTCCGCAAATGTGCGTTTCATATATGTAACACGTGACCTTTCGACATCATTACGCAATTACGTGAGGCACGCTGGCTCATCACACAGCCAGAGGAAGACAAGAAGTTGTGGTTTAAAAGTGCATATTTTTTATTTTTCTTGCCAAAAATTACAATTGTTACGCTATAAGACCCGTATGCCTCGTTTGAGATCGTTTAGAGTCCTTTTAAACTGCAATTTTAAACTGCATTAAAACTGTTAAGTGTTGGGGTCCATTAAAGTCAATTAAAATGTGAAAAATCCTGGAATGTTTACCTCAAAAAGCATAATTTCTTCTTGACTGAACAAAGTAAGACATCAACATTTTGGATGACATGGTGGTGAGTAAATTATCAGGATTTTTTTTTAAGAAAATGGACTAATCCTTTAATAATGTGTTGTGAATGAGGAATTGATTTTAAATGAGCATTTAAATGAAATAATTTACCATTTAAAAGGTGTCACTGTGGGGTTTGAAGTTCATTAAAATATTTATTTTCCACATCAATGAGTCTGGAGAGCCTGGTGTCAGTACAGAATGTCTGGTGTTTGAGGAATTTGTTTGAATAAACTAACATTAGAGTGTATGTATAAAATGCAGCTATTCATAATAAACAGCTTTTTTCTGCATTTTATGGCTCTACATCATTGCAATTACACAACATGACTGTTATGAATTGAGCATCAGCCTTCCTACGCTTTACTTTCTGTTAAATTATATCAGACTTAATTATGCTACAGATTTAACTGACACACTGTAATAAAGTGGTGATGCTATCCTGATGCACACATGCATGTGAACCGTAGCTCAACAACACACTTTACAAGTGACTGATTTTTACAGTTATTCATAATAATAATGAATAATTAATAATACAATGATTAAAAGAAATGGCAATTATTTTTTATTATTTTTATTTTCTAAAACATTCATGTAATTAAAGACAAAATAGCAGTTGTGTTACACATTGTAAACAATTCTTTGCTGCCTTAAATTCAGATTTACAAGTAATTTAAACTTACTATTATTTTTCTTAACTAGAGATGAGTTGTTATAACTGCAGATGAGTTGTTATGACTTATAAAATGAAGAGTTTCGTTGCAAAACAGATAACCACCGTTTTGTTAAAGGCGGAGTCCACGATGTTTGAAAGCCAATGTTGATATTTGAAATCACCTAAACAAACACGCCCCTACCCCAATAGAATCTGGACCTTCTGTTGATAGAACCGCCCCACACATACGCAACCCGGCAAGGATGTCGGTTAGTAGACACGCTCCTTACTGCTGATTGGCTATGAGTGTGTTTTGGTAGTCGGCCCGTCTCATTTTCCAATGCGTTTTTCAAACATTGTGGACTCCGCCTTTAATTGTTCAGAAATCGCGTTTTTTGGTTGTGCATTCCAATTGATTTCAATGCAACTGCAGTTGGTTTGTTTTGATTTAAACCTTCATAACTTAAAAAATACAGCTAAGTAGCACAATAAAACAAAATAATAACATGATAACATAATAATAAAAATGTTTTGACAAAAATATTAAAAAATGGATTTATCTCGTTTTGCAACGAAACACTTCAAAACTCTTCAACTTCATTTTATTAATTGTAGCAACTTATCTCTTGCCAATATAAATAATATTAAGTTGATATGACTTGTAAATCTACCGAGCCCCTACACTGAAAAAAAATATTCATTCAATTTACTACATTTTTTTAAGGTAAGTGGTTGCAATTAATTTATTTAAGCTACATTTAAACAAATCTTTTTATTTTATTTTGCTATTCTACTTTTTTTGTCTAAGTGTAGCTTAAATAAATTGATTGCAACCACTTACCTTAAGAAAATTGAGTAAATTGAATGTTTTTTTTCCAGTGTAAGGTGACATTGGAGTAAAAAAAAATCAAAAGTTATGTTTCATGTGCTCACGTGAAACTTTCACGTGCTCACGCAAAACCTTCATATGCATATTTTTTTTTAAAGTTTAGTTTTGCGTGCTCACGTGAAACTTTTGCGTGCGCACGAGAAACTAAACGCGGTAGTATCATGTGCGCACACGATAGTTTCACGTGCGCATGCGAAACTAAACTTTATTTAATTTTTGCTCCATGTCCCCTTAGGGGCTCCGTATAAATCTGAGATGATTCAACAAGTGCAAAAAAATCCTTGTTGTTATAAATTATAAAAAAGAAATACCTTAAATAACTTAAGCTATTTTAACTTTATTTTTATAATTATTTATAAAAATAATTATATGATTATAAATTCAAGTTAATTAAACTTAAAAATTTAAGTGCAACAAGGATTTTTTTTACAGTTTGGTGAATGAATTGTTTCAAATGTTTATAAAAACAAACATTTAAAAGAATCATCATCTGGTGTCTGCATTGATTCACCTCCACAACATCCACAAAATATAATACAACTATAAGCAATCATCTCTTTAATTGCAGATCTTCTTGTAAAGTTTAGTCAGCACTACTGTGCTGATAATGAAACAGCATGACCAATTTCTATGTATTTTACAAGATGTCTAATTCGTATTCATTTGTACGACCACATTCAAACATGTTTTGTACAATTTGCCTAACCCCCTGTGACCTTGGGGTTAGGGGTGGGGTTTTATTATTGTTTTTTATGATAATATTTTGTTTTTATATGATTCACTATGTGTGAATGCATACAAAATAGCAAATTCGTGAAAATTTTAATTTGCAAACAACATTACTTTTATTCCTGCTCCACCCTACACTGTATCTAGAAAAAATAAAACTCCATAAATATCAAATGTATTTTTGCACAAGGACAAGCCACTGACGCGTAGTGATGTTGCCAACGATTTTCACCGCCAGATTTTCCCACCATCATTCTGTACTTAGTTCATCCTTGGCATATGATTGCATTTTTTCACACCTTGTTGTTTGTCCCCCGAGCCCTGAGATGGCAACTCGCATCAAGCTAGTTGGGGTTTGAGTGGCAAGCAGTGTATCTCTATGCTAAGCACGTCGACAGGGTTTATAAGTCTGTCTACGGCGGTAGGAGAGCAGAGATCAAGAAGTGAGATTTTCTGGTCTGGATATTGACAGTTCTGAAGGGCTCGGCGCTCGGAGATGACTGTAACACTGAGGGATTAGGGAATGAGAGGAAGAGAGTACAGCCGGCAGAGACGGCAACAAGCCCTGTCTCGTTCCATCAACACAAGCGCACAAACACACACGCGCATACTGCAGGGCTCACAAATGAATCCGAGTGATGAATAACAGGGTGAGTCAAAAAGAATAACAGCGGATTTACAAGAGGTGTCACCAAGCCAGTAAAAAGCAGCATATGGAACAGAGAGTGTGGGTGAAAGTATGAGAAAAATTGAGTAAGTATAGTATTTACTTTAAGCCAGGTTAAACGTATCTAAGAGAATGAAAACAATAGGTCAGCCCATGTTTTTTTTTATTTATTGCGTGGGAATGCTTGATAAAATCTGATGAATGCAGAATGCGTAACATTGCTCGGCTTTACTGTACACTTTACGTGAAGAATGTATGCGGTGCACATTCATAAAGCCTGCAGTGAATGATAAATAAAGCAGAGGAAGAAACAGATACGGTTGTGCCGACTACACAGTGATATGCTCGGCATCTAAGTGTCTACTGATGTTTGACTTGTGCTTATTAGTCACCTTGCTTGATTCAACCGGCCTTGGAAAAACAAATGGGCATGTTGGGAATCTACTAGTGGAATGCAGGTGTTAATTCAAACACGAAGGTGAATGCAGAACGTACGTAATCTTTGTGTCTCAGCTGCACGGTTTCATCAGGAAGACGAATACCAAGGGGCTCAGAGACAGCGAGAGCGCTCAGATAGAGGTTAGACTTAGCTCATTAATGCTGAGTGACCTTTACAGCTCCTCTCTATATAAGCATGTCTATTGGAAGAGGGGGAGCCTTGTGTGACAGAGCCCTTTACACATGTGCCATTTTGTTACTGTTGCCAAAAATCTGAGATGTCTGTTAAGTGACTGAACTTATCAAAACGCAAATCTTCCCCTGATTATTCATAAGGAGAGAGACATTATGTTTATGCATTTGGCAAAACCTTTTATCCAAAGCTAGATGCAGTACATTCAAGCTAAATGTTATCTGTATGTGTGTCCCCTGTACCTTTTGCAATGCTATGACAATGCTTTATAAATTGAGCTACAGGAACACACAATAGAATGAAACATTATTTGTGAGTGTTTTGTTATAATTGATTTAAAGATGCAAATGTTTACCAGTGTTTAAACAGTTTGTAGCATTGCTTTTTAACAAATACATAACACAAGATTTACAATTAACATAAAACAATGGTATATTTCTTGTTATGCAACTACAATATAAGTAAGCCATTTGTGGATGCAAACTACTATATGAAGAGTTTCGTTCCAAAACCTGATAACTTTGTGTAAAAATATGTTTATTATAATGTTATCATGTTTTTGTTGTGTTTTATTATGCTACTTAGCTACTTATGTTACTTTTTAGTTATAAAGGTTTAAATCAAAACCAACCAACTGCAGTTTAATTGATATTAATTGGAATGCATATCTATCTGTCTGTCTGTCGGTCCGGCCGTCTATCTACCTATGTCTGTCTGTCTGGCCGTTCGTTCGTCCGTCCGTCCATCCACCCATCTATCTATCCATCTACAGTATCTATCTATGTATGAAGACTTCAGCTGTTCTAAAAAATCTATTTCTTTGGACAAGACATGGTTATAAACTGTAAACATTGTAAACTATTAAAGTCAGAATTCAAAAATAAAGAACTTGTAGCACATAATAGGGGCTTGGGTGATACTTTACTGTAAAGCGAAAGTATTTGATTAACATGTGCTGAGAACATTTGGTCAATATTATCATTGCAACCCAACCTCAAGGTCAATCAAATAAATATAAAAAAAAATGATTTATTTATTTGTGTTCATGAACACGATTTTCCTTTTTTTCATTTCATTAAGCTTGATTTCTATTTATTTTTTTCGTGTCTTGAGAACGACTTACTTTTTTGTGTCATTTTATGTATTTTTTATATTTAAACCATTGTCGCTTGGGGTTGGTGTTAGATTTGGGGTTCGGGTTAGGATATCGTTTTATGTATTGGTTTCTACAAAAAAATTCTTAAAAATGGTCGCTTGGGGTTAGACTTAGGGAAATGAAAGCCCAGTTTCCCAGGCGGGCATAGGCATGCAAAAAACTTCAAAATCTGGTTAGAACACTAGACAAATAAAAATCAACCATAAAAATTATTACTACTCCGGGTTGGCTGGGTTGATAGAAGGTCCTAAAAACAAAATTCCTGAATATTAAAATCAAGACCGAAGAGGGAAACCTAGAGTGTCCCACCTCCCTTTTTTGGGTATTCAAGACCCTTCTTGTCAGACTTGGGGTTAGGGATTAGAAGTCCCTGAGTTTTTTTAAAGGGATTTTTTATATATCAATAAATAAATAAATAGTTATAAGGTTACAAATTAAGAGTGGATTAGGTTTTAAAAAAGAGGTTTGGATTGGGTTTAGAAAAAGATTTAGGGTTTGTATTATTATGGTGACTGAGGTTGGGTTTGGGAAAAGGGATGGTGAGGGGGTTCCAGAAGTAATACAAAGAAAACTTCAAAAAATAAAAATGTGTGTGACATAAACCCAACCTTAGTATGTCTCTTTCATGTCTGTCTCAATCCTAAACATCCTCAAATATTTTTTATCATACTTTTTATTAATACACTGTGTTTAATAATGTAGCTCTTGGCTTATTGTCATTGGGGTTAGACTTAGGGGAATGAAAAGCCAGTTTCCCAGGCGGGCACAGGCATACACCAAACTTCAAGGTCTGGCTTAAGAACAATAAATTAATAAAATCAACCTTAAAAAATTCTTACACTGGGGGATGATGGCAGGTCTTAAAAACAAAATTGTTAAATATTAAAATCAAGACCTCAAATGTCCCACCACCTCTTTTGAGTAATTCAAGGGGCCCCTTCTTGTCGGACTTGGGGTTCCCTAAAGTCTAGTCCCTAGAAACTCCCTAGAGTCGGTTGAATTATCTCATTTTTGACAGGGGTGGTGTTAAGCAGCTTCTGCGTCCAAGCCAAGTTTTTTTTTAACAAAAACCCTTAAAACTTGAGGAACTTCAGTAGATGGGAGTACAGAGAGCTATCACAACCCATTAGTTATTTATCCCAGCAAATATTGACAAAGATAATAGAGCAGAGATAACCTATTCCTGATCAAACTTCCATTTTAAAAAGCAAACATTGCCACATCTCTCTGATGTCTGCCTATTAGAGACACCACCCTCCAAGAAAGTGTCGTAATGAAATGAATCTGCTCTAATCATCTAAGCAGATCGAATTTTTCTAAATGCAAATCATCCAAGCTCATTTACATGTTCATGTCACAACAGTCTATTTCACTGCATGAAGAACTGTCATCGTCTGAGCGCTTCAATACGCTTTTCAAATTAAATACTAAAATCATGTTACTGTGCGAGATATGGGAGTTGTCTGAATCTTTGCCTCTCGCTCAAGCTATTCCATATTTTTGAAGTTTTCTAACTAGTTTTTTTTCATGCTCACTTATGTCCCTCAACAGATGGTGGCACCTGGACCCATCTGCACTCATCTGACAGCAGTCTGAGACGAAGTCAAAACAGAATGAGATGGAGAGCTTACAGCTCCACCCGCACACACACTCACTAATTACTTTCATAATGACTTCAGACTTAATTTTCTCTGTGAAACTATTCACACCAGTTGCCATGGAGCCAGC
The DNA here is from genome assembly GCF_027580225.2 of Misgurnus anguillicaudatus. Lineage (NCBI taxonomy): Eukaryota > Metazoa > Chordata > Actinopteri > Cypriniformes > Cobitidae > Misgurnus > Misgurnus anguillicaudatus. The sequence continues at coordinate 20,257,517 of NC_073339.2, forward strand.
AGAGTGTGGTTATATAAAGTAAAGGAAAGGACAATACAGGGGAAAACTTGACAGAGAGGATTTACATGTGCATCAACATTTTGCTTGTAGGTGGAAAATAGCCTATTAATAAGCATACTGTTGTATAAATGTCATATTTAACTGAGTACAATATATCATCTTGAATTTATCTTAAAGTCATGTAGTCAAGAATCCAATCAACTGCAAATGTTTCAACTCCCGAGTCTATGCGTCATCCATACATAATATCTATAACTGAAACTACTGATCCACGAGATCCAAACCCAAACATTGTGATCAGAACGCGACTCAAGTTAAACAATGTGTTAAAAGGATTTTTTTTCAGTTTTAAGACAAGACGTGTCATAAACACACTATGGGCCCCATTTTAATGATCTAAGCGCATTGTCTAAAGCGCACAGCGCACGATCTAAATGGGCGTGTCTGATTCCACTTTTGCAAATTTAACGATGGCAAAAATGGTTTATGCGCCAAGTGCACAGCCTAAAAGGGTTGTTCCTATTCCCCTAATGAGTAATGGGCGTGTTTTGGGGGTAATGTGCAATAAACCAATGAGAGTCTCAGCTCTCAACCGCTTTAAAAGCCAGTTGCGCCTGGCGCCATGCCTATTCCCTATTTACAAAGCAGAATTTGTAAACTGAAAAACTAAGCGGAGGAAAAATACCACCAGTTTAAGAATAATGTTAAAAATTGTTTTGTTTTCATTTTTATTGAAATTGTTATTTTTTGGATTAAAACCTTTTAAAGCCGATTTCTTTCAGTCATAGAAGTAAAAATAGCAGGATTTTATTTGCTGTAAATGTATTGATATCCTACATAATCATTGTAATCTCATAAATAATTTGCAAATATGCAAGAAAAGGTTTGTACTCTAACAGTACTTTATTTGTAACAAACAAGAGATAAAAAATGTACAAACGTGCATAGAGCTGTTTCAGCACTCGGATAGCGACATGTTTTTTTTAAAGCATTACTTAACAACAGATCTCATCTCATCATATCCACATGTACAGAGTCATCATATACAATAAATCCATAGGGTAGCATTTAAAAAAACATTTAAAAACAGATGCATTTGTTTAAAGCAAAGCATTTATTTACTTACCAGGCTACAGGTGAAGCAGCTTTACGCCTTCTACTGTCTCATAATCGGTCCTCATTTATGTCCAAGAGACTCAATAATAATCTTTTACATTTTAATCCTTTAATTTTTCTTATTTAAAAGCGTTTTGTGCTGCTGCGCATCCATGTATGTGATAAGGAAACCCACGTTGTCGTTCCGTTTATAGGCGCATATTTCTAACGCGCTCATTAAATAACTAAAAACAATATTGTGCCATAGACTTTAGACTTTAAAGCAGGTTTTTGTTGGTCAATGGCGTGGTCTATTTTAGTTACCTCAAAATAGCAACGCGCCAACAATGCGCCTGAACACACCTCATTTTCAGACCAGAACGCCCATGGGCGCAAAATTGGGTGCAAATGCATTTGCTATTTAACCAAAAACTAAGCGGAGGAAAAATACGAAAATGATCATTGCGTTGGGTTTAAACTAGCAAAAGACACTTGTGTGCGCATTGCCCCGGGTGTATGATAGAGCCCTATATGGTTTAATCATTTGTAAATATAATGTCATATATGCTGTTAAAAAAACACATTTATTGTGTAATATTAAACTGTACCTGTCAAAATGATTTGTAGAATCCGGGTTACGTGTATTATTCTTTTGAGGTGTTGATATCTGGGAATAACAAACCTGCAAATGTACCGACTGGCCAATCACAATCAAGCATTTCAACAAGCTGTGTAAAAATATATGATAACCTTCGAAATGCTATTAAATGCCATTTCTTAAAGTGTAATCTACCAAATTATAAAAGCAAATTGTGTCATTAATATAAGCCACGGAAACAAAATAAACATGGTGAAAACTAAAGTTAAATCTTTAATTTAAATACCCTCAAAAGTATTTACGAGTGTCTTGCACAAAAAGCCACAGGAGATGTGCTGTTTAACTGAAATGTGTTTGTGTTTTCCTCTGAACTCTGCCTGCCCTATTGAAGTGACTTCAGGCTTCATAAAAAACAAGCAAATGTTGTTATTGTGGTTCAGGATAGGGTATAACATGCTCTTGTGGGAATGCCAGGAGAGTTCCCTGACCCATGCTTTGTTCAAAGTTGATCACTGCACTTTATCTCAACCCACCTACGCAACCACCTACAGTACGCAACCATTCACAGATACTGTATACAGGCAAACACACAGGGGGTTAAATGCTAAACAGGATGCGTATCTACCTGAAGCAAAACCTACTGAGCTGGCTATGCGTGCAGCATTTTAAAACATTTGTGAAGACGGCAATCCCATTAAAACAGAAATGTAGTTTGTTGTTTACAAAAGTCAGTTTCACTTCAGTTTATAGTCAGCTAAACTGCATGAATATCAACGTCTACCACAAAAAAAAAAGAAAATCACCACAAAACGGACCATGTATATTTAGCCTCAAATTCATATTCCATTTATAGAAAACGTCCACTTAATCACATCACAGTGTTATTTGGTACAGATGAAACAATGTTGTTTGTAAAAACATCAAATTTGTGTATTTACCAGAAAAGTCTTATGGTAATTTCACAGTAATTCACCAGCATTACTATGTAAAAAAAAACTATTCTCTCACATGACTCTCTTAAGGGCATAGAGGGTCCTTCATTACGAGTCCTTCAACTGAAGACGAATCTCACCATTCTCATTCAGCTCTGTCATGGCAAGAATTTAATGGATGCTGTCACAGCTAACAGCACGTCACATGCAAAGCAAAAACTGTAGCAGTGCTATACAGGCACCTGTTCTTCAGCTGAAGACAGTCTTGAGAAATATCTGCAGTGCAGAAACACGTACTGTATTGCAGTCAGTCAAGTTTCAAGTCAATTCCAATTTTTTCCTATAGTTCTTTCCACAATGCACACTGTTTAAAGCAGCTTTACAGAAACTCGCATTGCATAACAGTGGAAAACAAGAAATAAGGCATTTCATTAACAGTAATGGTAACAATAAAGTCAATATAAAATTTTTATTAAAACTAGTCTGACAATTAAACAGGAGTGTTTAACAGTTCGGAGTGTCTTGTGTGTGGCTCGTCATGTCAAAATATGTGTTTGGTGCGTCATGTGAACCTATGTGAATCATGGTTCATGTCAAAATACTTGCTCGCTGCATACGCGTCAAAAGGGTTCATGAAAAGACATGAACAGATCCTCACATTCACAAAATACTCGCAAGACACTAAGGCCCCGTTTCATTTCTACCTCCTTAAAACTTCCTCAACAGTGAAGTACCCTCAACGAGAGAAGTGGGGGTTCAAATCTTTCCCTATGAAATGGGACACCACTATTTGAAAAATAGTGTAGCGACCGTGCTCACCTATGTCACGCGCAGCGTGATTATTATTAATATGATTGAACTCTCGATAAGCCCAGGTTATACGTGTTCATGTGAATGCCGGAACACACATCCTGAATATTGCCAAAACCTCCCAGATCAGATGTATATATGATGGACAGACTCTCGAAGCAGTCGGGAGACATCGTCAGATAGCATTGTGAAATATGTTCTAACATTAGTGTCCAAAACTTCACAAACACAAAACTTGTGTTCAAACTAACATTTGAAACCAACAATTTCCAGAATTTTAACATGCTTATTTGCGAAAGTATAGTTGTTTTTTTTCCAGCTGCGACTGCCATCTTGGTCGAAAAGTTTGACCAGCTCGCTGGGCTCGCAGGGTATCCTGGGTAATTTCATCTCCCACTTCGTTTAAAGCCCGGGATACACTGCACGATTATTGGCTGTCCCAGACGAAAGATTGTCATTGTGTGATCGTGGCTCTTCATCGGTGGTCCTATGTCGTACAATGAGAGAGGTTCAAAAAAGGCAGTTTTCCCGGTCTTGCATCCAAAGATAGCCTACGACAGTGTCAGAGATTCGGCACGATCACCGCACAGTGTGTTTGCTGCTACGACATGTGCACCGGTATTTGTTTACCATGAGCACATGCTGGTGACGTTGCACAATGTGTGACGCTGCCGCAGAAGCTTCCGTGTCATCAACGTACAGTCTACATGCCTGTCGTACTCGAGTTTAAACGATCCATGACGCACAGTGTGATAAGTTAATGATCTTATAAGAGGGCAAAAATCCTGCAGTGTATTACGGGCTTTAAGCCTGAATTGGTCCTGACTTCATTTTGTGGGTTAATTCTAAGGGGAAAATAGCACTCCGTCTTGCTCCCTAAAGTAATGGGACGCCCTACCCCTACACGTGCAAAAGCGAGGGTTAGGGCAAAAATGTAGGGGAAGGGGAGGTATTGGGACAGGCCCTAACTCCTCTTAAGGGAGCATCTGGCAAACAGAGACAGTCCATCCTTTACCAGTATTACACTGACTGTACGTATGCGAAATATTATGTAGTCACATGACATGTGTTCATTGAATTAATGATTCAATTACTCAATGTGTTAGCAAGGCGGCGTTTAAACTGTAAGGTTAATGATTAAATTGTAAGGGTAGTGATTAGTGTGTAGGCCTTGGAGTCTATCCTAGATTGACTGAAGAGATCCAGGCGGTGATCAACCAACTGTCCTTTGCTGTCTGGCTGGTATAGGCTGTGGTTGACAGTCATTTATTAATTTATGATCTCTGAGGTCTATTCTGGAAGATGCAGTCAGTGGTCAGTGAAATGTCCCTCACTGTCTGGCTGATATGGGCTGTAGCTGGTGGTAGTTTATGGTCCTTGAAGTCTATCCTATGAAACTGAAATGGCGCAGAAAGCAGTCGTTGAAGTGTCCCTCGCTGCTTGGGTGGATGTGAGACTTAAGGGACAGTTACTCAAAAATCAATATTTTAAAGTGCACTTATTTTATTGCTAAAAAACTATGTTATTTTGTGTATTTGGTATAATACAATATGTTTGCATGGTTTATCATTAAAAAACAACACATTATTTTCAAAATACCATACATTTGTGTAGCTCAAGATTTCATTGGCCAGCTAATCTGTACATTGTGATTGGTCTGAATACTTCTAATGTCAGCTGGAAATGTGACGCTCCTGACCATGTTTGAAAGATTTGCTCGCAATGCTAACAGGAGTTAACTAGCAGGCTGTGAGTCCAAAGTGAGTCCATTTATTTAGGTTTTGTTAGGACAATATTTGGTCGAGATACAACTATTTGAAAATCAAAATATTTACCTCTAAAGTTCCGTCCTTAAAGGATTACTCCACTTTCTTAAAAAAATCTCAATAATTTACTCACCCCCATGTCTTCTTAAATTTGATGTCTTTCTTTGTTCAGTTTAGTTTTTTGAGAAAAACATTCCATGGTTTTCCTCAATTTAAAGGAACAGTATGTAAGAAATTTATATCAATTCATCATAAAATGGCCCTGATATGTCACTAGACATTAAGAAATCATTTTCATTTCAAATATTTAAAATTATATCACTGACAACAGTGGTCTGGCCAGAATATTGTCATTTAAAAAGTGGAGTTGCAGCCCTCAACTGATGTTTATGTTGTCATGTTGTGTATTGGCCACTAGTTTTGTGATTGCAATACCAGTTTTGGCCACAATCCTACATACTGTTCCTTTAATTGACTTTATTGGACCCCAACAGTTTACAGTGTAAATGCAGTTTAAAATTTCAATGTGGCGTCAAAGAGCTCTAAACGTTCCCAACTGAGGCATAAGGGTCTTATCTATCAAAACGATCGTCATTTTCGGCAAGAAAAAAAGTACTTTTAAACCACAAGTTTTCGTCTTGCACCAGATATGTGACGCGCCAGCGCACCTTATGTAATGCGCCATAACATCAAAGGTCACAGGTGCCATATGCAAAACTACCGCCCCCAGTGTTTACAAGTGTGGAGAAGAAGACCGTTCAGACGTTGCTATATGTGAAATGACATTAATTTATGTCCTTGTGTTATATTTATTGTTTAAAATGGTCCGTAAATGTGCGTTTCACATATGTAACGCCTGACCTTTCCACATCATGATGCATTGCGTGTGTCGCGCTGGCGAAGTTGTGGTTTAAAAGTACATATAATTTTTTTTATTGTTGAAAATGACAATTGTTTAACTAGATAAAACCCTTATGACTCTGCAAAGCTGCATTGAAACTGCTATTTTAAACTGCATTTAAACTGTACAGTGTTGGGGCCCATAAAGTCTATTAAACTGAGAAAAATCCTGGAATGTTTTCCTTAAAAAAATGTATTTCTTCTCAACTGAACAAAGGAAAACATAAACATTTTGGATGATGGGGGTGAGTAAATTATCTGGATTAAAAAAATTAAAAAAAATATTTTTATATATATATATATATATTTACAGTGGGAAAGGTACAAAATATCTTCACAGAACACTATCTTTACTTATGGGGCGTGCACACAAAAACATTTACGCCCGTTGCTGGCACATGTTTTCAATTGTTTCCAATGAAAGCTCAGCGTTTTTCAAATAAGCCAGGAGATAGTGTTTTTTTCCGTGCAGGCTTTCAGTGCGGAAAACATCTGCCAGCTGCTGGCTTATTTAAAAAATGCTGCGCTTCCATTGGAAACAATTGAAAACATGCACCGGCAGCGGGCGTAAACCTTTGGTGTGCATGCCCCCTTAACTCTTTCCCCGCCATTGACGAGATATCTCGTCAATCAAGAGAAAACGCTTCCCCGCCAATGAAGAGTATTTCCGTCTTTCCGCAATACCGCTATTATCCACTAGGATAATAGTTTTATTACTTTTTAAACCCGGAAGTATTGCCCTATGACAAGCTGCTGCATGTCCGTGTCTGTTTTAAAGATCACTCTGAATGAGATCTCTATGAAAAGTCCGTCACAAAAATGGAATTATCTCTGGTTTTTGCTCAAAATGTGGTGTTTTTGCAGAAACCTACCCATATTCAAAAGCTGATTACAAAAGAACTACTGAAGGTAGGATGAAACTGTTTTTTTGTTTGAAAGCAGAGGGTCTGTACTTTCATTTGGTATATTGTATGTTTATATATTTGAAGAAAAACATTTTCTGGAAGGCATTAAACTTTTGTGAAAATCATGAAAAATGCTGGCGCTGGCTGGCAACTTTTTTTTTAAAAAGCTGGCGGTGAAAGAGTTAATATCCTATAGATTTTTGGCATAAAAACAAATCGACATACAATGTATTTTTGGCTAAAAATAAACCCGTGCTGGTGTTGTGATTCAGGGTAACATATACATTTTGAAGAACTTGAGGAATGCAGTGTAAATAAAAAGTGGCTTGTGTTAAACATTACTGACGGGACAGACCCTCACCTCTGACCTTGTTAGAGTCCTGCACACCGAGAAATCACCAAAAAACATCAACCAAACAGACAGACAGACAGACTGAGCAGACCACCAGGGATCAGAGACTGTGAATCTTCTCTCTTCTCCATCTCTCTGAGGAATGAGTGACAGCGTTCTGAACTAGCTGACAGATCCACGCTGATAGGGAAAACTTCAGCTCATTATTTCCTCCACGGAAACACAGCAGCTACTTTGTATTTTTCCGGATATAGACTCGTCAACCGCTGGTTTGGCAGAGGGCAACTGCTGAGGTTTTCAAAGGTTTCAAATGTTGTTGTTATGGAGATCAGGGCAGAGGATACGGGTGAGATATTTCTTCTGAAGACCGTGACTGTAGTATGCATGTAAGGATGTATCCATGCAACACTGTGTGCTTATTCAATCAAGCTTGTTAAGGATCAGATATCTCGATAAGATTGCGAAGCATACTTTGTGTTGTGGGTGATTCGTGAACACATTTAGAATACACCGTATCTTTATTTTACATTCCAGTTAATTGGTGGAAAAGTGCTGGAACAAATCCAGAGTCTTCATAAGAGAGCTCAGACAAGCTTCCTCTTATATAGACTTCTCTCATCTGAGGTTTCTGAAGTGCTGGAATTTAGTTGGGGTTTGTCAGTGAGACTCGCATGCAAATAATGTGTATCACTGAAATGAAGGAGACAAGTTTTCATGCATCAAACTATCCTACTTTCTTTCATAAACCAATTGCACAGACACTTGCTTAAACTTTAGGTGAAGCAAAAAGAAAGTCAGTGAAATAATGAGTCAAAGGAATAAACAATGTTTGTAGAGGAACTGATAAAAATATACTTTACTGTTATTCAGCAGATGTTTATTCAACCTGATCCTAAGGGAATTTGTAACTACAGTATTTTATGAGGTTGCTAATTTGCTATGAATAAATATGAAGTATATCAGAAACATACAATTATTCTAAAAAAGCCAAAATAAAGTCCCACACCTATGATCTCCTGTGAATTTATGAAAAGTTGTGATGCGTTTTGGTTAAGATATTGAACAAAGAGTGTTTTAGAGTTGAGTGTGTAATTCACCATATCCAACCTTATATTATTTTAATCACTGTCTTGTTACCTAAAACAGTGGTTTTCAAACTGGGGGCCGCGAGATGGTGCCGGGGGGCCCCAGTTTTATGACATTTTATGAAATACATTAATTTATTATGAATTCTGTGTAATTAAACCTAAAAAGATAAGGCTACTAACCAAAAGCACTACTTTTTTTGTATAATTTAATGTTTTTTTTTTTTTTATTAAAATGTTGAGTTTTAGAACAGGTTTTTGTCACAAATTTTATTTGGGGGGCCGCGAAGGAATGCACGGTACACAAGGGGGGCCGCACGCTGAAAAAGTTTAGGAACCACTGACCTAGAACATAACACAATTTTGTATGTCAGCAACAGCTAGTAACTGATAGCTGGGATTGAACTTTTTTTTTTTACACAGTGGGGTTAGTTGTAACACAGTGTTATAATTAAGCCTCAGGTATACAATGACAATGAAATGAAAACAATGTAAAAGCATTAATCAAAAAACAAAACAAAACTGTTAATACAATCTCATGGGAAATAACTGACAATTATGATTTTTTGTCTTAATTGTACAGCCCATTCAAAAAAATCTATTTATATGCATTGGTGTATAATACAAGCATTGTTAGATGAAGGATCGTGGATGGATGAATGTGTGGATATCTATCTATTATAGGCAGATGTATAAACAACAATATCCACCTTTAGTATACAAACACAATTTTCTATTCAACCCCTCTGTTTATTACAAATAACCCCAGTACATCAACAGTAGGGGTCGACTGATTATAAATCTGGCCGATTATTGACGCCGATATTAAGCATTTTGTCGCTTATCGACATCGCCCATTTTAAAAGCCGATTAGCCGATAAAGTAATGTCATTTTGAAATGCAATATTTTGGCTCTGATGCAGCCAAGGATTTAGTGAGAGCTGTCAGAACACAGGGCACCCTATTCAGTTGTCTAGAGCAAAGCCCGCCCACCGTCCATTTGATTTTTTGTGAGTCACAAGTTCGGCCAATCAGCGCAGGAGGCTGAAGACCCCACTGAAAGCACTTGCTAACTGGAGCTGCTTTGCAATGATTTTGATCTGCAAGCGAGTTGGACACTGCGGTACTGGCATTTGCACGTCATTGTAAGTCATGTCATTTTAAAAATACAAGCCATTTTAAAGCATAAAGAACTGTGGTCTTCAGTCAGTGCGCTCTCATGCACATGCACACTGCCGCCTCTCAAGCTGCTCGCAACAAGTGACAGATCAAGTTATTTTTTGCAACTTAATTATGACACATACAGCGGGGAAAAAAAGTATTTGACACATCAGCATTTCCACCAGTAAGGGGACCTCCAAGTGGGCCACCGACACAAAACTCCACCAGATGCAGCCATCAAGCCAAATATTGAAATCATACAAAGCAACCAGAACATCCAAGTATACAAGTTGAGTCATAATAAATAAAGTGAAATGACACAGTAAATAAGTATTGAACACACTTTATTTAATACTTTGTAGAAAAGCCTTACAGCTTCTAGACGCCTCTTGTATGGAGAGACCAGTCGTCTGCATTGCTCAGGAGTGATTCTGGCCCATTCTTCCACACAAATGGTCTTTAAATCTTGAAGGTTCCTTGGGTCTATTTTATGAACTTTGATCTTTAGTTCTCTACATATATTTTCTATGGGATTTAGGTTAGGTGATTGACTGACCACTTTATTTTTCCTTGGTCTTGTGTTTGGGATCATTGTCTTGCTGAAATGTCCCCCCTCTTTTAATTTTCAGCTTTCTGGTAGATGGCAGCAGATTTTTATCCAGAATGTTCTGGCACATTTCTGCATTCCTCCTGCCTTCAAAAATATGAAGTCTGCCAGTACCCCTTGCTGAAAAGCAGCCCCAAACCATTATGCTTCTGCCCAAGTGGTTCTTGGCTCTTGTAGAACTCTCCTGATTATTCTTTGGACTTCTCAGACAGGGATCTTACGTGGAGCACATGATCGTGGCCAGTTTATGGTAAAGTGATGTTCTTTCCATTTCCGGATAATGGCCCCCACAGTGCTCACAGGAACATTCAGCATTCTGGAAATGCGCCTTTAACCATTCCCATCAAAATGCTTTTCAACGATAAGATTACAAAGATCTTGAGAGATTTCCTTGCTTTCACCCATCATGAAGTCTTTCCTGTGTGCCTCCTGGGTAATGAGAAGCCTTTATAGGCCATCAATTAGAACTTAAGCAGCTAATATCAATTAGTACTGATAGGGGCAGGGTTTCTCTCTCAATACTGACAGATGTCAGGTGATCTCCTGGCATTCTATGCCATTTTGCACCTTGTTCTCTTCATGTGTTCAATACTTATTCCCTGTGTCATTTCACTATATTTATTATGACTCAACTTGTATACTTAAATATTCTGATTTCACATATCGATTTAAAATATTGGTTATCAGTCTACTCACTCTGTAATAATCGGTATCGACATCAGCCCTGAAAAACACATATTGGTCAACCTCTATACAACAGTATACAAAAGACCATTGTGTAGAGCAGTGGTTTTCAATCTTGTCCCAGGGGACCCACTGCCCTGCATATTTTGTATGTCTCCCTTAACTGACAAACCCAGTCCTGTTCATGGATCTCTCCCTTAATGAGCTAATGATCTGAATTAGGTGTGTTAGATAAGGGAGATATGCAAAATGTGCAGAGCAGTGTGTCCCCTGGGAACAGTTTGAAAATGACTGGTGTAGAGCATATGAGTAATGCAATGAGAAATCTAATAAAGGACATTTGATGGTAACAAATCGTGAGAGTAGGTAGTGTATGAAGCCCTTTGTACCAATTGCTTCTATAAAATTTAGCCTGCAAGTTCATATACCTGAAGCGTACAGATCATCTGAATGTGCTGTACGACAGGGTAAGGCAGATGTGAGAAACCAAACGGATGCCAAGAGCAAAAAAGACTGATAACTGAATGTTGTGCGCAGCACGCCTGCATACAAGTGTACGTGAGACCTGATTACTCACCCCAAAGATTTCAAGTCAATGCATTTCTAGTACAGCAAATAATAAATGGACTTCCTGTGAAATGGGCAGCGTTCCAATCACAAGCAAGTTTTCTGAGCAGTCAAATGTGGGTGAGGACAGATTGGAAGAAATGGAGAGACAAAAAAGACAAATTGAGAGCAGCTGGCTGGTTTAACTTAAAAACCTTATTGGCTGTTAAGTCGCAGCATGTTGCAGTTAGGATAGCGAATGGTCCTTTGTTTGAATTAGGCAGTTTAAGCACAGAAAAGGGCATTTATCAGACTGAATGTGGCTTTTATGGCAAAAAAAAATATATCTCAGAGGGAGATCGATTCTTTTCTAGAGAGACACCTGCAGTGATTTCCCCCATTGAGACAACTTTAGTTCATACGTCTGCAATGACTGATCTCCATTCGTAGGTGAGATTCGGTTTGATTTGCTTAAAAAAAAGGAAGAAAGACCAAAATCTTGGCAGCGTATCCTTGCCTTGTAACTCTTGCTGTGAGTGCCTTTGTATAGTGTCAAGGGACAGTCTGTTGTGTCCTGTGATGGATGTCCCTGTCTGATCAGAACCATCTCTCTCGCAGGACGAGGAAATAAAATGGCCACGTCGACATCATCAGACGAAGTGCGCGGCGAGCCGTTCCAGCGCCCTGTACAAAATTTAGACCCTGACAGGTTTACAGACAAACCTCAGCAATTCGTAGTCTGTGTCCGGGACAGGCGGGAAGCTCAATAAAAAGCACATTCACACGCACAGAGACAGATGTAAATCTCATCGGCCTCTGTAATGGCTTCTCAACGTCGATGTCAGCCGTTGATGTACGGGCTTGCAAGCTCAGCTAGATGCTCGCAGTTACTGCCTTTGTGCTGCATGCTCAGATGTAAGTATACCACCCTGAATGCTTTGAGAACGGACATTTACGACGTGCGTCTTGACAGACTTAAATACCCCAAAGCAGTTTTTCATTCTTTATTCACTCGGTGTAGACACAAGTTGATTCCACAGGGATCGGTTTGTATTCCAGTAAAAGTGAAAATTATTTATTATTATGCTAACTGCTCTTGGTGGCATCCTAGTTTTATTTCACAACAACATTAAATAAATCTGAGCTCTTGGTTTACCAATGATTTTTGGGTTGTGCATAAAAGAGTGTTGTTCTGAATTAACCTTCTCCTGTGATTCATGTCTTAGCATGGGCAGCTCCTCACACACATACTACAGATAAATGCCCATGACCTTGGTGACATGGATACAAGATTGTATGCCATAATATATATACATGGATACTTTGAAGCACCATGGTTACCTAAACCAACAATGTAGGGAAATTACATTACCTTGCAATCTATGAAACAACAGTTTACTGCATATATGTCCAGCTGTCAAACCATAACAAAGCATTGTGAGCCTATCTAAATTCTTAAGCAATGTTAGTAAAAGATAACATTTCTTGGACTCTCCAGTTTCTAGAACAAGACCCAAAGCTACAGTATGTGAGCAAGAGCCTTTGCAGTAAGACTGAAACCTTTATGTTGAATAGTAGAAATTCCCTTTGTCCAGCGCCCAGTTGCATTAGTAATGAATGATTCCAGTTCTTGTTACTCACAGTAGATACGCTACAGAATTATGCGGGCACCATCGATATTATTCATCTGCTGAAAGGTACTTCATGGAGTCCAACAAGACTTGTCGCTTTAACTCTCCGGCACACGCCATCCCAGGATTACCTCACTCTCAAATGTTTCCAAGGAAACAAGAATTGCAATAGAATTCCTATTGGTCCTAGTGGTGACACAGCACACATTTCACATTAAGTGACTATTGTCTACACCTATTAGCAGCATTTTCAGGTGGGAACAGACTCGGTTATAGACACAGTTCTTGAATTATTTTCTGTACGTGAGCTTCTACGGACCGCAGTGGTGTGACAAATCCTGCGAGTGAAAGTAAAGACCTTTGGTAGGTCACAAAAGCGACGGGCTTGGCAAAGTCAGACTCCCTGTCAGAAAAGATAAGCATTTGGCCCCTCAGCAGTGGCAGGAGATTTCAGGTGATATCACTTCTTTATTATCTCAACGAGAAAATCCTCCCTGAAGTTGGACCGGGGCAAAATCAATAGACTATTGGTGCGGGGAGAAGATAGCCGAGCTTCACTCTGGGATGGTTTCGGAGGGGAAAGGGATTTGAGCAACATGCCCGAATGAATGCATGCACAAACATAGTTAAAAATGGCTGTGTATTAAAAAATAGAAAATAATATTTATTATAATTATTGAAATATATGCAGAACATGGCAAATATGCAAATTGTGAAAACTATGTTTTCTATGTTCAAAATCTCTATGGACGGCCACATTTGATGTGGTATGTGTGTGAACTGTATATTAATGTGCTACAGATGCTACAAGTCATTAAATAGTTTTGTTGCTTCGCAAATGTAAATGGACCGTGGGTCAGCTAATGAACTGTATTTGTCAGTGAAATAAATAGCTATTGTGATTATTTTCATTAACAAAATGAATATATTTCAGTGTGTTATCATTTTGCTGTTGCCTCTGTCGCTTTGTGAAAGAAACACCTTTAATCTTATTAAATAAAAAAGCATACTTCAACAACCATTTTTGCGAGAGACTGTCCTTTATAAATGACTTTTTGGCAAAGTATTAAAAATAACAATTTCCTTTAAAGCTCTTTGTAATAAAGAACAGGCTGTTCCATGAAAACGTAGTCTTTTCTGCAGGCTTAAAGCAACCAGGTACTGTAAGAGTGAAAACGTCCACGGTGTAATGATTAACAGACCATTTTCGTCCATTCTCGTGGAGAGCCGCATAGTGGAGAAAGCCCACAGTGAAAAGTATTACTCAGAGGACTTGCTATTTGGACTCTTCGTGTGTAATAATGCCTTTTACTTTTGGGAGAGAGTATTTTTGTCTGTCTTTTCCAGTGTGCTAACCAACAAAAGCTCAGCGTGATTCCCTTTTCAATTTCACAAATGCTTTCCCTGAAACTCTGTGGAGGTATCGATGGTTCAACCTTTAGGGAAAAATGTACGAAAAAACAACTATTTTCTCCTGAAGATAAAAAAATGTAAGGAAACGTGTTTCCCACATCTTAAATACAGAGTCATGCTGTTTCACAACGCAGTATGTTGGAGAGCACCTGCTTACATCACCCGACTGTGCGAAGAAAGCAAGAGAGGCTTTCCTCTGACAACATAAATTAGGAAGGAGTAGAAAAAAGAGATTTTTTTCAAAACTTATGAGTAGCATTTCACAGTATGGTTCTTTTCATATTTCAGTTCTTTGAAAAGAAGCTAGCATCACACTGAATCCAAAAGACCAAACAATTTTTTTTATTATTATTTTATATATTGCATCGGGCAAAAGGTGCAAAGTGTTTGGATACAGTTTACCAGAAAGTACCTTTGAGCTTGAATTTGACTAATAAAAAATCTAATTTTAAATAATAAAAATGTTTTTCTAGACTTTTTAGGATTCAGTGTGTGGCTAGTATCTACCTTCATGTTAATTTCCAAGTAGCCCTTACCTATACGCACCTGGAATTTTCAACCCAGCATTGGGTCAAAAAGGTACAAACCCAACCCGTTGGGTTTTAATTGAAGTTTTAAGCAATGGAATCAAATATAAAGATTAACTATAAGCATTTTTTAGAGTGTAGTTTATACAAATACTCTAGCTGTTGATGATTTATTCCTGTTAGTTTATTGTGCATTTATGTTAGTTCATTGTGCATTACCTCATGTTAACAGATTTTAATTAAAAAATGTATTATTAAATGCTGAAATCACAAGAATAATTAATGCTCTTGAAGTATTTTTCATTGTTAGTTCTTGATAACTAATGCAGTTAACTAATGTTAAAGGCACACCATGGAATATTTTGGTCCCTAGGGGGTGCTAGACATGTATTTTTCACATTTAGCGCCCCTAGAGGCCACAAGCGCTGCAGCACTGTCGCAAAGGAAAAGAAGACAACTCTTTGGGTCACAAAGTGTGCCTTCCAGCATGTCATGTGTCATATAATATAATTTCATGGGTTTTATTTTCATCAAACGCCAAACAAATCGCGTAGCTCACGTTTACAAGCCATTTGTAACGGTGGTCGCTTGGTTAAAGATTATATTTAAAAAAATATTCCCCTAAAGGGGAAACAAACCCGGATCGCCGTGTCCTAGGTCCATGACGCTACCACGGCGCCACAATGTCAAGTGATATAAGTCTCTCTCTAAACTCTCCAAGTAGCCTCCAGTAAAATTCACGTAAAAAATAATAATATTCTGGCTCCAGATAGGACTTATAACATTATTTACTAGTACAAAAGCATGACGACCAAGTCAGCATCGGTCAGAAACCCCTGCTCCTTCTTAAGTTCACGCCAGCGAGCGAACGCTGACCCAATATAATTGATCCTCGTCCTTCTTTTTATTCTGTCACTCTCCCCTTTTCTCTTTCTGGTCTCCTCCGACAAAACCTTGGGTTTCTTTTTCGTAGTTGCTGCTTCGGCCATGACAAAAACATCAGGAAAATAAATAGTTGCACTCTCACGTCCGAATTTGAGGAAGTGGAGAAAGTGACGTATGCCGTAAAGAAGATTTTTGTAGTTTTTTGTTTTGTGCTCGGGTTACTACCCGAAACCCCAAGTTTAAAAGTACGAGTAAAAGCGATACAGACCCCGTCAGGCTATGGTAGACATGTCATTTAATCTATTTTAAGTGGATGTACCATCACAAGGGTCTTGAAAATATATTATGAAGTTTGAAAAACTTCAAAGTGTCACTTTAACAAATGGAACCTTACTGTAAAGTACTTTCCGCTACTGGAGTTTAAGATAGTTTGTGAAAGGAATAATTGACGACGGGCCGTTGAATTATAAGAAAGTAATGCACACCCAAGGTTATTATTTTCGAAAAATTCAAAGGACCGGAGTCAATTATTCCGCTTATACCGCGGTTGCCAAAAACATTGCTCTGGTGTCTATTTTTAAGACATTTGACAAGTTAGGTGTCCGGTTTCAGAAAAATAATCAACACCCATGGAACATTTCTCAGCCAATCAGATTCAATCATTCAACAGCCCCGTGGAATAAGTAAGAAATAATTGATGACGGGCTGTTGAATTATAAGAAAATAATGCACACCCAAGGTTGTTATACAGGTGTGCATTATTTTCAAACAATTCAAAGGACTGGAGTCAATTATTCTGCTTATACCACGGTTACCAAAAACATTGCTCTGGTGCCTATTTTTAAGACATTTGACAAGTTAGGTGTGCGGTTTACAGAAAAATATTCAACACCCATAGAACATTTCTCAGCCAATCAGAATAAAGCATTCAACAGCCGAGTGGTATAAGTAAGGAATAATTAACAACGGGCTGATGAATTATAAAAAATAATGAACACCCAAGGTTATTATTTTCGAAAAATTCAAAGGACCGGAGTCAATTATTCCGCTTATACCACGGTTACCAAAAACATTGCTCTGGTGTCTATTTTTAAGACATTTGACAAGTTAAGGGCGATTTATAGTCGTGCGTAGGTTCTATGCCATAGCTATGGCGTAGGCCATCTGTAGCCTGTGCGTAGCTCTGCGTAGCCTGACGCGCACCTTGCAAAATTTTTAACAGCGGTCAGTTCTACGTGGACCGCAAGCGCTGTGATTGGTCCCCCAGAACCCCTCCCGTCAGGTAAAAAAAACTGTGTCATAGGTATTTCCGTTTGTGACGGTGAAAACAAAGATGAGCCAAGTTGAGCAATGATTTAACTCAAACTTCATGAAAAGTCGCTGTTTATTTACTTCCATCATTGCTGGTCTTCCCAAATTATACACAACAAGTTGCTTTTTCTTCTTCGTTTGTGGGTTAACTTGCCCGGTTTCTTCTTCTCTGACGGTCGCGCTGCTACTGTGGTTACACGCGTGGATACTGCCCACCAGCGGTCGTGCGTGTGTTTGGACGTCGACGCGGACAACGACGCAAAAGTATAAATGAAAACCGACGCGGAACCTACGCCGTCGCTGCTACGCCGTAGGACCTACGCACGACTATAACGAGCCCTTTAGGTGTGCAGTTATCAGAAAAATAGTCAACACCCATGGAACATTTCTCAGCCAATCAGAATCAAGCATTCAACAGCCCTGTAGTATAAGTAAGAAATAATTGACATTGGGGCGTTGAATTATAAGAAAATAATGCACACCCAAGGTGGTAATACAGGTGTGCATTATTTTCGAACAATTTAAAGGACCGGAGTTAATTTTTCCACTTATACTACGGTTACGAAAAACATTGCTCTGGTATATGTGGAATAATTGTCTCCGGTCCATTTAATTATTTGAAAATAATGCACACCCGCGGTGTACAATGCCTTGGGTGTGCACTTTATTCGAATAATTCAACGGCCTGTTGTCAATTATTCCTTACTTATCAACCGCTCAAAACCAATAACACACGGTAACCCAAATGCTGCAAATCATTTTGACAGGTACCGTAAATATTACACAAAAATTATGACATTATATTTAGAAATTGTGTGTTTGTGACATTTGTCTTATCTTCAAACCTTAAGTAAATGGATTGTCTCTGCAGAAGGTCTGCATTCGTTAAAAATAACCAAATCAAATATTTTGAATCAAAATTTCTCTTCAACTCTTTCCCCCACATTTTCCTGCCAATTACGCTTTCCTGATGAGTTTTTACTGTAATTCCGCTTTTACCCAATTTATCATTTATAAAAAAAATTGAAGCAAAAACTAATTTAACAATATTTTAAACTCTGTGAATGTTTTGATCCTCATTCTGAATCTGATCTCTTACAAAATTCCTTTACAAAAATCCAATTATTTCAGCTTTTTGCTAAAAAAAAGAGAAATGTATAAGAGGTTATAAAAAGAGAACAAATGAAGATAGGGTCTGTTCTTTCATTTGAAACTGTATATTTGTATGTTTATATATCTATAGAAGAACAATGCCTGGAAGGCATTTTGTGAAACTTTTGTGAAAATCACAAAAAATGCTGGCGAGCAACTTAAAAAAAAGACTGTCAGGGAATGAGTTTATGTTCCTTACCTTACTTATGAGGTAAATAGCCATGTAATAAGCATGATATGTACAGGCAGTCAGTTGTTATCGTGAAATTAGCCTCTACACTGTTGGGGACCATTTCTGTAATATCAACCGGCTGCCTATAAATTATCCCTTACTTGTAGTTGAAAAAACTAATTAAAATCAAAAGTAAGACAGTAAAAAGACACAGGTCTTTAAAAGATAACAACCTTAAAAATAAAAGATCAAATTTGCCTTGCCTACGCGTTAATGCAAAAACATCTGCTACTGGGCAGACTACTTCCCCCTTACTACAGTCGCATTCTTATGGTGAAGGATCAATGGGACCCCTTGTGTAATGCAGTAATAATTAGGTTTGAATCCTTGTGCTGTTGTGCTCCATGGAGGCTGAACCCCATCGGAGCCTTTGACAGCACCTGCAGAGGACACCTCCACTCCTCATGTCCCTGAGAGCTCAATGCTGTTTTATAGGAAATCAATAAGTACATAAACTCAGTGGGCTGTTCTGGGATCAGAAGCAAAGCTGACTGTGTTTCAGTTCAGACATTGGAGCACTGCTCTTTCGGTATTAAATGACCAAAGTCCAGCCATGAGTTAGACATAATAAAAAAATTATAATTCATGGGAAGGGAACCAAAGTAAAGACATTCAAAACATGTGTGGACAGTTTAGGAATGTAATTCCTCATCCGAGAAGTTCACACGGAAAGCAAGTCTGTATTCTGTTTCGTCTTTGACCTTGAACGAGTCGAAACACGACAGGATGTAAAATACAAGAAAAAAGAACACCAGCGCGAATGAATGAATAAATAAAAAACTCAAACTAACGATGTTCAGTGACCTACTGCAGTATTTATGGTGTGGGAGAGGAGTGCAATGTCAAAGGTACAGTGGGTCAGTTAAAATACTCATCAATTATTGAGCTGTGTCTGAATCATCCAGGCAGAAACGACAGTGGGTAAAGGAACAGAAAAGCCTGCACACTAAAAATCATTCATTCTTTCTGCAAGCCATCACTACTGTAGGTGCATATTTGACACGAGAGCTACATGGATTTAAATGAAGGATTGCGGCATACAGCCGTACCCCACCATCAACTAATCTCTGTTTTTCATTGGTACACGGCTTGGCCGATGCTTCCCCCAGGATGTTTATGCCAGGAAACACAGCAAAGCCTACTTCATGACTGAAGGTCGCCCAGAGCATAAGCAAGCCAGAATAGAAAAACCTAATGGATGAATCCGTGATTTACAGTAAAGAGGTATCTATGCAGTATAGACTTGGCCTATGACTTCTGCGAATATGCTATTACAGAAACCAAAGAACGTGCACGCAAAACACAAACATGCAATTCCTCTAGCGTTATATAAAGAGCTCAGATGCAAATGCAGCTAAACGCCACCTATGTCAAAAATAATTTTTTGATTACCATTAGAAACAGACACTGATTTCTGACGGAGACACGAATCTGATATACGCACACACAAAACTTCTCATTGAGTAGTATTTATATTGATATGGTCTAAAAGCATGTGAAAATTATAAACATTGGTGATAATGCAGCACATGTGTTTGATCAAGTTGCAGGTTTGACGTCACATCGCTGGTTCTGTCTTTCTCTATTGCGCTCTCTATCTTCTGGCTCGCACAGCGCCCAGATGCATTCTGTAGTACTGACATAATTCGGTCGGTGCTCTAAAAAGTACCAGATTCGGTACCCAACCCAATAAATGCCAAGTCGATTTGTTGTGCTAAATGTCACGTCGACTTTGTGCACCTGTCCTCTAAGTGCACAAAAGATGGATTTGATAAATGACAACATGCAAAACCAACGTGAATCAATTTTAAACTTGTGTCGCTTGTAAGTAATTGGACCTGATTACAACCTGTTTGTGGCAGTCACATGGATCACAGCGCACCCTATGTGTGGTTCAGTTCCTTCATTTTTACATTCTGACTTTCATTATTTGCAATGTTTCTAGCTGTATCTTTAATGATTTTGCAATTGTTTACTGTGTCTTGTTTAACCCTTATGTGTTGTTGGGGCCATTTTTAGGCTTAATTTGGCCACAACTTTATCTGTGTTTCAGCAAATGGAATGATTTTTGGTGACAAATCTTATATTTACACATATTTTAAGAAAATGCTTTGAAATTTTTCAAAAACGTAACAATATACCGTGGGCAAATTTGCTACCCTTACATGTTGTTAGTGGCCAAAAATGGCCACTAAATTAAACTGCTGTAAAAATGTATCAGATTATTTTTTTCCCAATTTTTTCCAAAACTACTAAATGTTTACAAAAATTCCATGATTTTAACTCTTTCATTGCCAAGTTTATAAGTGGTGTCACTGATTTGGGAAAAAACACACAAAATGACAGATTTTCAATATAAAAAATGATTAAGGACTGGATTTTCTTCGACCTTTTTCACAGTCTTGGGCATGCCAAAGATTATTAAAACATGCATTTTTAGTTTTTGTGCAGCATCAGATTTTATTTTTTTCTCCCTCATTTATTGTTTGTGGCCATTATTGTCCCATTGAATTCCATTATAACAAAATGTTTTGATTGCAAAGCCATGACACCTAATTATCATGCATTTTTGATTCTTTGTGGTTTTACCTTTTGCAAAGAGGTAAAATTTGTCATTTTTACTGTTGATCACCATGTGGCACCATTAACCCTTTAGTAGGCCTGTGCAAAAAAAAAACTGAGCTTAAATTCATGACATTTTTGGAAACATTTGGTAGTTCTGATCAGTACTGAGGTTGATTAACAGATTTATGCAAAAAATAGAAAAAAAATATTAATCTGATACATTTTTACAGCCGTTTAATTTAGTGGCCATTTTTGTCAGCTAACAACACGAAAGGGTAGTGAATTGGAACAAGACACAAGGGTTAAAGAAGTGGAAGCTTTTGCCACAAAAGCTAAAGACTGCTTAAATTACAATAAAATGACAAAAGTGATTTTTGTGAAAATAAGGCAAGTAAAATTACTGAAAGTAAACATAAAAGCGTGATAAAATGCTCAAGCAAACATGTCAGATGCACTTACAGGGTTTTGCATCCGAACTCTCTATATATTTTTTTTCTCTGAAACATTTTGAAGATAACAGCTAACTGAGATGTTACGAGCACGAGATGAAAGTAAGTTCTCTGAACTGCAACACTCGTTGTGCCCGAATCAATAAAAAAAGCATCTAACTCATAAAACTTTGTGTATCTTCAAAGAGACCGGAGGGAGGTTGAAATTTCTCTATATCTACTTTTAAATGTAGTTGCAAGGGAGTGAAGTGGATTGTCTTTGATGCGATCCGAGACAGCATTGTGCAGCTGTATTTAATTACACCGCCTCAGCCCCATAACTAATAATATGCCCCTTTAAAAAAGCACACAAGTAAGCGGAGAGTGAACTTTTTATTCATATAATCCCCCTAGAGTTTTCCTGTGAAATCTTTATGAGACTGTACGAGCTGAATCCATCTGCCCCACTCCCCTGGCTGTGAAATCGTCCAGTGCCTGAGACGCAAAGCTAATATTAATTCACACTAGCCTACGTGGACAAAATCAGCAACCTGTGTCTCAGCGCTCTATTTAGAAACACTGCAGGGACTGTTTCAATTCACAGTGAAGTTTTATTAACTGGTGCGGCTGGTGTGCAGAAGGTGGTACTGGTATGATGTGTCTTCTCAGTTTCAATATGACTTATTGGCTGCATAATTTTAATATAACTGAAAAAGTATACATTTTATTGAGAGAGTAAGTATTTATATTCTATGTGACTATTGCATATTTACGATACCCTTTACTTTGTTGCAGTCAAAATTAACCAATCTCAGGTTTTTGAATAAACCATGAAGGGTCTAAAACTTGCCTTTATTCTGGAGTTGGGAAGGGATTAAGCGTCTAGCAGGGAAAGAATTCTATACGGTCCCTCAATGTCCTGTACCCCTTAAGAAGACCTGCTGAACTCTATCTATTATTCAGGTCCGCAGTAACAGGCCATACTGTGCAGTCGCTATCCTGGGTCCATCACTACTGGCAGAGGAGCTCCATACAGAAGTATTCCCAAGCATTCAGAGTTCATCTGGTTGAGCTGGCATGTGGCCAGGATGTGCAATCTGCATATGAATCGAGGGAAAGTGCAGCTAACTGGCCATTTACAGTCAGAATGTATATGTTTAAGGGGTATACAGAATTCTAAGGCACCACCTACAGCATAGTTGATGAATTTGTTGCTTGGTGAAGTCACAGTCTGATTACATACAGAGAGAAAGGTGTAGTGCACAATAAATAAATATTTTTTAGAGTGGTATGTCTTATGTGGCATTCACACCAGATGTGATAGATGCGGGGAAAAAAACGCGCTATTTGCGTGTAGTTGGACGCAATTCAAGACATTCACACAGAAATTCACGTCATGGGAAGGACTTCTGTGACTCCGCTCGCTCCATGTAATCACGTCACTACAAGAGCAAGTTCAGATTTCTTGTGCATTTCCCGTGGCATCGTCCAATTTGTGATGCGCCCCAGGATGCCTATTTGGGACAGAGTGTTTTTTTAGTGGCATCTTATGGTGAGTTTGTGAATTGCAACCAACCTCAATTTCGAAACGCAATGAAAAGCTCTGTAGCTGCCACAGGACAAACATGTCGTCGTCTGAGAAAGTAGTTGCACTTTCATTACCAATCTGTGCAAAACTTTAACATTATTTTTTAAATGTTGACAAAAACTATTGCGAAATGACATTTCAATTAACTGGAATATACGTCATATGTCATTCACGTCGACTGATGTTGGTAGGTTTTGTATCACTTCAATAGGCATTATTTTTAACCAAAGGAGACGTAAGAGTATTATCCAAACATTATGCAAAGGAAAGTCCATAATACATAAAAGCGGCAACATAAATTTAAATAACATCATATTTGTACCCAATCGTTTGCAATTAACATTGGCTGCTAACGTACATTTTACATTTTTAAGTAGACGCTATCTGACTAAGCTTGCGCTATTTAGTGTGCACTTCTGGTGTACGATACCTCCAAGTTGTTCTAGACGCGGCACAGCGCTTCTCGTCTGGTTTGCGACATCCTTAAGACGTAGGAGTGTTATACAAACTATTTTGGCAAGGAAAGCTGCTTATAATTGGGAGCAGACACGCATCAAAGTGTTTCTGAGAGGTTTTAGTACATACTTCGTCATCTTCAAATATGTGACTTACATTAGGTGCCCTGAAAATGTGAATATGCTGTTTCCATTGCAGTTTTGCAAAAACTCCTCGTGTTAGCGTAAATGTTTTTCTAAAACATTGGAGTTTATATAAAATGTATGTGTTTCCACTGGCCAGATTTTCAATTTGCAATGTCGATTTGCGCAATTTGAAGGGTAATGGAAATGCAGCTAATGTAGAGGACAAAGCCAGTTTGTCTGTTTAAGGCTACAGTAGTAACATGACGGCGACTTCCATTTAAGAAGAGACCCGCTGT
Source organism: Misgurnus anguillicaudatus (assembly GCF_027580225.2). Classification (NCBI taxonomy): domain Eukaryota; kingdom Metazoa; phylum Chordata; class Actinopteri; order Cypriniformes; family Cobitidae; genus Misgurnus; species Misgurnus anguillicaudatus. The sequence continues at coordinate 20,281,567 of NC_073339.2, forward strand.
GTATGTAGATATAACAGCTTATTCTTCTTCTTCCTCTGCCATTCCAGCATCTACAGCTATATTCATGGTGAGAACCAGTTGATCCATACACAGGTTGGGGGAGGGACAATTTGGCATCTCCAATTTGCCAAACTTGCATGTTTTTGGCCTGTGGGAGGAAATCGGAGTACCCAGAGTAAACCCATGCTGACACAGGGAGAACATGCAAACTCCACACAGAAAGGACACCTGCCCTAGCCAGGGCTCAAACCGGGGACCTTCTTGCTGTGAGGCCTCATCTCATTCTAAGGTTATAAAAACAATACAATTCATTATTATGCAACAAGGAATTCACATATCACCGCAGCACATCGAGCCTCAAGTATCATCTCAATGCAAAACATATAGCAGCTAGCGTGGACGTTAGCCCGACTCCGAGTACAACAATATTTTGTTGCTTAAGCTTATGTATTCATTATTCATGGTATACTAAAAATCCATGTGAAAAAATAACTTCTCAATGTTCTCAGGTCAAATATTTATATGTGATTAAAATGTGATTAATTTCGATTAATTAATTACAAAGCCTCTAATTAATTAGATTTTTTTAATCTAGTCCCGGCCCTAAATACTACTTTATAGGTCCTCCAGATTAACATCAGAAATGCAGAAACAGCGTGTGTTACGTGAGCTTTAAGGGATGATTTTTTTAGAAGTGGGTGAATTCAAAACAAAGCAAATGTTGAGACATTTTATTTTTCACTGCAATTACAGATGCAGGACATGTACTTGGATATCACCTGCTGGTGGAGTTATCACACCGAAAACTCACAGATGTCTAGTCTAAAGAGCAAGGATCTACTGCTAAAAAAAGCAAATTAAGTTCTGTGCCACTTTCTATACATCCCAAATCTTTTTCTGAACACACCCATGGTTTGCATGTATACACCCACTGTTACAGTAGCATGAGGACTCATGCCCAGTTGCATGGGTACTTGCATTGCACTAAGTCAAAGCTTAAGGTTTTAGAGTATTATGTAGCCTTGCGCCTAATGTGGGTATGAAAAAACCTAGAGTGAAAAAGCAATCCAGTATTGCAAGTCTATGCCAAATAAAATGTGTTTGATGAAATTAGCATCCCATCATGCACAATGGCAAGTTCCAAGCACCGAATTTCTGACATGGCACCACTCTTCCAACCAAATCTTATTATGAGAGAAGCCATGCTTTAAAATGTACATTTCAAACTAGTCACAGACTGGACCGGATTAACCTGATTAGACCGGAATGCAGAACCAGTAAGTATAGGATTTAATATGCGAGTGGGAGTTCTTCAAATTAAGAAATAGGCTGAATTAGAGCCGGAGCCGAGGAAAATATTGAATGCTGTCTTGCGCTCGGCAAGAACATCATCCTGCTATTAACCTGCTCTTTGTAAAGTGCCCATTCTTACATTCTATAATTTGCCAATGATACGTATCCCTTCAGGTCTTTGACGCCTGCAGCAGGATGAGCGAGAACAATTATTAGCCGAGACGTGTAATTATTTCCAGCCGTGATTCGCAAACAAAGCAGAGGTCAGAGCCTTTCCACTGCACTCTGGCAAGGCATTTATTTCTGCTGCTTAGGGGAACAAAGAGGGTGAGCGGTGAAGATTCTCTATTATCAGAGGTCAGAGGTTAAGATGAGACTATTTGTTGCAGCTGGATGTTGTGCATGTTACGGAACCCGAGAAGCAGGGATGCACTGAGCCTAAAAATAGCCCAAAAATATTCAACCTACTGTATGTTTTCTCACAACGTGTATTATACCAAATAGGCTTATTTACAAATTTGGCATGCACTGTTATTCACAGCAACTTGCAGTGCATTCAGGCTTTTTACATCAATCAAACCCATGATCTTGGCATTTGTAGCACCATGCTTTATGGATTGAGCTACAGGGAATTTTGCGCTATATATATAATTCTTAAAAAAAGAGACAAAACATGATGTTAGTTTAACTTTTTAATAAATTAATTACAAATAGTTGTAATTCTTGAGAATAGAGACAAAACATGTTCTAGATGTTAGTTAAATTTTTTAATTATAAATAGTTATATTTGTAGACAAAGGTATCTGCTAATGAATTATGCAACAAAACAGGATTAAATTATTTTTTTTAATTGGCATTTACAGTATTTAACCCAACCTTAATTTTAATTATAATTTATTTATAAACATACTTCAAAACATGTAACTGAATTCAAATCTATTCAACAAGAGTGTCAAATTATTATTTATTTTATTAACACTATTAAACACTGGTATTGTATAAAAAACTGGTTCCCCGTGTATCTTTTTTTTATTAAGCATATACAGTATACCTGCACATTTACACAAAATATAAAAAACATAATTGCGATGATTACATAAATGGCGTTAAGAAATTGTAACATGCAATTCATATTTAGTCATTTACAGTGCATTCAAGGTATATTTTATGTGTTTTTGCTGGGAACTAAACTCATGGGGCCCTATTTTAACGATCTGAAACGCAAGTCCGAAGCGCAATGCGCAAGTGACTTTGTGGGCGGATCTAGGGCGCCTTTGCTATTTTCCCGGCGGGAGAAATAAGTCTTGCGCCGGGCGCAAATCAATAAGGGGTTGGTCTGAAGTAGGTTCATTATTCATAGGTGTGGTTTGGGCGTAACGTCAAATAAACCAATCAGAACGCTATGCAACATTCCCTTTAAACGCAAGGGCGCAAGTTCCATGGCGGGTTGCTATTATTATGACGGATTTGACAGGCGCACGCCAGGAGCGGTTCACATCCGAGGAGACCCACGTTCTTGTAAGAGCAGTCAAAGACAGAGAAGTTGTTTTGTATGGGGATGGGAGAAACCCGCTCAAATCAGCGTCTGTTAAACAGGCGTGAGAGGAAATAGCCGCAATTGTCTCATCAGCTGCGCCAAGCACTACAATGATGTCAGGAGACGGGGGGATCCCAAGCTTGCCAGCATAAATCGGGCACACAGGAGGACATCGCTGCGTCCACCCTCACCGCTGAAAGGGTTTGGGGGCTTTGAAATCGGACACAAGAAACGCAAGCAAGGTCCAACCCCAAAGTACACTTACAAATCAAGTTCACATACATGAAGGTTTCTTATGAAAACATTTTAATTATTTTTTAAATAAAATAAACGTAATACAGCCACACAACAAACGTATGAAAAATTTTAATCGTTATTTGCATGATAATTGTTTAACGCTGCCACACAAAATAAATAAAAACTATCACCACAATGCTCACCACAATGATTTCCCTTATCTCATGTATTAATATTTTTTATTGTAACAATTTATGATTTGATTTCCCTTATCTCATATTTTTTATTGTAACAATTAATGATTTGCAAAAATAACTGTTGCATCTGTGTAGATTAGATAAGCAATGCGCGTTGTGCACGCTATACATTATGGTCAAGCATGTGCCCTTAAAATAGCATAATGAACCACGCGCAACGCGCCACTGACTTTAGACTAGTTTTTTTTGGTTAGTAGCGCAATTGTTTTTTGAAACTGCAAAATAGCATAAGAGATGGTTTGCGCCGGAGCACGCCTCCTTTTTTGCGCTGAACCGCCCAGGGAGCGCAAGTTCATTCCCTAGTTTGCCGACGTGCGTCTGTGGAGGGAAAAACCCGCTGTGCGCCTGTGCAAAATACGAAATGATACATGCGTCACTGACAAAGTCAATTGCGCTGGGTGCAAGATAGGGCCCATGATCTTTGTGCTGCTAACATAAGCAGCTAAAGTGTCTTAAGGTACATTCATCATCCGGTCACTAACGGTCATTGCCGTTCGTTTCGCCGGATATAGCCGAGCTTCCATTTGAAATGAATGAGATCACGTTGCTCTGCTACTGCTAGTCTCAATGCAGCTCAAGTGCTTCTCTGGACCTAAATCAGGACTTCTCCAATCAGTTGCAAGGACCGAAACTACTGTAATTGATGTACATTGATACTTTTGGTACATTGGATAATGATATACACTCACCTAAAGGATTATTAGGAACACCTGTTCAATTTCTCATTAATGCAATTATCTAATTAACCAATCACATGGCAGTTGCTTCAATGCATTTAGGGGTGTTGTCCTGGTCAAGACAATCTCCTGAACTCCAAACTGAATGTCAGAATGGGAAAGAAAAATGATTTAAGCAATTTTGAGCGTGGCATGGTTGTTCGTGCCAGACGAGTCGAAATTGGACAGTTGAAGACTGGAAAAATGTTGCCTGGTCTGATGAGTCTCGATTTCTGTTGAGACATTCAGATGGTAGAGTCAAAATGTGGCGTAAACAGAATGAGAACATGGATCCATCATGCCTTGTTACCAGGGCCGCCTTAACCTAATGTGAGGCCCTGGGGCTGAGAGGTTTTGTAGGCCCCCCCAGTGGCGAACCGTGAGTACTTCAGCTGGGCCTTCAAAATATGCAATGAAGTGCAAATGCCTCTCCATGCGCAATTACGCATGGCGCATTAAATGAAAGTCACAAATTTAATGGATAGGTTCTACTTACTACACCGCCTTAATTCTTAAAAACAGGAAAATGGAGACAAGTGAGCATGGGGGAAAAAACACCAAAATAAATTGAGAGTAGTTTGTTTTTCATAAATTTTAAAATTCAGAATATAATACTAGGCTATTCGTATTTCGTTAAATCATACAGTGAACGTGTAAAAATTCTGAGCACGCAAAGTTAAATTGCAGAATAGGCATCGTTTGCCTTTAAATGCAGTTTTAAAGTTTAAAATTACTTTAATCTAACTGATAAACACAAATACAGACTCTGCTGCTCTGTAAATTTGCATTTAATTTTTGTTTTTTGTAAATATATATTTAGCTGTAGGATAGCTTGTTAGTCTTTTTTCATAAGGGGAAATATAGCACCCTGCGTTCTCAGTGCACCTCCTTGTGGCTTATAACTGTTATATTTTGCGGGCTCGCAAAATCCCTAGCCCGAGCCCCGGTGAATGTTTTTGCATTCTCTGAGATTTAGTTAGGTAATTATATTGTATGTAATTCGGCGTCGCCTGCAGTCATTACTATCCTCAAGTAAAACTGTCAGGAAGTGAAAGTATAATTAAACCCATTATTTTTCTCGTGTTCACGTCTGATATGCGCAGCGCAGCTGCACGCGCATCTCTCGGCTGTGCTCTTCACGAGTACCCGCTTAAGTAATTTCGTTTTTACCTCAGCCCTATCAAACTAGCCACAACGTCAATCACGTTTTCTGCCATTTACCTCAACCACTCTCACCGCAGAGATTCGGGCCATTAGACGGTCTATGATTAGGACTTCTTCTTCTTTGGTGTTTTACGGCAGCTCGCATCCAGCTTGTTGCATGATTAGGACTTCATGAAGGCTTACAATGCTTTGTTTTTTACCCGCCCACTTGAAATCAAAGCGTGATTGGTCGATTTGCCCGTCACTCTCCACACCAAAACACATAGCTTGGCCTTCCTTGGGATTCTTGAAGTCCTAACCAATGAATGAGCCAGTTTACCGGGCCTTAATAGAGACAGACGATTCTGATTGGATATGAACCTGACAGTAAGCTTAACGTTAGAACATAGATGAGAGAAAATATATTACATGTATTAAATTAAATTAAATATAAATTTAAACATGTAAAAACATATTTTTATTGAATACTTTATTATTTATTAGTATTATTATAAAAAATATTTTTATTAATTTTTTTAGGCCTTCTCTGAAGGCGTAGAAGGCCCTGAAGGTTCCCCACTGGGCCCCCCATACCCTCGATTTATAGTCTCATTTTTTTTTTTTAAGTGTAATATTTAGGTAATCTACATTACAAAATGCATTAGTTTCTTTCGAGACATACAACAGTGAGTTTTCCCTCTTTGACCCAGAAAACACCATAATATCATTATTAACATATCACTGAGCCTACTTGAGCATAAACACAAGACACTTTATTTAACAACCACACACAGCAACTTGTGGTGATAATAAAACCGAAATGTGTGAAAGTATATATGTTTATAAGCTTTATGTTTATATAGGTTTTGGAATATACAAATTTGCAGAAAATTCATTGCCACTCACTAACCAAATGCTCAGCACAGTTTTAAAAATATAATAAGTTAAAGTTAGTTTTAAAGTGAAAATGCATTCATGATAACAAAGGATAAGTCTTTATAGACAAAATCTTATTTTTTAAACAGTTATTTATTTTGTAGGCTATTGAAGATATAGTATGCATTGTATTTAGTATGCATACATAAACGAACAAGCATGAATATGCACAAAACAGACAGGGAACATACCTGTGTAAGATCTTTAGATCAGGGGATTATAAATATGAATGGTGCTATCAGGGGATGATCATTTGAGATGGTCTTGTCGCTCGCCTTGCACCTTTACCGTTGCATGTCGTTTTTCTAATCTAAACCAACAGATGTGTGTACTGTAAGCTATCGTCGCGTCAAACTACATCGCTCCAGCTGCGCACGCGTCACTGATATAAACGCGAGTAAACTTAAACTTTATAACAACTAACAGCATTATGTGCGGGAAGTCTTTTCTTTATTTGGCGGCAGACTTTGTTGCGCACGCTTGGAGAGACTTCTGCATGCCAGAGACTCAGCCGCACGTCACAAGCACAGAGAAAGCGAGCACGCGCGCGAAAGAGAGAGAGCGAGCACGCCGCGAAAGAGAGAGAGAGACCTGCACCTCACTGGTGCTTATTATGAAATTTCAGAAATTACTCTTTCATTTGTTGGCGGATTATTTCCCGTTTCTCTGTCACACTCAGTCTAACGTGCAGGAATGTCAAACTGACAACGCGCACTTAATTACATCACGCGGAATAGAAAAATCTGACTGTTACGTCTGACATTTTATTTCACGGTAAGTTACAACGGACCAATCAGCAGACATGTAATGTGCAATTACAGTGATTGACAGAAAACCTGACAAGTTACAAAACAAAATGAAATTTTCAGCTCATCATGAACGCGAACATGGGAGGCCCTTGAACTTCGGAGGCCCCTGGGCTTCAGCCCAGGTAAGCCCGTGCATTAAGGCGGCCTTGCTTGTTACCACTGTGCAGGCTGCTGGTGGTGGTGTAAGGGTGTGGGGGTTCTTGGCACACTTTAGGCCCCTTAGTGCCAACTGGGCATCATTTAAATGCCACGGCCTACCTAAGCATTGTTTTTGACCATGTCCATCCCTTTATGACCATCATTTACCCATCCTCTGATGGCTACTTCCAGCAGGATAATGCACCATGTCACAAAGCTCGAATCATTTCAAATTGGTTTCTTAAACATGACAAGCACCTTGTTGAATCAATGCCACGTAGAATTAAGGCAGTTCTGAAGGCAAAAGAGGGTCAAACACAGTATGGTGTTCCTAATAATCCTTTAGGTGAGTGTATATATAATATACAATGTTATCAAATGAGGAATCACAGAGCCATGTGGTGCAAAGCATTACTAACAGCAACAACAACAACAACTTTGAAGAGACACACAAGCTGTGTAAAGTGAATGCAAGAGTAATAAAATGATGACTGTGATTGCTCTGTTGCAGTGGGAGTGTTAAACTGAGTTTAGCACAATAGCAAGAGCATTTTAGCCTATAGGGCACTGAAAACCGAAATACACCATGCGATAACAAACCCAAACATTCCCCGCACGAATAGGAGCCAGGCTTTATAACAACAGCTCGATCGATATGCCCCTCATGTTTCCACGAAAGCGGAAAGTGCAGAGAAGGAAACTACATGGCCGGACCCGTGTCATCCGAGTCAATGAATTAAATAACGTACACATTTCTCCTTTGATCTTTCCTTTTTCAATAAGCTGGAGGGGCAAAATTCACAAGCGTCCCAGATGCTTGCGCACCGTACTAAAATATCAATTTGGCTTCTACTAGCACAGGACACAAACACCTCTTTGTTTCAGCAGATTAAACAACATTGGGGAAAGAAACCAAGGGCTATTACTCAAAAGACTGCAGGCACCTTCTATTAATGAGAGCCATCTATCAAATACAAGTATTTACCCCAGCAACCACCTTGCATGGAGTGTGAAATGGATTTGAGACCGGGCACGCTGCGTCCGGTGAAAACGCATGTTGCAAGTGGAAGGGATTGTGAACTCTATATTGAACCAAATAAGTTTGAATTGAGAAAGAAACGTGGTTGGAAATGATGATCTATAGTGTATGTGGATGGAGGGGGAGTGTACAGTAGTAATACACAAGGGTGCTTGGGAACTTTTATCCATCGTCACAGCATTATGAACACTGAAATGTTTTAAAATGAACACTCTGTGGAGGGATTAATGCCCCTTGCCTGTGCTTACTCTCAATTGTGACCGAGCTTTCACAATGAAAAAATCCCCAATGTCTTGAAGTTCCAAATGCAAATCTTTTGCAGGCAAAATTGAGCCTCTAAAATAAATCTACAGTGGGACGAATGCTAATATAACTATCAGTCTGAAACTGGGTAATATAATAACCGCTGGTTCTACTGTCTGCTTAAGATGGGAAGATAATTTCCCACTGGGCTTAAGTAGAACAGCAATGGAAGGAACTAGAATTGGGTTTAATTCTCTCAATGCCCTTCAAAAATGCATTTGTTAAACAAAATTATCACAGTTACAGCCTCCATCCCCTTGAAAAATACCAAAATAGTTTGTAGGCCACTGCAGTGTGGAAAATGCATACGTGCATTTAGCTCCTATTTGTTCTTTTAATTGCGGGAGAAAATCTAGTTAAGTGTTGTTGTTTGGCATAGGCTTTCCCATGAGGGCAATGTTTTGCATTTTGTGTCTCCTCAGACTGTGGAGCTTCAGCATTGTCATTCAATGTTTTCGTGATAGAACATGTTGTTGGTCTCCACCACCAGTAAATCTTATTGCTTTCCAGCTAACGAAGACATAGAGTAACCATATCGGTTTCATCCGTACCTTAGGGATCGAGAAAACAAATTTTCAGATGAAAATAAATTTGAGTAAACAGCAGTCCATTCTCTTTAACTGGAATGGGGTGGGAGATATATTCTCTGGTGTTGGGCTCTTCTGGTTCTGATGCCACACACCAGGGTTGCTTTCCCCTCCAGAGTCCTATTCATACACAGAACATGGCTGCTTTTGCTCCCAGCACACACAGAGGTCTTTTTAATTGGTCTACGCTTGGGCCGCCATCTGCCGAGCCTCAACAGCCACTTTGGGACCATCCAGGCCTGACCTCACTTCCCACTTTAACAAATGGATCGCCCCGGTGGACGACTGGGACTCGGGAGAGGTGTTTATTGCGGCCATTGCCTCCGGTTTCTTAGCTTAGCCATTTATTTTCCTGAACCTCGGGAGCATGTCAGGGTTAGGGCAGCCATCACAGTGTTGGCATAAATCAGACGGTTTCTTGATAACAATGACATTGAAGTCTTATATGGCCCCATTTGTCATCCTTAAGGATTTTAATAGAGTAAATCAAACCCATTAAGGCTTAACCTCGGCATAGGCCATGGCTTCCAGGACAGAGACCATCCGTTGAGTTTAGAGACACTAGACAAGAGCCTGTTACATTCATCTTAAAGGACAAGTTTGGTATTTTACACTTTCAGCTCTGTTTTCAGATTGTTTATGATGAAATAGAATGGTTTTGACTGAAATTTGGACATATGATGCTGGCCTGAGAATTTGCGGGTGTTTGTTGTATCAGCCCCACCTCTACAATGGCTGTATAGGTGCACTGGAACAATCCTTTTGTGTGAGCATATCAGTGAACACCCCTGACCACTCGGTGAGTTTCACGTCTTTGTAAATGAAAGTTGAATGCATTTTAGGAAGGATTGTTCCTCCTGTGCACCTATACAGCTATTGTAGAGGTGGGGGCTTGTACAACAGAAACCGAAAATACTCGGGCCAGCATATGTCCAAATTTCAGTCAAAACCTTTCTATTTTATCATAAACAATCTGAAAACAGGGCTTTAAGTGTAAAATACCGAACTTGTCCTTTAAGCATATGATGTCATTATTTGAATGTTGTACAACCCTATTGTAGAAGTGGGTATGTTATGGTATCCATAAACAACAAAGTATTTACAATTTTTAAAGTATTTGAATCGAAGTATGAAAACACATTTAAGTTAAGTTCACACTACATGATTTTAAGCCAGATTTAAGCCCGATTTGCAAGTCGTTCGCTCGCCGACAGGTCGGGGTGTGATCGGGTGCAAATCGCGGGGGATTAGCGGGCGATCGACGTTCGCGAATCTGTTGGTATGAAAGAGCCAACAACGCATCAAAGACGCTCGCAGACGCCTCGCAGACGCGTCGCCGACACCAGAAAAATATCTAGCATGCTAGATATCTGGAGCTGTCGCGCGACTCAACCTCCTGTGATGTCACGAGCTACAGCCAATCCGACCAGGGGTTGAGGTCACACGGAAAGATGAGTAGCATGTCACAGTTATGAATGCCTGTATGACGTTTCACATATATGTGCAACAACTGCGCTGAGAAAAAGAAACGGTGGAGAGAAATAGCAAACGCTGTAAAACAGCCAGGTGAGCAAATGTTATTATTACATTATCCAAATGTTATAGTGTCAAATGTAAATTAATTGGTCATATTTCCATATACATGGATATTATTGTAATCCTATTTTTGGGATGTCTGTAAAACATTATAAACTGTATAATTATTTTTTACTGTAATTCTGTTTATTGCTATATATTGTGTATTAGAGGATATTCAGCTACATTACAATCTGCCTTTGTACTAGTCGAAAGAGCTTAAACCAAGGAATAAATTCTCATATTTAGTTTGAATAAACAAATAAAATAAATGAAAGTGTGAATGTAAATATTAACTGAAAAAATGCATTTCTTTATTGATTTTAGACTTTACTTTTGCACAAGTGGACTCACAAACAACTACATCAACTTCATTTGGGAACCATGGCTTTGGAATTGAGGGATATTGAAGACCCAGTTCTTTTATCACATCTCAAAAGAAGCATAATGGTGATGATATTCAATGCCCAGGAGACTGACAAAAGTGGATCAATGTTGTCACCTGAACAACCTACCTTATGCATATATCATACATGACATGTGCGGTCCCGATGTGTTTTTGTTTACAAACTATTGACTTTACTATGTATTACATTTATCAATAAGGTGATTAAACTTGTTAAAGGGTTTAGATTGAATTTCCCAGTGCTGTTTCATGAAATAAATGGTCTATCGAAAGTAATACATTTAATGCAACAAAGTAAAAAAGTATTAAACACATTGAGTCATATTTTACAAAAACAGGGAATATGAATAGTGCTTTAGTGCCATGTAGTACATTAGAATGTATATTATGTGAACAGACAAAATATACATTGTTAGAACACATGCAGTGCGCCACATTAACACAATTAAACATTACAAAACTCCCTATGTAGAGCTCCTTTAAGGGCTGGGTGATATATAAATATCATAATATAATTGTGTGTGATTGGCTGTTAGATTAATCCACATTGAGTAAAAATGCCCAGAGCTTATCATCACAATCGCCATAAATTTTATCATGATCAGATATGTTGATGTTTAATCGCCCTAGTATAGAAACATTGTTAATGTTCTGTGAATAATGAGTGCGGATCAAGAAATAAAGTTAGTATAAGGCACTTAATTGCAACATGCAGATTGCCTTTGTTACATTCCTGCACCTTTTGATTTGTATGCAATTAAAATTTATTCAATAATAACACAACAATAAACAGAATACTTAAAACAATGAATAAGTGAACCACATGTGTGTTCTTTACAAATACAGGACTTTAGAACACACAAGAAAACGAATGTCCTAAACTGACAATAACTGGCTTTAATCTGCTGTTTGCAGGGATAACTCTACATCAGTTCCTTTTAAAATGTGATGAACTTGCCAATAAACACTACCCGCTGGTGAGGCAAAGTTGTCCCGCATCAGATTGCGTTGCACTATAGCTATTGCCATACAATTGCGATGTGAGGTGTATTTCATCGGTTGAAAAGCACACATCCCGTGAATCTTCCACTGCCCATCATCCATGTTGTGGTCAGCAGTCTGCTACAGCTGGAGTGGTAGCAAGTACCCCAAAGCAATGTGGAAACTGCCACTTCCTTTCGAAGTCCATGGCTATTGTATGCCACTCTCCTTCCATTGATGGTGTCTAAAACAATAGGACACACCAAATGTCACTGATTAAATTATTATATATTCAAGACTACAGTTTACAATGGATTTATTTGCATAGTTATATGCAGAACAAAGTTGGATAGCCATGCTTTTGTGAGTCAAACACCTTGGGTCTCATTTATAAAACTGTGCGTAGGATCCTTACTAAAAGTCTACGTATGCACAAAAGCCAAAAAGGCATATGCCAAAAATTATTAAGAGAGACAAAGCAATGTTCCCTTTCTGCAAGTGTGCGTACATGAATTATCTTCAGATCCCACCATGCAAGCCCATTCTCCCATTATGTTTTTTTTATAGATCACAACCTTTGCGTGGGAACTGGCATAGGCATGTTCCCAGACCTGTTTTGTGTGTACGCATGCTTTATAAATGAGACCCCCTCTTACTTAATCCATATAAATAAGTATAACGATAAACTAAACAACATGTAGAATAACAAATATTACAATATTAGGTTTAGAACTAATTTTATATTTATTGTTGTGTTAGTTCCACAATTCATGTTTCTACACAAAATACTTTAATATACACATAGTGTAAGCTCAGATAAAATGATGAAATTAATGTATACAGGTATGTATAGACATAAAAATAGAATTACTTATGCTTTTCAGAACTATATCCCTGTTTCTAATAATACTTTTTACTAAAATACTTTTATCAAAGACAGTCAACTGCTGATGTCCACAATGTTATGGGTGTTCTTTTTTATATTTTGTAATAACCCTACCTTCAAGAAATCGTCCTTTATAACCTGGTACAGAGCAGAACATCCAAAACTATTTGTGAGATGGTGCTGGTCTCCCATCCTGGACTTGAACCTGATGAACTTGAACGTGTCACCTGTAAGACACAAAAAAGTTCAAAAACATACCCAGACAGAAAAAACGTTATGACAACATTCAGTTCATATTCGTTTGAAATGAAATCACACAAACCTGTTACATAGAATCGCAGGGTCAAAGACAAACACTCTCCAAATCATGTTTTGCGAAGCCTGTCCTATTCTATTTGAACGATAATTAAATCAAGAAACACAGCTTTTAAGCACAGTAGACAACACTTTGATATTTTAAATGTGATCATAGCCAAACATAAGCATGCAGCTTTATTAAACAAGCTGTAACAGTTACTCACCTCAAATCTTTAATCCCTGCTGTCCGCGTGTGGTTCTGATCCACCGCTCCACATCACATCTCTATAATTTTTTTCTTTTGCGGCTTTGCATCGCGCAAACGGTTTGCAGCACTAATTTCTGTCTGAAGTCTATATATACAAACAAAAGTTTTGCGCGTCTTGTTTCTTCTTCTGTGGGTTTTTACCGGCGCGCGTGTAGTTTCGCGTCATTTCCGGTTTGTTTTATCGCGTGATTTTTCGTGACAGAACGGGGTTTGTAGACAAGATAGAATCGTTGGGTAATAGAGTTGTTCTCAACTCGTGTAGTGCGTTACCTCCTGTTGTGGGGCATTCACGTTGTGTCGTGTGGTGTGAACTGCTCAACAACGTGAACACTCCTGATTTCACAGAGAGCAAGTCATGTAGTGTGAACCGCACAGCTCGGACCTACGTTTCAAAGTCATGTAGTCTGTACGAGCCATTACTCTTAACAATTAAATGCATTATTTTTCTATAGATTTATGTAGTCTCTCTGTAAACAACAAATGATGGCCAACAACACGATGCCCAATTTAGTGACACTAAGATGAAGTAATACTAGAGAGGAGCTGAGGCTAAACTTGTTTGGAAACAAACATTATGCATTTTTGATGGCACACAGAAATTTCACATAGTTTCTAATGAGGCTCAATTATCTATGACCATTTCATGAAGCCACGTACCCAAGGTGCTGGACCTTCACCTTACATAACTGTGTGCGAAGGGATATAACCTCGATTCAGAAGGCATGTTTAAAAAGAAGTGTCTGGATGAAGTGAAGAGCTGTGCCCTTTTCTCAAGGCACGGACCAATCAAACCTGTGAAAGTGCCGGACTGCTGTCTGTCTATAATGAACAAGCAGGGGAAACTGTGTTAGGAATGACATTATAGAGGAACAAGATGATCTCAAACCAGAAACCATGATGCTAAGAGAAACATTTTATCCTTCAGAGGTTGTTCTTTTGTAGCTCAAAGGAGTTAATGTTATATGTGATCCTGTCTGTTTAATCCGGGCTTTAATTATGAGATTAGGAACATCAATTTGATTTAAATTATTGAATTCACATTGAATTCCATATCTGACGTGGTCTTACTCAGTCAATATTAAGTGTATTGAATACTATTTAGAAAACTAAATATTATTATAGTTTTTCAGAGACTGGGTCACTTTCGGTATCATCAGATGTCTCAAATGGACAACATTTTTCACATTACAACTGAAGATACAAGAAACAATATCGTTGGGATCACCTGTTAAGCGATTTTTTCCAACTGATGAACAATAAACCAATGACAGCCAATCGAATCAATTTGAATCTAAAGTGCACAAGCATTTAAAATGAAATATGACTCTGTGGAGAAACTCATTGCTGAGGTCAACAATATAAAAAATTCAAATCCATAATTTGATTTTCAAAGATTTATTATAAAAATGAATAATTTGCTCTGCAAAATGCATTAAATCCATGACAAGGGATTTTTTTTAAATGCTACAGTATACAGTATTGAATCAATATATAAATGTGCATTCATCTTTGCCATGTTATATTCATTTAGTTGACTAGCGGTATACACTGATTAAAAAATAAACATTAATGGCATTAAAGGCGGAGTCCACGATGTTTGAAAGCCACTGTTGATATTTGAAATCACCTAAACAAACACGCCCCTACCCCAATAGAATCTGGACCTTCTGTTGATAGACCCGCCCCACACATACGCAACCCGGCAAGGATGTCGGTAAGTAGACAGGCTCCTTACTGCTGATTGGCTATAAGTGTGTTTTGGTAGTTGGCCCGTCTTCTTTTCCAAAGCGTTTTTCAAACATCGTGGACTCTGCCTTTAATCAAAATACTTATTATTAAAGGTGGAATACGTAGAATTTGCCACTAGATGGCGCCAAAACGGCAATAACAACAAATGACGTAGATTAATGACGCTCTGAAGCAGCGTGGAATTATGGGATTTGTAGTCTTTAACTTAACCGCTGATGGCCATTAATCAGACGCGATTCACGCGAATGAGAAATCACGTTGATGGATAAGATAATCAAGTCTTATAAATGTTGTGTTTGATTATGTAAGATTTTATTTGATGTTCAAAAAGAAATTGTTAGTCATAGATGTTACAGTATGAGTCCAAATTCGATGGTGTGTTAACCCAGCACAGAATTAAGTGTTAAAACTTACAATCTAAAATGATTTTTCACAATGTATTGACAGTACAAATCTTATTGTGAGGTTATGATGTAAAATTATGATAGACTGATAGACCAAACTCTATTAGTAAGTGTCTTATTGCTGTACAATACCTCTTGATGTGCATTATATCGTCTGCGGGAAGACGCACTGATTACAATCTACCCACTAATGTTGTGATCGATATAATAGCATACGATTTTTGAAGAGTTACGAATCAATACAACTCACCCGTCGCGTAAAACACAAGCAAAATCAGCATCTCTGTCTAGTTAAATGTTTTCGTGAAGCTCTCTCCATCCATATAATGCAACACCGATATTGATCCTCATTCTTTCTCTCGTCTTGTTTCAAACTCTTCTTGGGTCGTTTGGTTGGCCTGTACGCTAAAGGGAGCTGTCTTTGCTGACACAACCAGCGACAGACGGTAAAAAAGTTATCTTAGTCTATAAACAAGCGCGTAGCCCAACAGGCGCAAACGCATACTTTCGCATTTGTACACGACACTGTTGTCATGTGATTTTTACGTCAGTAAAGGCGATAACAAAGGGTCACGTGGATATTAAAGTCATTGACAGGAGACTGCACTGCCCCGTGTCAATGTTTTGAATGGCAATTTTCTAACGATTTACAAGTAGTTGAAAACATTATAGATATTGATAGAAATCAGTTGAACAAAATATATAACACTGGCCTAGTGGTTTTTGGATATTTAACTGCAAATATCTTACAAATTGCACTTTTAAGAACACTGTCATTGCTGTCATCCTCGGGACGTCGTCGCTATATTTTTTGACGGCGTTCAGTTGTAAAATGTTTTGGTCCTGCTCGATTTGCATTGACTTCGTGTAGAATAATGGAAAGTTTTTTATAAGATCCTTTCGGGTCAATGTGTTAGCATGACAGAAGCTTGATGCTGTCGGGAGAACAAGCAATAGCCATAATTTTTCCTTCACCCGAGTGCCTCTCACATAAATTATTCGATTTTGATGGCTTACGTTTCTTCCCCGCCACAGAAAACCACCACAGGTTTATTAATGCCATCAAACGTTTAATTTTGTTTGTTGATCACGAAGTACAAAGTAGATGAGAAAAACTAGGATTCTGTGTGTATTAAAAGGGCCATTATTGTTTGCAATGAATGGAATGGTGCGGTGTGATTGGTTAAGCGGATTTATTGCATATTACAGAAAAGGAGAGCTGGCGTTTGTCACGGTTTGAAAAGAAAGGGAGAAAAGATTACAGAATAACACAACGAATATCAGATTTTGCATAAAATGAAAAATTGACTTTTTAATACTGACCAGATACAATACTGATTTTGCTGTTTTTTTATGCCGTTTATCGCGTTTTGGAACCAAACTCTTCATTTATGCATTTAATGACATGTGAAAATTCAAAACGTTTTAATTATGGAAAAATGTAATTTAGGAAATATGCAACATTGAAGGTAATTGATTTGCGCAAGTTCTGTGCCTTTAGCATAAAGTTATCATCTGGTGGTTTGGACGCTAATATAGTTATAGTTACCATTATAGTCATCGTTATAATGTGAATAGCACTTACGTGTGGTTTTCTATACAGTGATTCTATGGTCTCTCATGTGCATAAAGCTTTCCCTGCCAACATGTCATGTAATGTCAATGGCCCAGAGCTATGCAGTAAAATCTGCGGAGCGTTGCTCTCTTCATGGATGGCTGAGTGCTGTTGTAATCACTCCGCGTATGTAAGATATGCTATGCTAACAGACTCACAGTCACAGTGATAACACAGCCTTTTTTAATACAGTGAAATGGAGCATGTGTAAGTGCAAGACACAGGCTACATTCAGACAGCAGGGCACATCAGAAAAATGAATGAAAGGGAGTGTTACGCATAGCTGATATTTTCATGCAATCTGTGTGCATGGGCTGAGCCTTCTGCAGCTGAGCCTTTGAGAGGTGGCAAGGCTAAACCTTCATGATACACTAAACATGTATTAAGGGTGTCTAAGACTGATAAAGAACTTATCATGATAGTTCTCCCAAAAAAATGTTTTTACCCACTCTTATTTACTCACGTGTCTTTCAAATCCTAATCTAAACCTGTTGACACAGTTTATGAAATGTACTTAAACAGTGCCGCATTTTCACATGTCATCTCAGACATTTATACCTTTCTGCAGGAATGATTCAACACATTTTACATTCACCAACTACATAAACAAAAATGTCAACCCCCCTCAGTGTTGGATGTGTTCTCATCTCTTATTTAATAAGGTAATATTGTGACTGTTCTTTAAACAAGTATCACTAAGAAACTACCTTGCATCGTCATATGTCAAAACCAGAATATTAAAGCGACACTCTGGCAGACCATAAAAATTATGATTTACTCAAGCCATCCGAGATACATATGACCATCTTCTTTCAGGCGAACACAATCAAAGTTTTATTACAATATGTCCTTGCTCTTCCAAGCTTTATAACAGTAGTAAACAGGAACCAGGGAACAACTTCTGACTTTGAAGCCAAAAAGTGCATTCATCTTTCACAGACGTACTCCACGTGGCTCCAGTGGATTAATAAAGGCCTTCTGAGGGTAATCAATGCGATTTTGTAAGAAAAAAAACGTATTTAAAACATTATAAACTATAATAACTAGCTTAAGGTAACACCCAATACACATACACCAGACAATTGCGTAGCGTACAATGCATAAGATAAGGTATGACTCTTGTCGAAATTAATTAATTTTCAAATAATTCAAAGGACCGGAGTCAATTATTCCTCTTACTCTGGGTTCACACCAGGCGTCAAATTCGCATCTACCACGTCTAGTTTGCTGCTTGAACATTTTGAGTTTACCCGCTTCATTCGCGCGTGAAAGCCGCACGTGAAATTATCAAGACATTCACGCGGAAGTTCGCGTCATGGGAGGGGCTTCTGCGACTCCGCTCGCTTCCTGTAATCATGTCACTACTAGAGCAAGCTCCTGGTTGGTTAACGCAGCGCATTTTTCCACCAAAGTTCCAATTTTTCGCGGCATTCGCGCGAATTAAGTGGAATCACGTCTAACGCACCGTGCTAAACACCTCATTCGCGCCGTGAGACCTCCAGACGCGCATCAACACGTCTTTACATTGACTTAACTTTGAAATCATTTGTGCCTGACACCTCTACCTCGGCTGGTAGGAATTGAGCATTATACCATGGTTACAACAAACATCGCTCTGGTGTCTATTTTTAAGCCATCTGACAGGTTATGTGTGCGGTTTAAAGAAAAAGAATTAACACCCATGGAACATTTCTCAGCCAATCAGAATAAAGCATTCAACAGGCCGGTAGTGTAATTTTTCTAACTAAATCGCACCGATTACCCACAGAAGACCTTTATTAACCCCTTGGAGCTGTGTGGATTACTTCTGTAAAGGATGGATGCACATTTTTGCGCTTTAAAGTCACAAGTTATAGTTCTAAATGTGTTTGCCTGAAAAACAATGGACATATGTATCTTGGATGGCTTGAGGGTAAGTAAATTATGGGGTAATTAAAAAATTTCATTGGAGAATTGCTTACTACACTGTCAAAAATAAAGGTACAAAAGCTGTCACTTGGGCAGTACCCTTTAAAAATGTTCTAATATGTACCATTTAGGTACAAATATGTGCCTTTTAAGGCAGGCGTACACGGTGCAATTTTTGCTGTTGTGGGAGCTCGCATGTGATTTTTTTTTCTCGGGAGCAAATCGTTCATGCTCGTATGGTCGCGGCTCGCACCGTGTGAGAAGAATTATGGGGCAAATCGAGCAGGTTACGAGCACCTCACGACCTCCCGATAATTTTTAAACATGTCAAAAAAGTTCGGGAGTTGGGGTATAAATTCGTAGTGTTGGTGCGGTTGAACGAGACGATGTGGCAAAGCACTTGAAGTTGACCAATCAGAATGTACAAAACACAGAAGAAGAAAGACAAACGTGGCACTGCTACCTCAAATCTGGACTATAGCTGGCTATGTTTCGCGCACACACACACACTCCTGTGACCGGATATCATGACAAATATGACAGGTCATTTCAGTGACGACCTCTTGATCAGCTTCTTTGCCTGAAAAACCTGTCATACGTGTTTTTGTGATGTCACAGGAAACAGGATAGAGAGTAGATTAGGCTATAAGGCAGTGGTCACCAATTCTGGTCCTGGAGGGCCGGTGTCTCTGCAGAGTTTAGCTCCAACACTAATCAAACACACCTGAAGCACCTTAATTAGCTGCTTCAGGTGTGTTTTATTAGGGTTGGAGCTAAACTCTGCAGAGACACCGGCCCTCCAGGACCAGGATTGGTGTCCACTGCTATAAGGGCTACCACAATGCATAAAACGAGGGCTACTTTTTTATATTAAAACTTTTTTGTTTTACTTTGTAATACTGTTGATTTTTCTTAATCTTTACTTGTTAATATGTTTTATCATTATTTACAATCTAAACATAAAATAAGCCAACTAAAATATGTAATAAATAAATATAAAAATTATTAGACTCCGTGCAGAGACCACTGGTTTAAACAGTACAGGATGTACAAAGAATGTCACAATTTTTGTGTAATCCAAGCTGTGCCAAAGTCGCTGTAGTACAGTTTATAAATGAATGGATATTAAAAGGGCTCTCGCGACAGAGAATAAAAAGTAACGGAATGTCCATGTTTAATAGGCTATAAGATATGCATTTATTCTTTTACACTTTATACACGTATAATAAATGCAAAATAAATTGTCAACGAACAAGAGACTACATTAAACATGATGATCATACACTGAGACAATGTTTTCCACATTATTATGGAGCTTCTGCTTTAACAAGTGAGCTTAAACGTTTTTGTTCGGTATTTTTTACCCATATATATATATTTTTTTTAATTTTTTCGACCAAAGGAACACATGATATAGCCCAATGTAAGTTGTTATGGTAGCCTTAGCTTGTTCTGAAATGATAAGAATATTTAAAAGACTAAAAATGTAGGCTATCTCTGAAACTTTATTTAAATAAATGATCAATTTGTTTTCATACTATATTTGCTCACTTTTACTTCAAGAAACCGCATTGACAGAGGGTCCGTACATTTGCACTAGACAATGCAAACAAGCCTAGACAATGTGCTTTATATTAAATTAAATAATTTTCGTTTTACAAATTAATATTTGGCTGTAGATGTATTGTCTTAATAATTTAATAATAAAGGGAAAGACGTGTTACGTTAGCTTACCTTGCGTTTTACCTCATTGCTCCTCATTCTGCATTTACAAATAAATAAATAGGCCCACTGAATTTGTTTATAAAAAGCAACAATATATAACATTAATAATAGCAATATAGATATTTACTTAGCACTACAATCATGGTATATTAAGACGGTAAAACCACATAAAAATCACTGCCAGAGAAATTCCTTCACCGCCACAGCACTAGACCTATATTGCAATTTCGGAATGCATAAACAGAAATACAAAAGAACAGAAATTCCAGGCTGTTTTCGGCACTTAAGCCAATATCTTTGCCGTATATTCTTGTTTTATTTTTTGTACATTCTGCCACTCACAGGTGCGAAAATGCTTACGTCAGAATTCGTCAAGTCGTACAGTAAAATCTTGTCATGTGTGACTCCGTACGAATTATTTTCGCATAAACTCACTTGTGTCGTGTGCGAGAGCTCACGACGTTCCGACTGTCAGAATTCGCACCGTGTACGCCCAGCTTTAGTTACCAATATGCATCTTTGGGTACAAATGTGTACATGTTTTTTCTGAGGGTATAAGGAAAAATATGTTTAGTTATTTTAAAGAGAATATATCTCTTCAGTCAATAAAAAAAATTGCACTACATTACTATAATTTATTGCATAAAGGTATTATTTCTCCAAATCAGCAATGTTAAAGAATTGCCCATTCTGTACATAAGATCAAAGCTTAATGTACATGTAAAGATCGCCGAAGAGGCTAATTGCTACTTATTTATGTGTTAAAATAAGACAATAGGTTATAAGAGGTGATACAACGATGACAGAAAGTTTCCACAAAGATATATTCATGGGAAACACTAGAAATTTCTTCATCTAATTAGAGGAAAAAAGCAACTGTGCACAGCATAAGTGTGCGGAGATGCTTTCTTCTCCAGTTAATTTAATTGCTCTGTCTAGTTAGAGACGATGCATCTTATTATCATTCTGAGTGAGAAAAAAAACAGACAGACAAAAAAAAAACACGCCTGCATGCACTCACTTTGGCCTAATTTTAGCATCCCAAATGGTTGCTTGTTCTTTCTGAATATTATAATACGCTACTATGGTAACAGTGAGTTTCTTTTCTATTTGTAGAAAGTGAGATCTTCAGAAAGGAGCAGGAAAGCTTTTGTGTCATTGAAGAGGAAGATCAGGTGTTTTCACAGAGAGGAACTTGAAAACAGATTTTGGACAAAAGCGATTTAATAAGAGGTCATTGTGAGCTTGCATAAAACGGTAAGCTTGACTGAGACAGACGACTGCAGTTTTCACAAAGACTTGCAAGGGCCTTATGTTCCCGATTTGTATCATTGCCTGCCATTGTTCGGTTGATGAAAATTACAGGGACAGTTCTGTCATGCTACCACTGAGCTGAACGTGCCGTGAAAGATCTCCGAGTGTGGGAAAAACACTACGTAAGATATGATTGAGAGCTGGGTGTGTTTCTGTCATTTCTCACCATGTTTACCGTAATAGTCATTGCGCACCAAATGCGTCGGAAATTAAATGGTTGTTTCCACGACAGTGATTTCCATAAGCGGTGAAGTGAGACAGCTGAAATTGAAAAGAAATGAAAAGATGGAAAGATAAAATCAGACAGGACTTTTTGTTTTCGCGGAGATAAACGGGGGTCTCGGACTCTGAGCATTTGAGCTGTAATTACGATGAGTCACTGGTTCACTGATATGCAGAAAATTCGCCTCTGTGTGTTGTGTGTCTGATGTAACGTAAAGACAAAATGTCACTGGAGTCCAAAACGATTTTCAAATCCTCTATTGCACAAAACATTCTGATAGAACTTGAATGCATTAAATCACGACTCCAAAGAGCTTAAAAGGGTTTTAAATAATGAACAAAGGTAATTGCTTGTAGAGTCTCCAAAACCACGCACATTCACCAATGAATGTTAATGACGTGGTCTCCAATGATTTTGTCTTCTCTTTGATTTCTGTGTTCATTGCATTTAAACACTGTTTGTATTTTTAAACGACTGAATCGTGAAGCACTTTTTTGTAGCCTTGACCTCATTTTCCGGTATAATTTGCTGATGATATTTTCATGTAAAGCCTGACTTAAGGGAATAAAAAACATATAAAACTTTCAGCATCCACAGTGGCTAATGTGAACTGTCACAGCGACCGTCTGGTATTAAATATGACAGCCCCCTCTGTAGTGCTGCAACCCAACCCGGCTAAATGCCATCTGCTATCAAGTTGCATTAGTGATGCCACATTACACCAGGTATGACATGAATATTTTACTACTCCAGGTGGGCATATTTGCTGCTCTTGCAGTTCACTGACTCTGACGAACTCTTGTTTGGGAGATAAGACGATGGAGAGAATCTGCATTGATAAGCGCAAATATTTGTATCCTTAAAATGCGGTTTACCCAAACTGAAGCAAGAAAAGCAAAGCAATTAACCGACATGCATGATAAAAAAAATAAAAATGCTTGATGACATTTGAAGGAAATAAACCAGCTGTCTTATCATTACTGGCGTTCCACGCTTTTTTTGTCTGGTGATTAGGCAAAAGCAAAGAGCGGTTTCCCTCGCCACCTCTGTCATGTGCTGGCCAATCAGAGGCCAGTAAAGAGCAGATTTTATTAGCCCGCATCTGCTGTGCAGCTGCCCTTTTCCCATCAAGAGATCCTCTTTTTGGCAGGTGTCACTGGCCACCAGATGCATCGGCCACTTCCTAGAGACCTATCGCATCATTAAGCCATCAGCACATCACTGTGGACGGAGAAAAAACAGGCCATGGCACCGACTAATCCAGCTGCAAACCTGTCCAGATGAATAATACATCGGCCTGCCAGACAAACCTTAAGCTAAGCAGGAGTGGACCACAGCGGCCTGTCTGAGACTGTCCAGAGATTGACTTCTCCACATCAGGTTTAGTAAGCAGAAAACCATTTTCTTTTGTGCTGAGCTTTAGCAAGTTTTTCTAGTGCGAGAGATTCTCATGGGTGAGTCTTCTGTCTGTTTGAGCACAGATTTGAACCTACTCGCTCAGATGTCCGCATGTTTTTCTCCTCTCTATCTCTTAGCTAGCTGCAGATCTTAAGGTTGGAAGTACATGGCCAAATGTGGATGACATCAGAACACAATAATTGTGTGCTTTTAATTTAACATTTATTTTGGGTATTGATACCCAACACTCTTGGCCCTCCCTACACTCTTAAAAATAAAGGTGCTTCATGATGCCATTGAAAAAAAACATGTTTTTGTCTACCTTTTACATCTGAAGAACCTTTCTGTCTCACAAAAGGTTCTTAAAAGTAAAAAAAGGTTCTTCGGATTATAAAAATGTATAAAAGAAATGGTTATTTAAAGAACTTTTGACTAAATGGTTCTTTGTGGAACCCCAAAAAGTTATTCTATGGCATCGCTGTGAAGAACCTTTCAAGCGTACTGTATATTAAGGCTGGATTTATTGCTCACATCTGACACAGATTGGATATTGCTGCATGTGTGTAAACACAAAAAAAACTTACAGAGATCCGATTTTTTACTATCCGATCTGAGCCACTTTCAAATGTGGATTTATATCTGATATCCACACATCCAAACTGCACCTAACACACACATATCCAAATCGATTCAGCTTGATTTTGACGTCAGTGTTGCACGACGGATTGCGCTCACTTCATGATTTCATACCTGAATTAGTGTTGGGCGATATGCCCCATTTTGAGATCGTCCTATCGTCAGCCCGTGAGATCGCTAATACACGATAGTATCGAGGGGTGGGGCAGTAGTTTACTCATTTATTAAACTACTGGCCTACTACTTTACTTATGACTAGTCACTTTAATGGTGGACAAAAAAGAAGCAAGGGCAACACCGTCATGATCGCAACCTTCTTAAAACTGTTGCCATAATCCATTTCCATCATTAAGTCTAAAATTTCCTACGTGCCAGGGAGTGGGAACAACAAATTTGCTGGTTTTAACCCTCTGCGTGCCTAACAACCTCTCTAGTGCAAGGAAATTTTAAAGCCGTGCATATTACAAGTTCAGGTGCTAGAATGAGTCCATGCCGCACACATTCAAGTCCGAGCAAGAGTCCAAGTCCAAGACGCGTGCATTCAGGTCTGAACAAGAGTCCAAGACACACATATTCAGATTCGAGCAAAAGTTCAAAACGCACGCATTCAGGTCCAAGCTCTCTTGCGCAAAGTAAAGCCTACAAACCCTCTCATGCGAGGAAAAGCATGAAATGCGTATGTTAATGTGAAACTATTATGATAATAATAATAATAATAATAATAACTATCGCCAACTATCGTCATGAAAGCCTGCTATTACATGTCTGACGATCATCAATACATGATACTATCGTCTATCGGCACAACGCTAACCTGAATTAGGAAGTTGTTACTCACGGCTGAAGAATTTTGGGCGATAAACCTACACGTAGCAGCAGACCCCCCGAAGTTCTCGACAGTTTTTCAGAGGAAGACATGATGACAGAGAAAGACAATGTGGATGATGATGATGCCGAAGGTAATCATTAACAACTTTACTTTAAATAAGTGATGATGATATTAACGTTAGATAGCTAACAGTTAAAATAGCATTCTGTCTGGGAGGGAGTTTATTGTAAATATGGACATCGCATATGAGACGTGTATAAATATGTGTAAACAGGCAGGACAAAAAAATTGGATATGGTCAAAAGATCGGATCTGTGCATTAAGATTTGAAGTGTAAATGCAGCCTAAGAGACTCCAATGTTCTCAGAAGACATTCAAGTAAATGTTGGAACATGATTGCAATGATTTGCTCTATTCAGACACAAAAGCTGAAAAGCTGAGGTCCTGAGATCAAGAATCATGGGGCTAGGCTCACAGTCAGCATCCATCACCATTAAATCTGTCCAAAAAATTTAAAATGGCCATTTGATTTGGGTGTTCTTTAACATCAGGTGCAATAAGCAATTTCTTTATAAAACTTGTTTGTCTATGAAAACTACAAGACTGTATGCTTGATTTTATGTAGCAGCTAAAAATGTGTGTAGCTAAAACGACCAATTTGAATGCCTTATAGTGTATAAAAATAAAACCAACAATATGGGAATTTTTATAACCTTTAAATAGCAGAGGATTTACAGAGCTTAGCTCACGACTCAAATTTAATTAACAAAGTCACACTTGAGTTATAACAGTCACCTTCACTTTTATCTTGACCATCATTTGCCAAAGGAATTAACTGAAAATACAATAAGCAATTTTGCCAGCACACAGTAATTTTAAAAAACAACTATGGAGCTGTCAGAGAAAGTCTTTTAAAAAATTTAGAGAGGGACTTCATAGAACAAGGAAGACATCAGCCCGTTTTGGGGACAGTGAAAACAGCGGTATACAGATAAGTCAATTGTGTGAAAAATACCGTGGGTTTTTTACACGTGAAACATGAACACATGTTATATTGTGCACTGTAAACACAATGAAAGCTTCAAAAACACTGAAATAATGGGAGCTTTAATATCTTTCTTACTCTCAATGTTCAGTTCAATATTAGCCTGCAGATAAAACACAATATCTAAAGACTAAGCGCCCACTCAGGGATGGACATGGTCAGAAACAATGCTCAGGTAGGCCGTGGCATTTAAATGATGCTCAGTTGGCACTAAGGGGCCTAAAGTGTGCGAAGGAAACATCCCCCACACCATTACACCACAACCACCAGCCTGCACAGTTGTTAAAATGGCATTATGGATCCATGTTCTCATTCTGTTTACACCAAATTCTGACTAAATGTCTTAACAGAAATCGAGACTCATCATACCAGGCAACATTTTTCCAGTCTTCAATTATCAAATTTTTGTGAGATTATGCAAATTGTAGCCTCTTTTTCCCATTTGTAGTGGAGATGAGTGGTACCCGGTGGGGGCTTCTGCTGTTGTAGCCCATCCGCCAAGGTTGTGCGTGTTGTGGCTTCACAAATGCTTTGCTGCATACCTCGATTGTAAAGAGTGGTTATTTCAGTCAAAGTTGCTCTTCTATCAGCTTGAATCAGTCCGCCCATTCTCCTCTGACATCAGGACTGCCGCATACTGGATGTTTTTCACTTTTTACACCATTCTTTGTAAACCCTAGAAATGGTTGTGTGTGAAAATCCCAGAAATTGAGCAGATTGTGAAATACTCAGACCGGCGCATCTGGCACCAACAACCATGCCACGCTCAAAATTACTTAAATCACCTTTCTTTCTAATTCTGACATTCAGTTTGGAGTTCAGGAGATTGTCTTGACCAGGACCACACCCCTTAATGCTATAAAGCAACGGCCGTGTGATTGGTTCATTAGATAATTGCATTAATGAGAAATTGAAAAGGTGTTCCTAATAATCCGTTAGGTGAATGTATTACAATGCAAATACCTTAAAATAGTAATTAAACTAAATCTACTTTAACACAGAAAGTTATGCATGTACAACAACAGCATAATAGTGTTAATGTACTGTCTTAATATATTATGGCTGTGTGACAATATGGTTTGTTTCTATTTATAAAACGGTTAGTTCCAGTCCTTGATTCTGATTGGTCAATAGTTGTACTTCACTTCACTTTACGTAGTGCCTAATATGTAAAAACAGCCTCTCATACCTTACTGCTTACTTAAATATATTTAGTATCAGGGGGTCCCTGCTCCATGTCTCTCTCATCTAAGGGGTCCCTGCCCCGTAAAATGTTGAAGACCTCTGTTATATACTATACGACTAAGTAGAATGTCCTCCTCTAAAAAAAGATATTTTGTGCATTGTTGTGTTTCACTGTATCTACCAATCAAAACGTATATGGTCCCTTACCCACAATTTTTCCATTATTTTATATTTAGGGTTAGGGTTGTTCAAAATAATGAGAACAAGATCAATTACCACTCCTGTTTTTTTTTTTTACAATTAAGTTTATTTAAAGTATTTAACAAACATAAACTCGGTCACATTTTTTTGTAAAAAAAAAATATATGCATTATATGCACAACTTATTTGTGGGTTTTTATTTGTGTCCTCAGGCTCTAGTACGGTGGTGCCGTGGAAAATAGTGAGTTAGATAAACATGTACGTTAAAAAGGGTGTATACGAATAAAGAAAATATATAGTATTGGTTCACTCCTACTACAAAAGGGCTGCGTCCCGAAATAGTACATAT
This sequence comes from Misgurnus anguillicaudatus, assembly GCF_027580225.2. NCBI lineage: Eukaryota > Metazoa > Chordata > Actinopteri > Cypriniformes > Cobitidae > Misgurnus > Misgurnus anguillicaudatus. The sequence continues at coordinate 20,309,556 of NC_073339.2, forward strand.
AGGAGATAGGACAGCCGGAGTAACATGAATCAAATGCACATTCAGAAGGTTATGGAACTCAGAGGCCCCTTTCTGAATATCATGCTTAAACAAAAGCCTTTTAAACTTAATGATGCGAAATCATCTGCAAAAAGAAGATACTTGCAGGACTATGAAAGAAATGTCACATTTGCACATAATGGCCATTAGAATTACCAATGGCTTTGTTGTGGTGTGGTGGCAGAGTGCACAGACTGGCCCTGTATTCTTGTGCAATGATTTGTCATGTCAGGCGGTAACAAATAGGCCCATCTCGGCAGAACCGCGCGTTCATCAGTCTCAGCGCTACGGCGCTCTGGTCCAGAGCCTGTCTGCTTCAAACCACCTTGCTCCATTGCACCGAAATCCTAGTCTCACTGGCTGCCATGAAATTCACATCTCATCTTGCAACAAGAGGACAGGACTTTTGCAGCAATGTCAGACACGGTCCCTATCATTGCTCCAAGGTTTTGATTCTTGTGTCAGAATCAGCAAATGTAATTGCCAGTTGTGATAAAATATAGTGTCCCTGATTCTGTTCATATTGTGCTCTATTACATTTGGTTGCACAGTGCTAGTGGTCTGTCTTAGCCTATAAGTTTTGAACTTCAAATGGTGGAACAAAGTGCTACTGGGTTAGACTAAGCTTGGCAACCAGATTCATCCTGAATGGACAATGACATAATGTGACATTATGTTAAAATAAATTACATGCATTATAATTGCGGCCCCTTACAAAAAATAAAAAATGAAGACAGTAAAGCATTATGAAGTAAATTGCTGCGCTTTTAAACATCCAGAAATGTTTTACATTTTAAAAGCTCATGATTATGTATAATTAATACGATTCAAGCCCATTGCTCTCTGCTGTGCGGTTTTCTTTGATTTACCGGCAATATGCATTGTGCCCTTGCAGATCCTTTAATAACTGTGTCTAAATACACTTTGGCAACTGATTTATGATGCAACATTTACAAAGAGAAATTTGCCACTAACATATTATACTTACACAATGAATACAAAAAACATAAAGCTTGTGCTCTAATAGTGCACATCTATTGTGTTGACTCACATAGGGCGCAGTCTCATTCCCTGTGCCAGACTGACATAAGTCAGGTTGAAAGCACCACATCATGGGCCTGTGCTCTTTCTAATTAGCAGATCATTACACAATCAGAGACATTCAGGACAACTCCCAATCAGCTTGGAGACATGAAACTGATTGGACTCAAGTAGTAATGATGATAACTTGCAATGATAACCAAAATTGCAATGGTGGACCTATGGCAGATTCATTTACGCCAAAATAAATAACTTCACAGGCCACAGCTGCATTCAAGTCAAGCTAGTCCTGTTTTCTCATGGCAATATTCTATTTGGGAGCTTCTATCAGGACTTATTTCCCAGCTCAATTTCGGGTTGACTATGGCAAGCGAAAACCAAAGCCAATAACCGCCCTCCGCAACGACTTCCACCTTCTTCTGCCAGTTCAGTCATTACATCTGAACAACATCCATCACAGCTGCTTTCTCAGAGGGAGCACTCATATAATACCTAACCCAACCAAACAACGCCTAAGAGCAATTGCCCTCCTCCCTACTCCCCCAGAAGCACGCACTCACACTGTACCTTGACCGATCGAAGCCCGGGCACACTTTCGTCATTAGGATGCGATTGTTTTGAAGAAAGTAAAGTACTCTCTTAACACTGAAGCTCATCATAATGTTATGTCTGGGTTTGTCTGGGTTGCGTGTGCAGTAGAGATGCGCGGTTGGCGGTTACAGCCGCGGACTCCGCGGATAAACCGCGGATCGGGGGGATGACGTGACGAAAAATAATATTTTAATTAAATTCGGGCGGGTGGCGGATCGACTGCTTGTTAGCTGTGTCCTTCTAAGCATGCAACCTTAAAAGGTGAGCACTCTGTCTTTCAGGGTGGCAGCCTCAGAAGTTCTCAAAGAGAACTGAAATGAGACGGTCTAGCCTTCTGAGACCCCTAATTTGCGTCAACTGTTGCACGCGCCCCCAGTAGCCCCCACAGCGCCTGTCAGCAGAAAACAGCGGAAACATTTCTGACTTATTAAAATAAATATGTAATCAAAAATATTAATTTATTTTAGAAAATATGACACATTGATGTAAATTAAACTATTCAACAGTATATCAAATAATCAACCTTAGAAATATACGCAACATAAACAGAATAATATTAACACAAAACATAACTTATAATACTAAAACAGTGACAAGAAAAAGTTTTCTAATACACTTTTATTTAATAAAGGTTTTATTGTTTGGGATAGCCTCGGCATGTTAAGGATCCATTCGTTCTATCATTAACAGCACGTAGAAATGAGGACGCATTTTGACATAGCTCTTATCAACGCCGGCGAAGGAGGTACGTGGCAAACTCAAAAAATGAGAATTAAAAACAAAGGAAATAGAAGGTCAGAAAAGGTTGCCTGGAATAAGTTTTACAAAGTGGTAAATCAGGATGACACCAGTGCAGACTATGTAATTTGTGCGTTTAATTTAGGCTTTATTTATTTTTGTCCCATGTGCGTAAATCGGAGACGGAGTTCACTGCTGATATTCTAGAGCTTTTTAGTCTCGCGGCTGTCATCAGCAGCGTCTTGCATCGCCCAGTCAGCGGATGGCGGGCGGGTGCGGTTTTGAAAACTGGTCAGAAACGTTGGTGCGGATGGATGGCGGACGGATGATGAGTTTTGTGATGCGGTTGCGGATGAAATAACAGCCCATCCGCGCATCTCTAGTGTGCAGGTCAGACATTCATAGGGCCCTATAATTTCCGCGATCACGGAATCGCGGATGGAATAGCGGAATTGGCAAATTAACACAGAATCTTGTGCAGGGTTTATACAGAAATCCTTGAGTTAAATTTACTACTTTTTACTACCTTTTTTACTACCTTCAGAATATTTTTTAAAACCATCCCGACACTGAATTGCAAGTGTTAATCAGCGACCTTTCTATTATTTACACAGATTTTGACATATATAACATACAAAAAAGAATTAAAGTGAAAAAAATTCTTTTGACTGAAATATTTTTCAGGCCAAGTCATATTCCTTTACCTAACACTTTATGTAGGCGAGACCAATAGCATTTTAAGGGGAGATTTTTTTGCCATAAATTCCATATTGAAGTCTCATGTGGCATTTAGCTAGCTGTAGTTTGCAGGGCATTTCAGATTAAGGCGAAACAGCTAAATAACTCACTATACTGTATAAAAAGAAAACATGAATATCACCACCTTTAATGAATCTTTTATTAATTATTTATTAATTGTACATGTATTTATTTTAGCATTTACTAATAATTTTTTAATCAAAGTTGAAACTGTTAACATTAGTGAATGCACCGTGAACCACCGTCAATTACTGTAATGACATAAACAAAAATTAATTCATGATTATATACTCTATATTTTTCATTGTTTGTTTATGTTATATAATGCATTTACTAATGTGAACAAATACAACTTTTTCATATCATATTATTCAGTACACATAAACAAATAATCCAGGGTCTGTTCTGTTCACACAACAGCTTACAGTCACAGCTCTAATACAGTAACGTTATGTATGAATATAAACCCTGAACGAGTAACTCGAGTCAAACTCGTGTAGAATTCACACAGGATGTCTGTAACAAAAGTGACAGTTGTTAATTGAATGGCATATGTGTTATTTAAGGCCAATAAAGCGGCAAAAATACGTACAACACAAGCTCAATGAGAAACGAATGCGCGGCTAGCGTACTCCTCTGACACAGAAACAGCGGACGCACTGTTGTTTGTGTTTGAATGGCTTAAAATCACTTGTTTTTAAACTGCTGTGCTTAAATATATGGACAAATGTTACGTTTTTGTGACCACAGGCAAATGCAACTGCAAGAACCGACAGGTGGATGACATCAAAGTCGCGCGAGAGCATTTCGGAAGCAGTCTCCTCTTATGATTCCTCGTCAATCGCTCTCAAGGGATTTGGATGTCATCTGCCTTTTGGTTGTTGTGGCGCCACATGAAGTTTACCCACGAGTTAAACAAACCCGTTGTACCAGCCACTGGCTATATCAGCATAGCATTAAAAAGCGTGCCGCGGATGATCAGTAACGTGAGAAATCATTTACACCCAAAATACAGGACCCCTTACGTTAGTCATACTGTGCAAAGACACGCAATTACCTGTTTGGTTTTCTTAGCCCACGAACTGAAAGGCTTGCCAATCTTCATCATTTTGCTAAGCCTTTTACACCTTTATCGATCTTCAAAACATCGGAGCCTTCCTGCATTATAAGTTTGACCATGCTAGCTGAAATAAACTTTTACCTCAGTTTAACGTGATACAGTCAGAAAACCCGGAGTGGATCCGGTGCGTAGTGATAACAGAACGCTTACTGCGGAGAGAGGAACGTGATTTGGCTCCACTCCAGGCTTTGATCACATCCCAGAGACGAAAGATCTTTGATTATTTGCCCAGATATGCAGGTGATTTGAACTAATTTCCAGGCATCATAACATTACAAAAGGCAATCGAAAATTTACTACCTCGTCAGATGACGTTTACTACTTTTTACTACTTTTTACTGGCCTTAATTTGGCATAATTTAATTTACTACCTTTTACTACCTTTTACAACCCCGCGGAAACCCTGTTGTGTTAACGCGGAATTTCTCAGAATTTTATATATTTTGAATAAAATTCTGTTTTTAGGTGGGAGAAGAACGTATTTCTGGGGGAAATGCAGACTGGGGGAAGTAAATCTGGGGGACACACCCCCTCCCGTCATTTCAGACCGCCTCCAAAACATTGAAACCATGGCTAAGCGACTCTTCACGATTCTGCTTTCGTCAGCGAAAAAATTAAGAAATTTGACGCTAAGCACTTAGTTCTGAGCAGTTCCCACATGACTTGTATGTAAACAGAGAACTGTTATTTTGTAAGTTTTGTTTCGTTCACTGGGCGTGCAAAGATCCATGCACTCTCTCAACCACGTCTCTCTCGTACAGACCTATCACACTAGTCAAACGAACCAGCCTTTGGGTGTCAAACATGCTCGGGCGTGGTTTGGTTTGGATAATGTGAGCGTGAGCGTGTGTCTCAAAACACAATTGTCTTAAATTGAGAATAATTTCCCCCCAACTCTGAGCTTAGCAAGGCAACATGACAGTGACAATTTGTATTGTTTGGTGCAGGATGTTCTTTTGAGTCTCCATTATAAAGACGAGGGAAATCGATAGCTGGCAGTGATATGATAATTGCAATGTTTTTCCTCCAGTTGACGGATTCTGTAGATAACCCTTCCTAATTCTGCATAGGAGAAACAATGAATCTTGTTATTGGGTCTCGCTAAAGCTAGACTGATAAAAGTCATCAAGCCGGGACGGCTGTGGGTCGGTTATCGTCCCGTTAGATCTCCGTGACTGGAGATGTGTTCCTCTTATCACTTCAGAGCTGGTTATTAGATACGTAAGAATCGATTTGAGTTATAATTGAAGCTTGGTAACATCACGACTGCTGACTTTCTGGAGACGCTTTATAAATCTTTCATTAAGTTCGACTGAAGCCTTTTATTCTCACAGTTTTGCAAACATGCATGGCGACACAATTAATTAATCCTGAAAGGGGTAACACAATAGAAAGCTGTTAGAGAAGCCTGTAGGTTGACTGGTCGCCATTAGGGTGAGAAAATTATCAGCAATCTTCAACAATGGACCTCTAGCACTCGCATAATGACAAGAAAATGGCACTGGTTGCTGCATTAGATTCCACTTGTGCACACAGAATGGTGGTTGCCAGAGGTAGAGCTTTGGTAATGAAGCAAATAATAAAGCCAATGTTCCGGTAATGATTGATTAATGGCTGCACCTTTTAAAGAGAGTAGCTGCTGATTTCAATAATAAGACTACTGATGCATGCTCCTGAATATTTCACAACCTCCCACAGCCAAGGAAATGGACTACCTGAGAGGACTGATTGAACAGCATGGGGCGTAGATGTATCTCATTAAAAAAGCTGTGCATGTCAAGGTGCCAGGCTCACGTTGGTGGGCTGTGGACATTTTGGAGAAAACGAGAATCTTCAGAGCGTTACACAAAAATCTGTACCCACTGTGTCCTGACTCTGAGGAGTAGTAAATATGAAGAAATCATGTGCAGAACAAATGGTGTGCTGATCCTAACATATGGCATATATTTGTAGCATTTTACAAGAAATGAGTAGAGATGGACCGATATATCGGCCAATAATCAGTATCGGATGGTTAAAACAATATTTTATTACCATTGACAATACACCATGTTAATTTAAAGAGAACAGGAAAATGCAAAAAAATGAGATTCTGTGTATAGAAAATTTTAGTTTAATGTTCAATATTAATGGTCATTAAATGAATGAATAACATTCAGAAAATTGAATCTTTAGAATTTAGTTAATGCTCTAGTAAAGACAATTATGAACTAAAAATGTAGTTTTTACAGCAATCTTAATCATGGCTAATTTTAAAAGTGCTCTTAGCAATTTTTATCTTATTAAAACATTTCAGACAATTAATAAGAGTAATATAAAATGTGATTATAATCATGCATATCATCTAATATAATCATTACTGGAAACCCAAGTCAAATCAGTAATAAAATCTGATTTAGTTCACATGAAGTGGGTCACCAGAAGGGCCACCATGTTGAGTCCTACCGAATACTACTGACTTCTCACTAACCCATCTGTTAATCCCTCTTAGAATGAACTTAATTTTGTCTGACTCCTACAGTTGCTACATTTGAATTTCGTAAATAAAATCCTTTACGTAATTCTGCATCCAGTTGCTTCCATTTTTGCTAGAGCATCATAAATATGATGTATATTAAATGTATAAAAATATTATTGTTAATTTATGTTAGTTAGTTTTTCGATAGTACACAATATTATTGTAAAGTGCTATCAATATACTGATTTGAGATGCTACTGAGAAATACATAACTTTCATGTTGATGCATTCAAAATTTTGTCAAAACCTTTGTTGGTCGAATCCATTAAACAGCACATTGAGTGCACAAAAAATTAATTAGATCAATGACAATGTGTAAAAGACCATGGATCACATTGCCGTGTCAACTTGTGTCCCCTGTGAGTACTTGGACCTGAATACAACCCGTATGTGGCAGTCATGTGGCTTTCATCATTTGCAATGTTTCAAGTTATCTTTAGTGATTTTGCAATCAAAAGGTTTTTGCCACAAAAGCTTGCATGCAGCTAAAGACAAAAGTGACATTTGTAACTAAACATAATTGCCTGATAAAAATGCTAATTTACAAGAAAATATGTGAGATTCACTTTCTAAAGGGCACTGTAAAAAATGTCTGTAAATTAAACAGTAAAATACCGTATAAGTGATACAGAATAAAACCGTATTTCACAAAACATGTGATAACCGTAGGATTCACTGTGAAAAACTTTAATTAGTTTTACAGACTAAGACCTTACATTTAACAGTAAAAAACATATAAAAATATGGTTTATTGCAGTAAAATTAACAAGATACTGTATTACCATAAAAATGAAAAAAAAAATCTTGATCAATATCAGCGTAATAGATATGGCATTATGCGTTATTGGTGTAACATTAAACCTTTTAGAGAATATTTGTTACCAATATTCTGAACCATCTGTTTATATTTTACTAAATCCTTGTTGATAGAGTTTAAAAATTAGAATAATATCAGTCTGCACTATAGTGGTCATCATGCAGGCATTTGTCATCAAGTTCCTAATTTTATCACACTAAAATTACTTTTAAACATAAAATTACAATTATTTTCTAAACATGGACGATAAGTTTACAACTGCTGTCAAAACAAGATACAAGTCCTCAACTATTCCAGCATCCACACGTGATTTAGTAGACAAATATTCTTTCTGACGTGATGTAATTACAAGTCAAATGGATATTTTCCACCAAATTTATCCCATTAAATCTCCAGTTTGTGGTTGTTTAAGATTCATTTGAAGTCACCATTATTGTAATTAGTGTTTCCTTTAGTTAGGCATTTGTCCTTGTGACCTTCATTGACCTAACTCTCCTCTTTTAGCAATTGCAACAGTGCTTTATTAAGACCACTTGTTTATTGCTAGAGGAAGTAGAAAAAACTATCATGTGATCTATTGATTGCTTGTATGTCATGCATATAATTTTATATGCATAAAATTTTATAAATATTTTATGAACATGAAATGATAAAAGAACAATAAAGATATAAAGCACAAAAAAGTGATGCTCTATGCAAATGACACTGTTTTGAACAAGACTGCTGTAATGCTTTAGTTAGTTTCTTTTTTTAGTTTCTTTAGACATCAACACTTTGGATACAAATCTCAACGATGGTGAAAGTAAATGGTAAGAAAGTTGCACAATTTTGTCATGTCACAATGCATGATGGGAGTTATGAATGAGTTTTCTACAATCCTGGTACCCAGCATGCATTGCAGCATGAAGCTTTGTTGATGAATGTCACCATTGTTGGTTTCATAGGCGGATTAAAGTGTCTGTAAAGACTACGGAGAATTTACTGTAAATCTACAGTATTTTAAAGGAATTAAAGGAAATGTCTATAAACACAATGGAAATAGTACTGGTAATCTATTTTACTGATTTTTTTACAGTGTAGCATTTAAATTAGACAGTTCTGAGCTGTAAAATAGATGGTACTGAACCGTCATTTGTACAACATAAACCTTTACAATAAATAGTTTTGAGCTGTAAAAAATGGTAATGAACCATAAGTATTACAATGTTAACCCTTGAATTTGACAGATATAAACTGTTTTAGCAACATAAACATGTTAAATAGACAGTTATAAACTGTAAAAAAAAACATTTAAAATTTGTAAAATATACAGTACAATGGGTGCAATCCCGTAAAACCAATAACATTGCTACCGTATTTTTGACGGTAAAGATCTGGCAACCACAGCTGCCGGTTTTCTACCGTAAAATGTACGGTTTATTTTTAACAGTGGGCTTTTCACACTCCGCTTAACCCAGGGGTTGTCTTCATTCTAAACCCTGCTTTTAACCCTAGGTTGAGGAGCATTTCACACTTGTTATTTGGAAGCAGGGTTATCCCTGAAATTAACCCAGGGTTATAAAAACGCATTGTGGTGCCAAATGCATGCATTGTGAAATGAAGCAGGGTTAGAATGTTATGACTCGATGCTTAGCAACAGGCAGCAAATCAGAAACTGAATTACACATACATCATATTACACATACATCCAAGTGTAATTTATGTGTTTACCTAATCTGTCACTGACGCGGAAGCGCGAGACAAACGGTTATTTAAAGCGACAGTGCGCTTTTTTAATACAGTCAGTTTGACATCACTTTTTATCCAATCATGACTGTTGATGCCACAATAAATGCAAATGAAAATGTTAACCCAGGATTTAGGAATGCACAGTGTGAAATATGAAAGGGAAATTCTGCCAACAATCTGTATTTCTTAATGAACTGGGGCCAGGATTAAGCATTTTTTAAGTGAAAGTGTTTAATAAGCATATAATAAATGCCGAGATGGCGTTTATAATGTGTGTACATATTAATTATTACATATACTGTGCAAAAGTGTTACTGTGGGTTCACACCAGCCGCGTTTGAAGTGTCACATTCGCATCTACCGCGTCTAGTTTGCTGCTTGAACATTTTGAGTTTACTTGCTTCATTCGGGCGTCTGCGACTCCGCTCGCTTCCTTTAATCATGTTACTACTAGAGCAAGCGCTTGATTGGTTAATGCGTTGTCGCTTTTTTCCGCCAAAGTTAAACATTTTCAGCTCACGCGTTTGCCGCGGCAATGGTGCTATTTTTGCATTGCCACGGCAAACCCGTGGGCTGAAATTTTTTATGCGCGAATGAGGTGGAATCGCTTCTACCACGCCGCGATAAATGGCTCATTCGCACCGCGAGATCTCCAGACGCACGTCAATGCGTCTTCACATTGACTTAACATTGAAATCACATGGAGGGGCAAGTGCTATGCAGTTGTCTGTTTGCAAGATGGCTGATGTTGATTTATCGAGAGTTGTGCATTTATCGAGAGAGTTACTGGTTTGTATTTGGTCACCTTACTATAGGAGGAAAATAAACAACACAGATACAAATTTTTCAACTCGGGTGTCACCCCCAAATTCGGGTCAAACACAAAATGCACGTACAGCGGCAGATGCTCAATTTGTGGCATTCGCGCAAACTACGCGGGAATGAGGTGGAATCGAGTTTACCGTGCCGCGCTAAACGCCTCATTCATGCCGCGAGTCCTCCAGACGTGAGTCAACACGTCTTCACATTGACTTAACATTGAAATCACTCGCGCTTGATGCCTCTACCACGGCTGGTGTAAACGGAGCGTAAGACTTTTGCACAGCACTGTATATATATTTATAAAACGGTTAGTTCCAATCCTTGATTCTGATTGGTCAATAGGTGTGCTTTATTCGCAATAAAACACTGCTATGACCGCTTCACCCAACGGTTCTATTTAATATCACTGCGCCCTTAGCAACACCCTTAGCAACATATAAACATATAATGAGACAAAGTCTGAGAACAGTTTGTTGTTTTTATTTGAACTTTCATGTTGTTTTTCGCTGTCAGGGACTATTTTTTCTAGCGGAAGGAATGCTTTTATTAATTTAACTTCATGAAAGTTGCACTAATATTTTTTTTACTTTAATATTGTGTGGTAACCGTTTTATAAAAGCAATAAGGTACTCGAGGCAAGTGCTGCACCGTGAACAAGCAACGGCTGAAGGGGTTGCAGGCACTCCGCTTCGCGTCGTGCCTAACAATGCCCTTCAGCCGTTACTTATTCACGATACAGCACAGCCTCTCGTACCTTATTGCTTACATATATATATATATATATATATATATATATATATAATACTTATATACACTTAGCCCCTCACTACATCATATTTATACATAAATATTAATGTCACTCATTGTAGGAAATATATAATATAAAAACAGAAGCTGACAAATCTCTGTACTGCTGCAATTCCTGGAGAAAAACAGAACTTTAGTGTTGAGGTGTCAGTGTTGGAGACATAACTATTATCTCAGTAGAGACTACTTCTGAACACTATACATTTAAATAATAGAGACATTTGGCATCCCACAGAATTCAATTTCTGTTGTGTAGCCGACTGCAGCACATTGTAAATAAAGGTCATGAGGTCTGTTGGGGAAGATACAAAATAATACAACTTTCAGTAAGCAGATTTTTGCTAGCAGGATATTATTACTGCTGACAACTGTGATTTTAAACACAGAGACCCAGGCTGAAGCTTAAATCACAATGTTTTGTTATGCTAACTCCAGCTAAACATCTGCCCCTGACTGCGGTTATTAGCTTTATCAACACTTCAGTTCCTCTATAAAACTTTGTCTCCGTAACAATCTCTCCCTGTCTGTGTTGGCACAGGATTGATGGATGTAGCTTTTCATCTGATATCTGCCAGAGTCTGCAAGCTTGACGAGGGGCACAAACTTTGATCGGAAGGTCAGGCACTTATGACTATCGACAACCACCATGAGGCGGCCACAGAGAGGATTTATTCTTGCTTTAAAACTTTCACGCTGTGGGGGAGTGGCAGTGACAGGGAGTACATCACTGTCTCTTTTGCCCATTCTAATCAATAGCATCTATGGCATCTATGGCCGTTTCCTCCATGCAGAGCACGGGCAGCAAAGTCCAAGGGCGTCCATGTAGGTGTTATCTCTACTTTGTGTCCCATCTCCACCCAACAGACCACCAACACCCAGAGGACCAGCCTTATCAGCCAAGACTGCTGAAGGGGAAGTGGTTGTTCAACTGCTATTGGGAGGCAAAGATTATCGATAATGTGTGAAACACTCGAAAATTCATGCCCTTACATAAGAGACAATGGGGAGAGGAGTGGTCTTATTGTGAGGTCCGCACAAACATGATTTCATGGTACAGGCAATTAAAAGCAGATGCGCAGGATGCGTTCAAGTAATAAGCATCCCAGGATGTAAGACGTCAGCATAAGCAGGGGAAGACATTTATTCCACAGGTCAATCTCATTAGGGGATAAACTTTGCACTTTTTAGTCCGAGCTATTAGTCTAGCCAAATAATGTGATGTAATTGCTTTGATTGGGCTTAAGAACATTGATCCCTGAGGCTGATCCTTAGCCCAACCAGCTTAGGTACATTAGTTGGCTCCCGTGCAGTGAAAGCTATTAGACAATGGATTTTCTCTTCACCTTGATTCATCTATTGCTTAGATAATCCCTGTATTTTGGGGTGATTTACCCCACCACTTGCTTGCTGTAATAGCTTTTAGCTAATAGCAAACACATGCAATTAAACAGTGACTTAAGTGGTCCTACAGTAACTGGGGTAACAAATCACCTTTCCCTTACTCTATCATTGTTTTCAGAGGCGAAGAATCTAAAGAGCGAACATGCATCTAAATTACCCGTGAATTTACAAAAAACTGCACTTTGTGCTTTTCGGTGCAATGCATGCTGGGTGTTCTCACCAAAGCACTGACAGATCAGAGAAAAGAGCTCTCTCTCTCTTTAAGTAACATCCTGGGTTGCCGTGTGAAGTGGTTGCCTGTGTGCAGGTGTCTGCTCTTACAAAGAGTTGAGGTGATTGTAATAATTACGCTGTCTTAGCGGAAGACTCTGAGAGGCCTGGCTAGCAAAGTGGCCAACATCTCACCGCCTGCTTCCCAAATCACACGTCAGAAAAAGATGCAGGTCGAACAGCTTGTTACTGCAACGATTTGATCATTCGTATCTTTATATCACTTTGTGGAGGAGTCCAAGGACATTCTCTTAGAAGGGAACGCATTTGGCTTTCAGGAGTTGTTCCTCATCATTCACAAAACACATAGCATAATTATTCACTGTCAAGGTGTGCTGGCAAAACTGCAAGACTGTGTTTGTCTCTCTGTGTGTATGTGTTAATGAGCCTGTGTGTGTGTGCGTATGTGTGTGTGTGTGTGTGTGTGTGTCTGTGTGTTTATATATAGCTTCTGAGTGCGCCCATGGGTAACAAGAGAATCCTTTATGCCATACTAATTGATTCAGGTGTAGCTTTAAAAGCGGGAAATGGATGCTGACCAATAATTACCACAGATTCATCTCCCTTCCAGCAAAAACACAAAATATAGGCTACTGGAGTTCAGTCTGCTCAGTTTCTCTTACCCCACGGTTTCACATTAGGGATGTGCATTTGTGTCATTTTTTCATTTCAATTAATGCATAGGTCTGAAAAACGAGTACGAGTACTCGATTAACTGGGGGCAGGACAATCAAAGGGGCATGGTGAAAAAAATATTTTTATAAAAAAACAAATAAAACTTGTAATAATTGTAGTAACCGTGCGTAGTTGGACCCTTGAGCATTTTGAGTGTACCCGCTTCATTCGTGCGTGAAATTCTAGTCATCAACACATTACCGCGGAAATTCATGTCATGGGAGGGGCTTCTGCCACTCAGTTCCTGTAATCACGTCACTACTAGAGAAAGCTCCTAAATTGGTTAACGCGGCAACTTTTTCCGCCAAAGTTCAGATTTTTCAACTTGCGTGTTTCCCACAGCAACGCTTAATTTGCGTCATTCGCGCAAACTGGAAGTGAGACGACTGATGTCATATGCCGGTCTACACAGCTTACGTTGACGTCAAACACGACATCAAACATGCACCAAGTCTTTACTACCACAAGCGCTTATAATGCTAACCAGATATCCAAATGCCACCATAACCACAAAAAATAAATAAAAAATAAACCCACATGGTCATCGTTTTCGTGATCGATCGTCGATGCCACGTTTAACTCGAGCAATCGTGCCCATCCCTATTTTATGGACAACCCTACTTGGTCTCCCAGTTTGGTTTTAGCTGGTATTGCTGGTGTAGCAAGCTGGTCTAGTTGTGTTTTGGTCACTTTTAAAGCTGGTCTTGCTGGACTTAGCTGGTCAGGCCGGGAAGGCCAGCTGACCCACCAGCTTGACCAGCTTTGCCAGGCTGCGAGGACAGACTAAAACCAGCTACCAGCTTATGCTGGTCTTTGCTGAATTTTTCAGCAGGGAAGGCTCAAGGTAGTCCTAGACTAAAACACGTTTAAGCTGTCTCAACTAAAAATAACTTGCACGTTAAGATCTTAAAATATGCCAGTGTCATTGTTTTGTCTCAAGATACACACCAGGAAAATATGTTTTGTTTATAAAAGGAATGTTTATAAAAATGCTTAATTTTACTGTGGCCTAGTCCTGGCTTTAGCTAAGCCTTCTCTGTAAAACCGGGGTTTAGATACATATAAAATTCACCAACATACAGTAGTGCTCCCATAAGCAAGGCATATATTAGGAAATAATTTGCATATTTATATCTATAGTCAGAGCTATGCAATTGAGTAGCATACCTGTCAAAACATTGGAATTTGAAAATAAGGGAAATTTCCAGAATCCTAACACCAAACCTACCTCCCTCCCCACCCCTCCCCCCCTTTTCACTACTAAGCAAGGGAATGGATAGGTATGCCTTGAATCATATTTTGTATGTTTGTTAGTTGTTATACACATAGGTCGCAGATGTTGTATTCCTTAACACCTTCTGAGTTAAGCAGTAAAGCACAAACAGCAGTGTTTCCCAACACACAAAGTTATACAAAAACAACACCCCTCCACACACGCAGCATGCACATCCAAATGTGCGAATTGGTGTATGCGGGGGGTGTGGGCGAACGTGCACGAGGCGATTGTAGCTTTGCGTGCGGCTCGTCATTCTCCACCCTCCAGCTTTTCTTCTTCTACGACCGCTATTCTTCTTTCTCTTGTTTTATTGGTGGGTGTCGTTTGAGTGATATGTTACGGATATACTGCTGCCTGTTTTACCGGCAGGGAGTGTAGCAAACATCAAATACGGCCAGTGGGATTTTTTTAATAAAAAGATAAAAATACGGGGAGAAATACAGGAAATTATTGAAAGGGGATGATTGCGGGATAGAATGGTAAAATATGGGAGTATCCCTGGAAAACGGGAGGGTTGACAGGTATATTAAGTAAAGACAAATACTAGTTTGTATATTTATAGATGCATGTATACTAAATGAGGGAATTGCATTCAAGCTGCACTCAATTACTGTCACAGGAAAAACTTTTACGCATTATGGTGCTCAGGGATGAGTTCTTAAGTGATAAGATTATCGACTACAGGGAGATTTTAAATGGTGGGCTTACATTACTTATAAAACATAAAACTTTATTAACAAAATGAATAAACAAGCGGTTTCCACAATCGTCCGGTCAGTCAGCTGGCGTCCCATCACTCTCATTTAAAAATGAAATCTGACACCTGCTGCTCATCTGTGCGGTGACTCGCATTCAGCTCGCGCTGAATTGAGCACAAACTTTTTAAAGCAACACCAAACAGTTTTTTTTACCTTAAAATAACGTTTCCAAAAAAGTTTCAGTCGTTTATCCACTCGAAACAGGGTGAACGGCACTTTCACATTTGCTTTCAGCCCTCTATCGGCCAAAACCGCAAAAAGCAGTTTCCAACCATCAGGCCGCTGTCCTGTAGTTCAAGTGAAAACTACAAAAACTTGCTTTAGGGCAGACCTACAATCCAATCAGAGCCAGCTATGCTGCAGTATTTACGACAGTGGTAATGGACAATTAATCTTTAGTGTTGCTTTAATTGTAGTTGTGTCTGCTCTCTAACTAAGTGAAAGAATTTTGTTACTATAAAAAATCAAAACGACGGTCGGGGCAGTGTGATGTAAACGGTGAGAGGCTGACCATTGTGCTATCGCAACAAGCCTAACATATATGTTTTTGTCACACGCTATTGCCCTTCTTATATTATGCCTGTTTTTAAACAGCAAAAACGATTCAATGCACAGGGCCAACGCATGCATTTAGCAATCCAAACTAACATCAGTTTTATGTATGCACGCATGTATCCATGATCTCACAAATTTCCGTGGGATAGTCACGGAATTTTTTGCTCATTTTTCCGTGGCATTCTCACGGATCTCCGCATT
Source organism: Misgurnus anguillicaudatus (assembly GCF_027580225.2). Lineage (NCBI taxonomy): Eukaryota > Metazoa > Chordata > Actinopteri > Cypriniformes > Cobitidae > Misgurnus > Misgurnus anguillicaudatus. The sequence goes on from NC_073339.2 coordinate 20,325,672, forward strand.
TTTCCGTGGCCCTGCTACAGACCGTCTTTTTCCGTGGCATTCTCATGGATTGGTTACTCAACTGTTTTGTCCGTTTTTCTTACCATTGTCGCTTCGGTTTAGGGTTAGATTTACATGAAATGACATACCTACCCAAACCCAACTCTAACCCCAACACCAGGCGACAATTGTTTAAAGTTTAGAAAATATAAAAGAATAAATAAAAAAATAGTATAAACCAACAGTTAAAGTGACATACTAATACAAACACCAAATCTAACCCTAAACCGAAGCGAAAATGGTTTGAAAATAGGAAAAAGCAGTTGAGTAACCAATCCGTGAGAATGCCACGGAAAAAGACAGTCCGTACCAGGGCCACAGAAAAATGCAGAGATCCGTGAGAATGCCATGGAAAATGAGCAAAAAATTCTGTGTCTATCCCACGGAACTTTGTGAGATCAGGTTGATCCATGCATTGCTCCCGGAGGTTTATTTTGCCTTTGAGGGAATGAATGTTGACTGCCATCTTTTATGCTAGCAATTTAATATGGAGTCATTAGTAAGTCAAAGCTATAATTACATGTTCTAATTGAATACTGTCTATTAGCAGGGAATAAAAATGGCTTCTTAATCATCACTTTGTTGACTTTAACTAGACACATGAAAAAAAGAAAAAAACTTAACAAGTCATCCTCGCCATCGTGAATGATGCACAATGATGAAGCACCTTCACGGTGCCGAATGCTACCATGAGAATCCGTGTCGAGGATTTTTTTTCTCAATTAATCGAATGCACGCCGTGAATTTAATTTGTATCCACAATTAATGAGAGCCCAGCAAGGTTTCTGTGCACAGAGATGTGGTAGAAATGCTTATCTCTGGTGGTGAGTGAGACAAGCAAAGCGTCCTTTTAAGTGGTGCTCTAAAAATACTTTACACGAGTGAAGAAACAATAAACTAATCACAAAGTGAGGAGCACCTTTGAGGTCTTTTATGAATGGGCATGCCTAGTTGTTTTTGAAACTAAGAGCATGGATATCATAAGTGCTGTTAAGAAGAAAACGCTATGAAGGGGGAATCAATGACTCCATCCCTCTTCACATCCACTTCATGTCTGGTTTTGTTTAGAGACAGTGATTATGAGTGGCAGCTGTGTGACACTATGTCAGTCAGTGTGGACTGTCATTTGCTCTTTGTTAATTAGACATATCTCATTTTCTAGCTCTGGAAGATGACAGTGCCGGACAGCTTTAAAAGTGTGAATGTGAATAAAAAGAGGCAGCAGTCACAAGCTCCAAACAAGCTTTTGTAAATGTGTGTGCAATTCAATTACAAGGACTGATGGAGCTACTGACAGATTATTTCTTATGATAAATAAAGCTTAACATTATTGCTCAAGTTTAAGTCTAAATGAAATGCTACTTTCAAAATGTACCGAAAAGCTTCTTTCTACAAATTGACAGAAGAAATTGCCATTCATTGCTGCAGATCTAAAGAGACCTGACAAATGCTTGTGAATTTTTTCTTTAACATGTTTTTAGGAAAACGCTGGTTATAAAAATATGTGTATGCGTATTTTGCTTTGGAGAATTTTATAAAAGTGTGCCACTGGGCTTTCAAGGTTGCATCACTGTTATAATAAAGTACTTAGGCTCTGACTTTCCTGAGAAGCCAGCAAGCTAGATGGCTGTTATGTTCAGTCTGACATTTTATATAAATATAATGAGTCTGGAATATTCCTGCACCTCACTGACATTTCTCTGCCTACAGCTCAGTTACACGACCTCTATACAAGTCTTTCTACTGCTATGCTAAAAGAAAACTTTGTTAAAAATGTTCATCTACTCTTAAATTCTATACGGTTTCATTGAACTACTTGAAAATAACTTGTAGTATATCTATACTTTCCTGCAGAGTTCTGGATTCGAGTCAGATGACCTGGACTTTATCCGGACTCGAGTCGCAAGTCATCAAATGTATAAAAATCAAATGACTTTACATACAGGTGCAGGTCATATAATTAGAATATCATCCAACAGTTGATTTATTTCACCAATTCCTTTCAAAAACGTGTATATTATATTCATTCATTACACACAGACTGATATATTTCAAATGCGTATTTCTTTTAATTTTGATGATTATAACTGACAACTAAGAAAAATCCCAGATTCAGTATCTCAGAAAATTTGATCAGAAAATTTATCTCACACTCTAATCAGCTTATTAACCCAAAACACCTGCCAAGGCCTTTAAATGGTTTCTCAGTCTAGTTCTGTAGGCTACACAATCATGGGGAAGACTGCTGACTGACAGTTGTCCAAAAGACGACCATTGACACCTTCTATATTGAGGGCAAGACACAAAAGGTCATTGCAAAAGAGGCTGGCTGTTCACAGAGCTCTGGGTGTAAGAGGTGAAGGGAAGGAAAAGATGTGGTAGAAAAAAGTGTACAAGCAATAGGGATAACCACACCCTGGAGAAGACTGTGAAACAAAACCCACTCAAAAATATGGGGGAGATTCACAAAGAGTTGTCTGCAGCTGGAGTCAGTGCTTCAAGAACTACTACGCACAGACCTATCTAAGACATGGGTTTTAGCTGTCGCATTCCTTGTGTCAAGCCACTCTTGAACAACAGACAGCATCTCGCCTGAGCTAAAGACAAAAATGACTGGACTGCTGCTGAATGGTCCAAAGTTATGTTCTCTGATGAAAGTAAATTTTGAAAATCAGGGTCCCAGAGTCTGGAGGAAGAGAGGAGATGCACACAATCCACATTGCTTGATGTCCTGTGTAAAGTTTCCACAGTCAGTGATGGTTTGGGGTGCCCTGTCATCTGCTGGTGTTGCTCCACTGTGTTTTCTGAGATCCAAGGTCAACACAGCTGTATACCAGGAAGTTTTGGAGCACTTCACGCTTCGTGCTACTGACCAACTTTATGGAGATGCAGATTTCATTTTCTAACAGGACTTGGCACCTGCACACGGTGCCAAAGCTACCAGTACCTGGTTTAAGCCACTATGGTATCCCTGTTCTTAATTTGCCAGCAAACTCGCCTGACCTTAACCCTATAGAAAATCTATGGGGTATTGTGAAGAGGATAATGCGATATACCAGACCCAACAATGCAGAAGAGCTGAAGGCCACTTTCAGAGCAACCTGGGCTCTCATAACACCTGAGCACTGCCACAGACTGATTGACTTCATGCCACACTGCATTGCTGCAGTAATTCAGGCAAAAGGAGCCCCAACTAAGTATTGAGTGCTGTGCTATGGCAGGTGGGTGGGTCCGAGAAAAGATTGCAGCGATTAGTCAATAGCAACATGACCCAACTTCAAACGATCCAATCAGTTCTTCATAGACGAATATATGTCACCATGGGAAACATTAGACAATCGCTACTTCCGTTTCATGGCAACTTTAAAAAGACTGAAGGGTTCAGAGAGTCAGAGACAGGTGAGATGATGAAGAATAAAGTAACATGATTTATGTTAATGTTTTTGAATTGGGCTATGCATGGTGTTATTTAATTAAAAGCAATTTATGCAATTTATATACAGTATAATGAAAATAACAGTCTTTCAAGACAAACAAATATATTTTAAACCTTTATGTCCATGTTGGAGCTTGTAAGTTTTGGTTGTTGGTTTTTATTTTCGCTCAGAGTGTTGCTAAAACACGTGGTGCGGATAAACAATGCGCATAATGCTCACTGCCCATAGAAAACCATTCAAAAAAGGCGCCTGCCACTGCCATAAATGCATTCTGTGTGATCCGCCCCTATGTCTGATCAAAACAAGTTAAAGTCTGATCCAAAAATCCAAATGATGTCAGTAGACCATACTTTGCCATGCTGGGAGATTCAAACTGTTATAATGTTTTCTGTCAAGCTCGTTGCTATGATACATTTAAGAGCTAAGCCATACAGAAGTAAGTGAACGTCAGGTATTTTTTAATTACTTCAAACAAGTGTTTCTATTTTTGCTACAGCAGGTCCCTGTGGGTTAAACTATTTAAACCAGCCATCACATAAATGACTCATACGATCGTCCCGAGGATTCACATTAGCCAAACAATGCAAAATGCCTCTCAGTCTAATGGCAGCTTATTTTAGCTGGACATGAGTTTTGTAATGGGAACAGAGTAGGGTATCCCATTACTATAGCTCACTGTTCTCTCCTCTACAGCTGTGAGCTGCAATGCTATTGGCCGAGATGTCTTGTAGCACAGAGGGGCATTGTGAGGTAAGATGTTCACATTGATTTATTGTGTGAAGTATTGAGATGCTGCTCCAAAAGGCAGCAGCTGTTTGTGTGGTAGTGCTCGGTTTGTCTGTTGGTCAAGACTTGATCACAATGGCCGAAGTGGATCTTACTACAGACCAATGCTGAAAATCTTGGTAAAACTCAAAATGCAAAATTGGCACTATTTTCAACGCACACTTTCTACTGCTTGAGGATGCACAGATATACTGCCAGCAAAAAGGTTTTATGTTATTATGATTAAATTGTTTGAAAATGGTTTTAAAGAAAAATGTGCCAGCATAATTTCTAAAAAGAAATTGATGAGTTGGATCAGGCAGTGAAGGAAGTGCAGCCAACAAGTGTTTGCTAAAGTTACTCTCTCTCTCTCTCTCTCACCAAAACTAACCGAAGTCCATTGTTGGCACACAAGGACCCTGCACAGTCGAAGCTCCATTCAAAAGTAATTTTTCCGCTAATGCAGAAAGCACCAATGGCCGACCCTAATGTCAAGCAGATGCTTTTAGTAAAAAATAATAGAGCGGCACCAGCACTTCAGCTTACCTCTGTCACTATAGTCGTCCACCAGTATGATCTCAGCAATCAGGTGGTCGGGTGTGCGGTTGGTGATGCTGTGGATGGTTCTGAGCAGGGAGGACCAGCCTTCATTGTGGAAGGGGATGATAATGCTGGTGTTTGGGAGCTTTTCGAGATAAAGCTTCTGCTTACAGCTGAAGATGAGAAAAAGAGAAAGACACTGAGATAGAAGCAGACAAACCCTACCAAATTCCACTGTGCATTTCATCAAAAGCATCTATGTATAATCCACATATTGTAAATCACCCAACAAAGTCACTTCAGCATGATAATGCGTGAAACATAAAGCTTATTGTGCCAAGTGTTGCCAGATTGTAAAAAAACATAATTTGAAAACAAAAGGACCGGTGCGTGCTGCCCAAAAGCCGTGGGCAATGGCGATGAAGCTCAGATAATAAATCAATGTTTTGAGAGGTCCTTCAGTTTTAGCGCTCTCATAAAGCATTCAGAAATCTGCATACTAATTGAGCTTCGACAAAGCTGCCGCTGATAGATGAAGTGGCACTTTATTGCTTACACCGGTCTCTCCAATTCAGGCCCCTGACAAACTTGACAAGCCAGTCCTAATTCATACACCCCCATACAATAATCATTCTCAGACCACTGTGTGGTTTATTAACATTTTACTCATTAATAAATGGTGATAGAAAAACAACACTAAATAAAACAACACAAAACAGAAAATGATGTGGTAAGGAGGCCAGATTCTAAATGTTACACATGGCACCCGCTCAGAATTGATGTATGAGACAGGCTAAGTTCGGGATTTGTGCGTATTGGACGTATTGCGGAATCCGACGAGTGCTGTACTGCATAAAGAACAGCAAGATAATCAAATACTTTCCTTGTGTATGCATATGACTAAATGTCAAATCAAATCACCATTAGGTCTATTATTTTTCATTCCTGTTTGTGAAGTACATTTTTGCTTTATTCTTGAACCACTAGACGTAATTTACCCCAGTGCACTAATCAGCTACAGACCGATTAACGGAACGGAAGTTCAGGGTGGACACAAAAGCAGGCCGTTGATAAGCTTTCTGATTTCAGCACTTGTGCTTTTTTAAAATACTGATTCAAAGCAAAAAGGTATTTCTAGATGCAGCAGAACAGAATCATAAAACTGTATTGTTATTTATGGTCACATGACGAGGGCTGGTGGTAAATATTTCTGTCTTTTACTGGGACCTTGGAGCAACCTGAGGTTAAGTGGCTTTCTCAAGGGAACAGTGGAGATGACTCAAGGCTGAAGTATAGTCCATTTTTACTTGTAACCGAGGGTCCGCGTAAAGTGTGCATCATGTAATATTCGTCATCAGAAGAGTGCGCACACAGCTAGATTTTTTTTTTTTTTAAGTTATTTTTTTGGGCTACTTGCCTTTATTGATAGACAGTAAGTAATTGAGAGACAACAGGAAAGTACAGGGTGGAGAGAGGGGTATGGGATTGGCAAAGGACCTCGAGCCAGGATTCGAACTCGGGTCGCCGGAAGTGCGTTTGCAACACTGATCTATATAACAGCGTGACTAATAAATAAGGATAGTTCGCCCAAAAATGAAAATAATGTCATTAATGACTCACCCATATGTCGTGCTAAACTTAGAAGACCTCCGTTCATCTTCGGAACACAGTTTAAGATGTTTTAACGTTAGATTTAGTCCGAGAGCTTTCTGTCTCCTCCATTCAGGGAACTACACTAACCTTTTCCACTGGTGGCACTTGCGCTACCAATTTTTTCAGTTACTGGTGCAAAATATGATTTGGTTGCACATATTTTTTTCAAGTTATATTAAGGCACTCTGGATAATAATAAACAATAATGAAACTGTATTGCATACAGATATGCTTTTTATTTTACTTGCCATCTTTTAAACCACATGCCTTCTTGTTTTCTTAAACGTTGCAGTGTTTCCCACAGATCTGAAATTTACTTGGTGGTGGTAGCCGGTGAAAAGGGCAATTATTACCCACTGACAAATAACGGTCTACTATACATGTGATGAAGAACTAATAATGTGTGACACAACACAATACAATACTGATTTATTGAAAATTTATATTAATTTCACATTATATTTAATTAATCTAAGCAACTTTCTTTGCCATTAACAAAGCTGACACTGTTTGTCAAAGCACCACGAAAACACTTACTGTTTTTGCACTGATAAATTTTATCAAACTCAATATAATACAATACTATGTATAGTATATTAATAGACAGTGCAGGTCTATGGATTATAAATGTGACTGATGTTATGATGGTTATAATTTCTATTAGATAGGCACTTCTATCTTTCTATTTCTCTCTTGCCGACTAAAAAAGCTTAATCCACTCATTATTTCAGATTTAAAAGTCTACTTGCTGTCCCGATGACAGACTTTACATTGCTTTGCGTTTTTTATATCCCGAGTCAGCTTATGCTTTGCTCGTTCAGTGCAATGGGCTTGACATTAGCACTGCTTTTTTGCTACAATCTCTGTGCAAACTTTTTAAATATGGATATGGTTTTAGAAAATATATGGTTTATTAATAATAAGATTATTAAGAAAATGTGAGAAAGAAAATGCAGCGCGTGGTCCTAACAAGAACCATCGGCATAGAAACCGGAGGCACGCTGAAACTGCACTCGAGCTTTAGCGCGTGGCCGTTTTCCGATCGACTCGGGTTATACACACAATATTAATCAGACTTGGGACCCAAAGTAATTAAACTAGGTCCTAACCGGACCCGACTGACCATTTCAAATATAAACCCGGAACCATATGGGTCTCGCGTCCTCAGTGAAAAAAGACCTCTACTCAAGTTCAGAAACATGGAAGACACTGACCTTGCTTCGCGTCGCACCAAATTCATTGAGAAACAGAGAGCATGCGAACGCACACTCATAGGGAGAGACACGACGTGCTTTCACGCAAAATGAAGCCAACGTGTTGAAGGCTCAGAGCACGTTATAAAACGTATTCTTAAAATCCACATTTCTGTTTTAATAAATGCTCATAGTAAATCATAGCATATTGTCTAAAACGTTAGGTAGCACATTTGCGACCCATTAAAAATTACGGTCGCAACGACAGTTCAAAAGGTCGCATATGCGACCATTTTGGTCGCAGTGTAGTTCCCTGCTATTGAAAATCTATGTACGGTTTCCATGTCCAGAAAGGTAATAAAAACAGCATCAAAGTAGTCCATGTGACAACAGTGGGTCAGTTAGAATGTGTTGAAGCATCGAAAATACATTTTGGTCCAAAAATAGCAAGAATTACGACTTTATTCAGCATTAATCTTCCGGCTCTGTTATGAACCGCGTGAAGTCACGTGACTGTAGTGACGTGGCTGTTCCTCAGACATGTTTGCTAAGTTTTTTTTGTTGTTTTTTTCAACTTATAGCGTGTGTCTCCCCAGACTGTAAACGAAGATCGGGCACACAAAACAAAAGAAAAATAAAAGAAACTGGGGCGGAATAGATAACAGTAAGCCGCGCCGTACGTCAGCCGCGTCACTGACTTTATGCTACGCCGCAGTCGGATTACGTCAAAGTACCGCGCGAGCTCTTCAAGAAATCTTACGGAGTAGTTTAATTTCGACTCGCTCTCGCGGTACTTTGACGTCAGATGTCTGTCAGTTCTTGCAGCGCAGCATGTAGTCAAACACACACACAAAACGTCACACAGAGATCGTTGAATTCTTTATATAATTGGCTACATGTTTTGTCTATCAATATTTTCCATGAAGTCATTGGCTGATGGAGGAACGAGTAAGCGATTGGTAACATCTCTAAAGGACGTCACGTTTTCATGCCACAATGTAAATAGTCCTCAGATTGTATATTATATTATATTACCATACGTTCATGCGAAATCTGATGTAAACAATAGACAATATATATATATATATATATATATATATATATATATATATATATATATATATATATATATATATATATATATATATATATATATATATATATATTCTATTGTCTATTGTTTATTGTATATATATATATACATATATATACATATATATATATATATTTATATATATATATATATATATATATATATATATATTTATTTATTTATTTATTTATTTATATATTATATATATATATTTCACGGATTATACGCATTTGTGGACAAAAATGGTCATTGGATGATTCAGACTGGATTCGACTTGTGATCCCCACAAAGGTAAAAAGTTCTGTTTATTTTTGCATGTTGTCATCTGGACTTCTGTCACAAAAAAACTACATATGATGCTAGAACATCTGTATCTCAAAACGGCTTTACAGGGGGTATGGCTTAGCTAAATGAGATGTAAATGAGCCCTATTGTCTCTCCAGGCAGGGAAAAGTGTCAACTTTTCTTTCTCAAATTTCTCGGCATTCTCTTTCTTGAATGTGTTATATTCAAATGGCCACAACTTCTCCAAATCTTATCATGTGTTACACATCAATGGAAAGCTTAAAAACTGCACTTTCAGAATCTGTGAATAACTCAAAATGCCCCAGATCCGACTTGTGTCCCTACTTTCCGTGACTGGTCAAATATGTATCTCAGATGACTTGAGGATTATTAAATCTTGGGTTAATATTGATATTTGGCTGAGGTACCTCTTTAACCAGCTTCACTAGAAAGATCATGCCAGTCACTCAGTGTCACAGCTCAGTTTTGCTGGTGAGCAGCATGGCTATGATGGTCCACCAGCTAAATCAGCATCAAACCAGGGTAGACCAGCTGGAAATGTATACTGGTCATCTCTGGTCTTCTGCAGAGTAGTGGGATTTTTAAAACTCGCTGACATTTTTCACTGTAAGGAGGCATGGAACATGTTCATTTTTGTCTGCTTGTTGTTAGAATAACTTAAAGCAGCAGCACTTCATGTAGCTCTCGGTTACCTGCATTAAGAGTATACAGGCATGCTGACTCTCGCCCTGAGACACTTATTTACATTCTGTCTGTTGGCAGGTTTCACGCTGAGCACCACAGGGTTTAATAGGGAATGTAAATACAAGCCCCGCTCCAAGCTTCTCACCAGAAAGTCGTCTGTAGCACTTTAAAGGGGTTTATACAACTATACAGCAAACATCAGGAGGGCCAAATACAAAGTTTTCAACTAGGATGACAGAGAAGACTATCTCACCTCGTGACAGCGCCAAAACAAGTTTGAAGGAAAATGCATAAATATTTCAACTTCATTCACATCCTCAAGATGGTTATTGACAACCACATAAAAAACAGGTTCTCCTTCAGACATTGACTGTTTGGAAAACGAGTTACACAGAGATTTGTTTTTGCCAATGGAAAAGCCGGTGGCAGTAGAGACATGGTGTAGTTAATGGTGCAGAGCCTTCGGAAGACAATTAACAATGAATCTATCAAAGTGTTCATTTAGAAAGGTGTGAAACCAGCCCATCTTCTGCTAAATTAATGGACTGTTTACATCACTAATTTACGCTCTAACAGTCATGAAGATAGCACTCAAGCCTTGCTTTTTATGACTATGTTCATAAAAATGAACCTTTAAGGCTAATTTACACTGATACAACAAACACAAGCAAACGCCAACAAATACAGACAAACTTTTCATTCTAAATGTTTGGTGCTGTTTGTTGGCATATTTAGCATGCTATGTTTTCATCCATTTATTTTTATGCACATTTTGGGATATCTCATAAAACACTATATGAAAATTGTAAGATGTGTAAAAAAATATTTACAAACATATGCGCTCATACTTTTTATCTCATAAGAAAACATGCGCATAAACTACAATGGGAATAAATCAAGGGGTACCCTTCCGATCTCTCTGATGAAGCAAATACGGAAGTGATTTAAACTGCATTTTATTGGCTGGCTCCAAAAGGGAGTCAATTCCCATAGACCCCATGTTAAAATGCCCAACTTTACAGTAGTTAATAATATGTATACAGCCTTGTACAAAAATAGGTTTTGGTCTGTATAGCTAATTTTGCCCTTCATGACAACTGTGAGGGAGATGAATTTATTGGTAACTCATCTGTTTAAATGATATTAAGCCTTAAAGTTCTGCATAATTAAGGGCGTGGCAACTTGAGTGACGGTTGAATAGCCACTGCTGTCACTAGAGTTGAGCTAGGGGGCGTGGTTTCAGCAACCAGCCACCTCAGCTTCACCCACGTCCCGCCTCTTTACACGTTTTCGGATATTCAAAAGCGGACGGCAGACACCGCCTACTTTAAGCTTCAAAAGATCTTCAGAAACCTATGGGTGACATCACGGACACTACATCTTTTTTACAGTCTATGGAATAAATCCCTAGATTTGCATCAAAAGGTGGTGATTTTCCAAGATGGACAGCATAACTGGACTAACCAGCGTACCGCTCTCATTGTACGGCATCTGAAATGCTTTTTTGTTGTGTCATATAAGTGGTTTGGTAAAATTACATTCCAGAACTGTCTTACTAGACTGCTCTCATAAACAGCAGGAGTCTACCTCCAAAAGCATTAAGCGCAACTAGTTTATTATGCACAAAGAGGTTTAAATACAATGGCTGTACCTGCTTTTATTGCTAATACTTAGTGCCAGTTTTGTAGGAAGTGACACTTTTTTTCTTTTAAAATAACAAGATAGAAATGCTGCTTTATTTGCTAATGTTGATACGATATTCCAATTTTGCACATAAGTTTAATAGGCAACTTTGGATGGAAACAACTAGTGTGAATTAGCCTTTATTATGAAACCCAGTCAGAATTATAGAGGCTCACAATGAATGAGAAAGGCTGGGGAGAAGTATAAATACAGCACTCTAAAAACATTGATAATTAAATAAACAATTAAGGGTCAGATTTACTAAATGGGGCAAATTAGCGCAAGAGTGCAATTCCAAAAAAGTGCAGATGGAAGTTGTAATATCTCCAGGTTATTTACCAAAAAATGTGCAAATTAAATAATACAGGTGCAACAGCTGATTTCCATAATGACCAACACAACTAAGAGCAGTGCAAATTAGTTGTTGATAAGTTGCAGGTGATCTATAATGCATGAGGCGCTTCAGTTCAGCACCACACCTTTTCAGCGCTAATTATCCACTGCGTGTCTTTAGACCAGTGGTCTCACACTCCCGGCCCGCGGGCCATTTGCGGTCCGCCCTCCCCCTCTCTGCGGCCTGCGTCAACTTTCAAAAATATAAAATAATCTGGCCCGCAGAAAGATTTGTATTCACTTTTTTATATTCGTTTGATTTTTTATTTAAACGTTCAAGTGTTCGTTCACATGTCGGGTCTAACAACGCGTTAAAACGAGTCAAACATTACTTTCCAACGTGCTCTAGAGCGGAAGTTGCGCTCCGGGGCGTGGGTCGCGTCACCGGTTGCTACGCAGCCATGAACCGCACGCTCCGTGATGTCGAGGATCACTGAATGCGTGATCGGATTTTAATTCCTCAAATGAACCTCGCGTCAATCATACCATTGTCACCATGCGATCAGTTAATCTGGTCAGGACTTTGTAGTGTTTGTCTAGAGAAGATTTGTTACTTCCGGGTGGATATCAGCTGTTACTCATAGAAGATCGAGCTGCGGTGGGCTTCACGTCACAGCATCTAATGGAAACACCGCATATGGAGGCAGAGCGGTAGATATAATGCAACACATTTTAAACTACAGATAAGAAAAGAGCCATCAAAGTGCCCAGGTTAAGAAAAGAGAAAAGATGAGGAGAAATGTAAAGAAGATAAAAGTATGTATACTGCTATATATAATGAAGTATAATATATTATTATGTAGATTTCTATTCAATTACAAATAGAGCAGTACTATTATTTTTTCTGTCCAATATATCTTATATAACATGGACTAATTCAAAAGTTATAGGATCACTTTCAATTATTAATATTTTTCCCACATATAATAGAAAATTTATGAAAACTGAAATAATAAAGAACATAATGAAGTCAATACTATGACTGAAAACAATCCAAAATAAATAAAAACAGAAACACTTACTGGTGGTAATGTTTATAATAGTTTATAAATGTATACAGGAATTAAATTTGTTAGTTCAGTGCAAGGTTTTAATAGGTCTTAGTTAAGATAAGATTAAGAAAAGATTTACCTTGGCTACTTTTATAAAATAATGTATATTAAAAAGATAAAACCATTGCTTATATATTTTCAAGTATTATTATACATTAAATAATAGAAATTAAACATGACATTTACAGAAACATTGTACTTTTTTGAATGTTAAAATAGCTCTGCGGCCCCCCGATGAACTGTCTGTCTTAAAAATGGCCCCAAGCCAGTTTGAGTTTGAGACCCCTGCTTTAGACAATTCCAACAGTCGATATTTAACGCCGCATGGTGTTAGTAAATCTGACCCTATATCTTTTACCAACTTCTCACAACAATAGAGATGTTTAAGAAAATTTTTTTTTATTAAACCAATATTTAAAGGGGACATTTCACAAGACTTTTTTAAGACGTCAAATAAATCTTTGGTGTCCCCAGAGTACGTATGTGAAGTTTTAGCTTAAAATACCATAAAGGGAATTTATTATAACATGTTAAAATGTTTTGTATGTGCGAGCAAAAATGTGACATTTTTTGGTGTGTCCTTTTAAATGCAAATAAACTGATCTCTGCAATAAATGGCAATGCTGTGGTTGGATAGTGCAGATTAAGGGGCCGTATTATCCCCTTCTGACATCACAAGGGGAGCCAAATTTCAATTAACTATTTTTCACATGCTTGCAGAGAATGGTTTACCAAAACTAAGTTACTGGGTTGTTCTTTTTCACATGTTCTAGGTTGATATAAGCACTGGGGACCCAATTGTAGCACTTAAACATGGAAAAAGACCCCTTTAAAGAAACTTTTGTTTTATAGAGCCCCTTAAAGGGACACTTCACCCATTTGCATTAAGTTTTGTATAGTTAGAGACCTAGTCATGTTTTTGAATGGTCGTGCATTATTTCCTCAGTTACCGCTGAGACAGGAGAAATACAGATTTCAGTGTTGCACTTCCTTCTTTCAATGATGTAAAAATCATCATATTGCATCATTGAAAGAAGGAAGTGCTAAATCTTTGTTGAAGGAGTGAGACTACAAACACCCCTTTTCTTGGTCAAATAGGCACCAAATTCGAAATGTATCTTACATATCAACTACAAATATAACACACTTTCAATAATGATTAATGTTTTTATGGGTGAAATGCTCCTTTAAAACTGTAATTTGGGGTTTACAGTTAAAAGCCTCACGTGGACGGTAATTGTTTCTCATGAGGATGTCTGTAAAAATATATTTGCATGCCTCCTTTGTGATAAAACTTGTGCGTTCGGATAGAGATACATTTGTGGTGGATATGTGAGTTTAACATTCTAAACACCTGGAAATGCGCTGCTCATGTGGCTAATTACATGATCATTCAGATGACCCGGATACCTGCTTTATAGTTATACGTATATGGAATATAGCACTTGATTGAATATTGAATATTGCATTTGTGTATCTAAACTTGTTGCGGATATAATAAGAGACATTTATAAAAATAGTTGAAAGATCGTCCCGATATACTTCTCATCATTTCAGTTAAGAAGGTGTCAATGTTTAAAATGCGCTTCACTGATTCAAAATAACTGGAGCACTCGACCATACTGTGCTCTTTAGTGGTCTAAAAGATATGCAGAATGACTTTTGCAGCCATCCCCTTTTATAAACTCAGAGATCTGGATTTGGACGGCATTAAATTACCACCCGACTTTGGTGTTTTTCAAAAAAACAGTAGGTACAGTAATTCGGCCGGGAAGTTTTACACAGGTGATCGAAGAAAAACACTGACTGCCCACCCCCCCCCCCCCCGTAAATGATAACAAATACCTTACCCCCCCCCCCCCACGAGAAACCAATTACCATCCTAATAGGGCTATACTGGATTTTAAAATAGATATAATTATGCCTGATTTTGTAGTAATTAAATAAAACCCATTATGTTATGTCTTTATGAATATAACATCTCCCTCTAGGTCAAAAATATTGAAGTGTAAATAAATGGTGTTTATAAAAAATATTGTTGTGTTTTACTGTTGTTACAGTAATTCTTATGTAACATTTTTAGTTTTGCTAGTTATAATAAATTGGATTGTTTCAACACTAGATGCTGATTGATTAATAGCTGAGATAATTAACAGATATGTCCTCTTCACAGAGCCGCTATTTGTATCACTGTGCACCATCCATGCTGGTCACTATTACAGTTGCATAGCAACATCCTGTGATTGTTTACATGTCAGGTACTAAATCATCTAACAGTAGAAACTCATTTATTGATTTTACCTAATTTACTTCAAAATATATAAATCACATGGTCATTATTTTAAATGACCAATATGACACTCAGGGTTGAATATAATAATAGGCGTAAGTTTGTGAAATTCCAATTTAACTTAGCATAACTCAGCAATGTGTAACTGACACGGTTTATGATAACTGACAAATTAATGTCAAAGTTTTAGGCATTCTATGAATAATAGCTCAAACCAAAGTGTTGCAATTATTCCTGCTCTCTCTTATTTATTTATTTAGGTGTCATATGATGGCAAACGGTAAACAAACTGAAAAATCTATCATCCTTGAAATCACCAGGCTAATTAATTCTAATTAGATTAATTCCCCATTCGGAGGACAAAATCATTAATTAAAACATATTGTGTAAGTGCGGCCTGCCACGGATGGGTAAAACGCTGATGTCTAGCTCAAGCTGTGCAAATCTGGAGGCTGCTTTCTTGGGACGCGCTGTGAGATCTAGCTCTACTCACTTAGGATGTCTGATGTCTGGAAGAGCGCGGTCCAAAGCGATATTGTTGCTGACGTAGATGTTGAAGCCGTTCTCTTTGTATACTGAGTCATCGCACTCGTCCTCTGCCAGCGGGTACGGTTTGCCATGTTCCCCTTTACCTGAAAAAGATCCGGTCAGACTTCAGTAACTATGTTGAGCACATTGAGGAGGTTGGCAAGGTCAGCATGTCTGTGTAATAACAGTGACACATATCATCACTACAAAGACAGGAAGTGCTGTTATGTGATGTGACAATTTATATTGTTCTTTATGGCTGAACAGCTGAAACAGCTTAGCTGAGAAATCTTAGTTCGACCTTCCTGGAATGCAGCAATAGCTGTCGTCCACTGCAAAGTAGCCTGCGTGACATTTTCTTACACAGTACACTGTAAAAAATTATTTCCTGCCTTAAATTTTTTGTTTAATCAACTCACATTTACAAGTCATATCAACTTACTATTATTTATCTTGACTATTTATAAATACTATAAATATAAATATTTATATACGTATTATATATATATATATATATATATATATATATATATATATATATATATATATATATATATATATATATATATATATATATATATAGCAGTATATAAGTACATCATGGCTGTGGTTCCTTTGAGGTTTTGACTGACTTTTATAATCTTTTTCAATTATATAACATCATACACTCACAATATTTCTTTTGTCCTTTATAGTTTCATTTTATGGAGATGAGCTTGGATATTTTAATATCTCCATTTATGTTGAATGTGAAAACAGAAATAATACAAGACACCGAGTACATAATGACCAAATTTCCCTTGTCTCTTTTAAAAAAAGTGCAGACTAAAGTGTAGTGGCATTTTGGTTTTGAAATGTAATTGCACACTTACACGAATTGGCAATGTAGTAGCAATGCAGACCACCTGTTCACCAAAACATATTCTACTTTGAATGGTTTTCTTATGTCCTGAATAGGTAATTGACCGAGCAGTGCCACTAATATTTCCCTGTGAACAGCTGCTTGCCTAAATCATTAAATACCATTTGTAAACATTTATTCTCTCCCAATAACATTTTTAATGCCAAATGGATATTCTAAATGTGGCATGTATCCCCAAACCGGCTCTCAAACATCTAAGTGCATACACATTTTCAAAACATACAATTTCTGCTCTTATAAATATTTTCATGTGAGAATAAGCCCTAAAAACATTTCTGACAACGCTGGGACATCGGGAAGACTTCTATCCGTGCTGTATTTTTCCAGGTATTTTATGCCTACACTGTTCAAAATGAGTATTGCAAAAGTCATAAATATATTTTCTTCCTTATAGCCTACAAATACTGTCACTCTGAAATGACTACTAATTACTATTAATATTATTAACTAATATTTCACAGCTAAAGCCTTAATACAGAGTACTGGCATTGTAGACATAATCTGTTGTTTACCTGCACAGGATTGGAAACCGATCAACCTGTTAATTACTTCTCATGTAGTAGCTTTAATGACATTTCCAGAATGAAAATAAGATATTTACATAGAGAGGAGTGAATTTTCCAACAATCTGCCAGCTTTGATATTTTTATATTTCAATGACGAAAAGGCTGAATTCGTCTTTGCAATATAATTAATGCATTCCGACAGATCTTTTGTCTGATCTACAAAAATATTTTTGTACACAACATTCAATGCAAGGCTTCGATGTGCAAAAAATAGAAAGTTTCAAACAAAACAAAACAACCCATGTGTACAATAAACTTATGCTATGTCTTTGCATTTTTATTATTGCTTAAACTATACACTCACCTAAAGGATTATTAGGAACACCTGTTCAATTTCTCATTAATGCAATTATCTAATAAACAAATCGCATGGCAGTTGCTTCAATGCATTTAGGGGTGTTGTCCTGGTCCAGACAATCTCCTGAACGCCAAACTGAATGTCAGAATAGGAAAGAAAGGTGATTTAAGCAATTTTGAGCGTGGCATGGTTGTTGGTGCCAGACGGGCCGTTCTGAATATTTCACAATCTGCTCAGTTAATGGGATTTTCACGCACAACCATTTCTAGGGTTTACAAAGAATGGTGTGAAAAGGTCCTGTGGGCGAAAATGCCTTGTTGATGCTAAAGGTCAGAGGAGAATGGGCCGCCTGATTCAAGCTGATAGAAGAGCAAGTTTGACTGAATTAACCACTCGTTACAACCGAGGTATGCAGCAAAGCATTTGTGAAGCCACAACACGCACAACATTGAGCCGGATGGGCTACAACAGCAGAAGACCCCACCGGGTACCACTCATCTCCACTAAAAACAGGAAAAAGAGACTACAATTTGCACGAGCTCATCAAAATTGGACAGTTGAAGATTGGAAAAATGTTGCCTGGTCTGATAAGTTTCGATTTTTGTTGAGACCTTCAGATGGTAGAGTCAGAATTTGGCGTAAACAAAATGAGAACATGGATCCATCATGCCTTGTTACCACTGTGAAGGCTGGTGGTGGTGTAATAATGTGGGTGATGTTTTCTTGGCACAATTTAAGCCCCTTGGTGTCAATTGGACATCGCTTACATACCACGGTCTACCTGAGCTTTGTTTCTGACCATGTCCATCCCTTTATGACCACCATGTACCCATCCTCTGATGGCTACTTCCAGCAGGATAACGCACCATGTCACAAAGCTCAAATCAATTAAAATTAGTTTCTTGAATATGACAATGAGTTCACTGTACTAAAATGACCCCCACAGTCACCAGATCTCAACCCAATAGAGCATCTTTGGGATGTTGTGGGACGGGAGCTTCATGCCCTGGATGTGCATCCCACAAATCTCCATCAAATGCAAGATGCTATCCTATCAATATGGGCCAACATTTCTTAAGAATGCTTTCAGCACCTTGTTGAATCAATGCCACGTAGAATTAAGGCAATTCTAAAGGTGAAAGGGGGTCAAACACAGTATTAGTATGGTGTTCCTAATAATCCTTTAGGTGAGTGTACAATCCCAGCAGCATTAGTGAAAACATACTACGGTACATCATCTAATGGCTCTACATTCAAGTGAGATTTTGTTTGAGTGGGTAACATCAAGTTTTCAAGATGTTATCATACATGTTAAAGCTATTGGCTGTACTGTTTTGCCTACTCTGCTAGGAGCATTCAGACAATAATCCAGCAAGAGAGTGGTTTTCTGATTGTGATAATTGTGGTTGTGTATGCGTGTGCGTATGCAGGGCCGTATTTATTAAATACACCCCTTTGTGCATTTTAGTGCAAAGTCATCTCTCCATGTGCGTAATTATGATAACCTCACATCTACTCTTCAGGCATTTTCTGGCAAGATAACTGAGTTAAAGCGAACATTTAAATCATAATGCAAAATTACGGATTTTAATACTCCCACACACGAGCACACAGTGTAACCATGTACACATTTCTGCCTCTTCAAAGCGATGTAAAACAGCTTCATGCAGAGTTTATTATTGTTCAGGAACTTTAGGGGCAAAGCTTTAGAGAGCAGAAATTGCAGGTTTGATTAATGAGAAACAGTGTGCATAACAGATACATTCATTTTGGGCCTTTCAGGCATAAATTAAATGTGATCTGAAAATATTGGATCAGTATTGTTATATATCATCTTCTAGATTATGCTATAATAAATGGTACAAAGATATACAATAGCACTATTCTGAATATACAGTGGTGTAATCTTGCTCTATACACTGTCAGAAATAAATGTACAAAACTTTACCTTTTTGTTACTGGGGTGGTACCCTCAAAGGTTCATTTTTGTACATTTATGGTACAGATACAAATACAAAAAATAACCCTTTAAAGGTACACAATCCTTAAGGTACATTAATGTACCCCAAAAGGTACAACATTGTATTATGTTTTGCATACATGTAAAGGTACAAAACGGAACCTAAGGGTACCACCGCAACGACAGAAATGGTACTGTTTTGTACCTTTTTTTGACAGTGTACATTGCACTGGTTATATAAAAAACTTATGTGAGATGTAGGGGAGAGTGTGGGTGAAGGTACCGTTTTTCAGAAAAATTTAATTTGATAATAAGATAATGTTTTAGACAGAGATATATATTTGGCTCTCCTGATTTTGCCAAGTGGTTGATGCCCTCAGGGCAACATTATGTTGACCCTGGGACAACATTTCAATCAACCAATCAGATTTCAGAAAAATGTTTACAGTTTGTTTTAAGTTTAAGCTTACAATCAGGATTAGCTGTTTCTAGACCATTGTTTTTCACTTATCATGTCCCTCTGATTTTAGGGTTTGGTTATGGTTAGGGTTGAGGTTTTGGTTGGGTTTAGGTTTTATTTAGAAAAATGTTGTCCTTGGGTCAACACGATATGTTGCCCTGAGGACATCAACCACTTGGCAAAATCAGTTCGAGCATATATATTTGCTATGGTAAAGTGTGGTCTATCATACCAGGTGAATTTTGAACAAATGTAAAACGACTTCACTTTTAACATAAGTAGCGAATTGTCACTTTTGACCCTGACAGCAGGGACGAAAGCAACGCACAGGTGGATCAAAGGTAACACATCAAAACAAGATAGATTTTTGTGTTACACTTGTTTTTAGTAAATATACATGAGTATGACCTCATTAATGTGTAACTGCAAACATATTTTGTAATTTATATTTGTAAAAAATTATGAAAATAAATTTTTATTTTAAATTTCAGTTTTATAAAACGTTTCAAAAGCAACAGTTCAAATTTAAATAGTTGAAAATAAAACATTTTTTTATTTTATATGAAAAAATTATTTTCATATAAATAAAACATTTATTAATAAATAAATATGAAAAATATATAAAAATTAATAAATATGAGTGAGTCGAAAGTTAATCTTTTTTTGATAACTTTTCATATTTGAACTCCAAGGAATATTTCAGCACTCGATTGATTCAAAAACAGCGGAACATTTTTAATGATTTAAATGAAATCTAATATACACAAGGTTTTTGTCTTGATTCAGTGATTCCAGTAATATAAGGCACTTGATATTTGGACAAAAATTGCAGGAGTTATGAGCATTAATGCGATTGTCATCGCTATAGCGCCACCTATAGGCCAATCGGGTTGATACTCTCTCAACTTTGCGCACGACTGAGACCTAACATTTGGCAAAA
This sequence comes from Misgurnus anguillicaudatus, assembly GCF_027580225.2. Classification (NCBI taxonomy): domain Eukaryota; kingdom Metazoa; phylum Chordata; class Actinopteri; order Cypriniformes; family Cobitidae; genus Misgurnus; species Misgurnus anguillicaudatus. Next base: position 20,346,474 of record NC_073339.2, read on the forward strand.
TGTCATGTTTCTAGGCCTTACGGTTTGGTCTGCACGATTCGTTTTAAGGCACACGTCTTAAAAAAGTGACAAGTCTTACTATCGACCCGACAGGATCTCCTCACATTTAAACCCAATTTACTTTTTTATTTATTTTGAAAAACTCTGAGAAGTCAAACATTGTAGGATGTGTTAGAGCACTAAATAACCTGTAGATTGATCAGCATTGTAACACTTGAAATGAGGAAACACAACGTGTTATAAGAAAAATGACCGCTTTTGGAATTTATTTGTCATGGTTGAAAACATCTTTCTGGATCTACATGTGGAAATCAGTAAAAAACGCGATATTTGTCAGGTCTGTCAAGGGTTGTGTGCTAAATATGCTGTCATAGTTTGGGATGCAAATGTTATCAGGGCAGAGAAAATCGCTTTGTTCCTTTCGCCCCCGTTCTCCCCTATATAAATAAATAAATAAATGCAGATTTCACTCAGAATTAGTTTTCTTGAACCTTAAAAAACTGATAAATTTGATTCTGATGCATGAAGTATATTTATTTATTTATTTTAATTTCCTTCCAATTTTGGTGTGCTACTTTAAAAAAGTTTTATTATTTTATTGGTTTGTAGTTACCGGTCCAACTAAGATTCATTACATTAATGAAATTAAGTCTATTAATTTAATCATACAAAAACTTTTTTTAAATAAATATACTTATTAAAGTAATTTTCATTTTTCAGTGCATCCAGATTATTATTTTTTTTTCGGTTTCGGGCTAAAATTTTCATTTCACTATAAAAATGAAAATGAATCCTCATTCTTTTAAAACTATTAGCATATTAGCTGTCTATGTGCATGGACCTATGCCACGCTGGTCCTTACAGGCTCTATCTCCAGCTGTATGGCATCTAACTGCATGTCTGAGCAGCGATCTCAAACCAAAACCTAGATTTTTTTGGATAGCTTCAAAACATGGATCCCCACACGTATAATTTGTTGGTCCTGTCTGACTAGATCCATTACTCTTCCTTGGGATTCTTGTACCAGCATCTCCAATGATGTAGATTCATGAAAAATTAACAGAAGGCTTTTTATAAAGGAAGCTGCTGTCATAAGATTTGTCACCAACAGATGGTGTGCACTGAAAGACCTCTGATATAACAGTGCGCTGTGCTTTAAAGTGACAGGTCAACACAAAACAGTTGGGCAGAATGGGCCATACGCAGAAAACGTGGTCTTGCCTGCAGGTGTCAGAGATATCATCCCTTCTCTAATCTGACAAACACTCTGCTTAATACAGTAACTTCACTTCATTCCAAAGGTCTATAAAAAGCCTCTTTCTGGATGACTCTTACTGATGCTTTTCATGTCTTTTTGCAAATGTGTAACTCTCACATGAAGGACATATTTTGACTGTGTGTTTTTGATTATGTGCATAAAGCTTTGAAGATATAAGAGTGTTATTTAAGTGTCTGCAGTTAACAATCATCTCCAATTTTGAAGTGAAATGAAATCAAAAGGCATTTATCCATTAGGGCTTACCAAACTTTTCATTTTGTGACCCATTAAAATAGGTGTACTGTTTCCCAGGAATAATCAACTTTTTATTGAAATATGAGGAAACACAATATCAAAATACCTCATAGTATATCATATCAAAATCATTGTCATTGCTTGTCATTTCTTGTTATTAGTTGAACTAAACTGTTTTTTGTCATTTACCACTACAGCCAGGCCACTTTGTGTGACCCCCCCCCCATTCAACCAACCCAAGGTTTGAAATGCCCTGCATTAGACCACCACACCAAACTGCGCCCGAGCGTGACTGTACTCCCTCCCTACCCCCCAGAAGCATGCACTCACACTGTTTTTTATTGATCCAAGCGCGAGCAGGCTTTCGTCATTAGGATGCAGTTGTTTTAAAGAAAACAGGAAGTAAAGCGCTCTCTTAACACCGGAGCCCATTGTTATGTTAAGTCTGTGTTTTTTTATTTTATATAAAATATTAAATATTTTGGGGCAAGTTGACACACAGTCCTCTTACATGCTTGTGTTGCTCAGACATTATTCATGTTTTACAAAGCAGATGAAGGTGAGTGGTCTCGCAATTGAAATCTCGCCCTTTGAATCGCACTCCGGCGTGATTTGTGATCACACTGTGCGTTTCGCACTTGAGCACAGGTGAACTGCGCCCAAGCCCAACTCTGTAAGCAGGCCAGGGTGTGATTAACCAAAGTGGTTGATCAAGTTCGGGCGCGTTTTGAATAATGTAAGTGCGCCATTAGAAAATAGAGCTTAGAGGTTTGCTGCATCTACACTTTAGGAAAGGATGTGCACATTTTTTACACATTGTTTTGTTTTGTGTTATTAAAATAAATAAAAGAGACAACACAAAAAGTTATTGTTTGACCTTATCGTGATGATTTCAGATCACCACAATGAGTGCATATCTCTCTAAAAAACACAAGGTGGAGCTGCAGCGCCTGTATAAACAAGACAGCATCTGATGGCGTTCTTAAAGGCGCTCTATGCATTTTCAGCGTTTTTGTCAAACAGCGACCCCTAGAGTAGCTGGAGAATACTTGCAAGTGTCGTAATTTCCCACCCCCACTCTGTACACCTCCGAAGATAATGACCAGGTAATGTTTCACAATTTCACACAAATATTAGGCTACTGCATAGTCTACTAAACTACTGATGATGGTAATAGGATAATAAGAAGTCTATTCAAAGTTTAGAGTGCATATAATAATAAAGTAGCCTACCGCGTTTGCTGGCTTATAACGTTTTTACATAATTACAGCTAAATCACAAGTAAACAGTCTATAGTCTATGTCTACTGTATAATTTCATTTGTGTTCTTTTATTGTAATGTAAACATTACAAAATGCCATGACAAAGTTAATTGTGTACGTTGCATTATTTCATAACATTGGTCATTATAATGTCACTATACGTGATTATTGCTATTTATCATAATAGTTTGCAAATTGTGCATGTTTATGTTACACTATTTACAACCTCTAGGCTTATTTATGTCCTGATAATTATGTGAGATATTGATAACTGTTGTCACGATAATCCCATGACATACTTACTACAAGCAAGCGCAACAACATACAACATAGACCGCAAACAAGTTTTTTACTTACTAGTCCATAAACAAGATCGCCAGATCAGCATCCCTGTTGCATCCAGTGCTGTCTTTAAGCTCATGCCAACGAGTAAAAGCCTGACCGAGTGGGACTCTTGTCCGGTTCCTAACGCGGTCAGATTCTCTTTTCCTTTTCCTACTCTCTTCTGAACGCGCTTTCTTAACTTTTAAATCGCTTAGCATTACGTCTCAAATTCGCACGTGCAGTTGTTGTTATAGACTTGATTGACTTCGAAGTCGAAACTAGACTAACGTGTGTGACGTCGTTGCCATAAAGCAAGTCGTGATTCTCGCGAGATTTGTCAGGGGCGCTTCACGCTTCTCGCCCTACTATGACTTTGTTTACCACCGAAATAACTTTGAAGCTGTTATATTAAGGTAAAATAACTGCATAGTGTGTCTTTAACTGACAGTGTAACGCGATACATTGCAAAGCCATTCAATACAGTGGAATCATGCCATGTCTCAGTTCCCCATTCATTTCCTGTTTGTTAGTATAAACCCTGTTCACTCACCATTGCACATTGCAAAGTATTGTTAGTGTAACAGCTGCATTTCCAAGCGTTTCTGTCATTGCCTTGTTTCCTGTTTTCATGTATTCTTGTTCTGGATTTTGACCCCTTGCCTGTATTTTTGGATTACACTTTTGGATTAACCTGTTTGGATGTGTTTGCTTGCCTACGTGGAATATTTTAATAAAACCTCCTTGCATATGGATTTTCTCGCTCTCTTTCGCTTTGTGTAAGCAACTCCGAGTTGCAGATTTAGGGAAATGAAGGATGCTATTCTTATGTGGCTTTCACATAGGACGCGGTGTGCGCTGCGCTCGTCCGCTGGGTTCAGCGCAGCCAAGCGATATGTGCTCTGCTGGCAAGACCAAAGTAGGCGGGGTTTTCAATATATTACTACAGTGTTTATATTTTGGTAAATAGTGGATGAGGAATACAGAGACTGATGTTGCCTGTCTCCATTTCAGGTAACTTTAAGCTGCCTACCTACAACGAGCAACTTGACTTAAAACACACCTGACAGGCCAACTTGAATTGCTATGTGTTTCCAATGTCTCTGTAGGAGCTCCGGGAATTCCGAGTATAAGATTTCGTCCATTTTGTTTGGATGCCCCATTTCTATTGGCCGTGCGAGTAATCGTCACAGAGCGCAGCGCAAAAGTTAAACAATTTTGAACTTTGACCGCGGCGTGAGCAACAACAAACCGCCCTTGTGCGGCACAAGCCATTGAAGTGAATGGGTTTCATAGCGGATCTGTAAGGAATTGATTTTTTTGTAGCCACTACAAACATGTGGTCCAGTACTAATATGACCTTAGTAGAATTGGCTACTATTTAAGGCCTGTTCTGGTATAGTCAGTTCATTTTTATATTCAGTTTTAAATTTTATTGTGTTTATTTCTTATGAAGAATTTTCAGTTTTTGAAAGATATATTCATTAAATAATTACTTTTAAATATGTGTTATGTGTATTAATATTTACTGCCAGGTAAACCTTGCAAAAAAATGTAATTAAAATAATTACAACAATGTGTCAAAATTAATTCATGAACAAACTTAAATGTCAAAGCAATAAACAGCCAATTAATCGTCATAACATCACAATTTATTAGACAATTAACCATCAGCCAAATTTCATAATCGTGACAGCCCAAATTTAGACTAAAATAAAAATGAATACATTTTGAGTACAAAAATTTGGCCAAAAACTCAATAACCTTGGTGATCCTTGAAAATCAGACCAAAGTGGTTAGGAAAAATAAAATAAACACCTCAGTGAGCACCTGGACAGGCATTTATCACCTTAACTGCTGAGGACCTAATGCAGGTAAAATTTAACACTGCAAAAAGACACCCTTACATTATTAACCAACCGTAAATTCAGCTGGATCAATAAAGTCTTTTTAGCCACAGGGGCAGCTGCTTGATTTACAAAGACAGCTTGGCAGGGATTCTAAAAGAATGTCCTTTGCCAAATGAAAGCCATAAAGAAAGCCACATCATCATCATCAAATCATCCCTCTTTAGCCTGGATGTTTTTCTTTACACCGTGATAATATGACATTTCCATATGCCTTCAGAGGAACAACAATCAGTTATGAAAAAGTGTCGTCTTATGTATTTATCAATCAACTGTTCCATGTCATGACAAGGGATTTAGTGCACGTGCACGTACCAACACGTAGCTCATCTCTTCTGGCGCTGTCATTATCATGCCAGTCTCTTCTTCTCAAACCATCTGTCCAGGTATAAATGTGACCATCATTTAAGCCCAGTGGGAATCCCTGTGGAGACAGAGAAACCTTTTCAAGCAAGATATAGATACAAAAACATTTAAGATGAACTTTCTTTTCAGAAACTTTTACACAGAATACCATAATGCTTCTTAAAAGATCAAGTTGAATAACATTAGAAACCAAGCTTATTAAAAACAACAAAATCAATATGAGTTTCAAGACTTAAACGCACATTCAGTTTGCTAAAACCCCAGCAAGCAACTTTATCATAAATGCCCAGAAAAATCTTCAATCTGATGTATGAATGCTACTGTATACAAAATATTTTCAACCAAGATTTTATCAGCTACACAAGTACTAGTGGGTTTCTGCATGAGTCTTTTCTGTTGTGCCGAGTGCCGGCTATGTTCCCTTCGGTAATCGCACATTTTAAGATCTCTTCAGTCAAGCTGCGACCTGGTGCCAGCTATCAATTTCTTTGCGCCAGCACAACATGCCACATTTTTGTTCGTCCAATACTTCAAACATGGCTACCGAAAACATTTCAAAATGATCAGGCAGAACAGTAAGAGGTGTGCTGGACAGAGATTGTTTAAGTGCAGCAAAAAGGCCTCGTGTTGTTTTGACGCCACTCCTATTTGCGCAATAGGCGGTTGCAAGATGTAAAAGTGGAGCTCTAGAGGGTCTAAAAGGCCCCATTTGATCTACAATTTACCCATTCTCACAGATAGACCCCTGCAAATGGCTCTCTTTCTGAGGTGAAGGGTGCTAATGCAGTGGGAACACAGGTACGGAAGGGTAAAGCTCTCAGATGGGCTGACAGGACTTTAGGCTACAGATATACAGTATAGTACATGCCGAGTACATAGAAAAAAGCTTGTTAAGGCTTTGTTAGTGGGTATCTATCAACACTGAGATGCTTCAAGTAAATAAGTAGAAGTAAATTAGAAACACATGCTATTTCAGCAAATAACACAGAGATTATTACATTATTGATTATTACAACAATTATTGGATTTTAGTAGCAACTTTGCTTATTGCAGCCATGTTGGATTTCAATCACCCACAGAAAAATACAAAGGATTTGAAATGTGACGTATCTTTTCTTACCAGTCAATTGAGGTTTAATAAAAAATGTGACTATACATCTATGACTATTCATACTGGTCCAACATGGTTTATGAAGGTTAGTTTCTTTACTTATATGATGCAGGTCTAACTGTAAGACCAGCAAAGTCATGCTTTCATCCAGCAAAAAATGTTGGTCAACCAGACTATCTTTCTGGTGAAACTGGCTGACCATGGATGGCTATACAAGCTGGTTAGATATGGGACATCAGCACACAAGCAGCCCTCGCCAAGACACACCATATGCTGATGACCAGCATGGTTCATGCTGTGTTTCCCATACATACATTGATCTATTTGTGAAGGCCTGCAACAATATTAACTGGGTCATTCTCCGCCTCTCCGCGATGCTCTGCTGTGACACCGAGTGCTGGTAAAAAACCTGCAACGCCACAAAGCGACATTTTCATAGTTCGACATTAAATTAATGTACAAACTGACTTCATTCTAGGCTGCAAAATGAACAGAAAAACACTGCATTAAGGGGATAGTTCTCTTTTTTTTTATTCTGTCATTATTTACTCACTCATGTTGTTACAAACCTGTTAGTGATCGACCGATTTATCAGCCGGCCGATACATTGTGCCGATTTTAGCAGGTGTATCGGCACCAAGACAGAATGTGAAATTCGATTCCGATTTTTAGGCTCAAGATTCGATTCAGAATCGATTTTCGATTCAAAAATGATTCACAGTACGTAAATGTAGTTTACTTTTTCCTATGTGACTGATTGCACTCTAAAAATGGTTGGGTTAAAAACAACCCACTTGGCAACCCAGCGCTGGGTAAATATTGGACAGAACACATGCTGGGTTAAAGTAACCCAACACGTTGGGTAACACATTTTAACCCAGCAGGTTGGGTTGTTGAGAAAACCCAACATGTAGTCATTTTAACCATTTATGGGATTAATATTCTAGGTTTTGGGTTATTCTTGCTGGGTTATTTTTATCATGTGCTTTATTGTAAATCAAGACCATTGTTAACAGCAAACAAATGTCTATTTGACCGCAAAACAACCACAAACTCTTAAATTTTTACAGTTGTAAGTTGCAAAATCATTTAAAGGACTGCTTACTGACCCAAGTATAAATATATTTATAAAATATCATAAATTATGCACATTGAAGTAACAATGTAACAGGTTGAATCAAGTCATTTGAATTTAAGACAGAATTTGTAATTTTACAGTATATAAATGAAATACTGAAATGTACATAAACAAAACTACAGCAGTGTAAGAAAAGAAACAATGTAATTGTTAAATTAAAAGTAAAATCATTCATAGATGTGTAAAGTTTTTTTTAAAGAACAAATGTTTTAAGTTTCACAGAATGGAATGTATTTGACTTAAAATACTTCATTTATTAAAGTTACTTGTACAAAGGAAACGAACAGGAGAGGATTTATCCATTTGAAAAATGACAGACTACAGGAATTCCCATAGAAGCACATTGCCTGGGGTATTTATTTTCAAGCACTAAAAATGCCTTTAAACCAGAGACTGTAAAAAATATGCAAGTAGTGTCCGTGACGTCACCTATTGGTTTGTGAAAAGCATTTTTGAAGCTTAAAGTAGGCGGTACGTGCCGTCGCCATCTTGGCCGAATTGCAGTTTAAGTCACTTCCGTATTCAGAGAGACTGATTGAGAAAAAAGATTGAGAGATCTGCTGCATGTTTCCCATGGCCAGGACGAAAGGAAAGGGTTTGGAGGATTCTGTCCAGTGAAGAAATTCCACCACATTTGTTGCAATCTACAAAAGAGGAAAAAACTTTTAGTGGTCTGAACTGAATGATCAGATTTAAGTATTCAGAAAACCATGTGGGCCAAGTGAATTATACATTTGATAAAAATTATAAGGCTTTCTTTTGCATCCCTGGCTGCATTACCACCACGTGTGAGATTTTTTTTTCCAAAAATGCAATGGCCTTTTGTCAGTTTGCATAAGACTTTGGTGTTGCACTCCTTTAACTGATGTGCCAACAACAAAGGCTGCAAACCACACAGACTGACAAATAGGATGACCTGACTATAAAGAATAAAGTACTGCAGAACTAAAATGTAGCAGATAATTAAGACATTCCCAATACATTTTAAATAGGAATTATTAAATTATATACTTACTGGCTGAAGTATGAAGGTCTTGCTAGCCTCATCAATGGATGGACGTTAAAACTCTGCACACTCTAAAAAAAGAATTGGAAAACAACATCACATCTGATCTCTGCTAAAAACATAACATCTCTGTTACAGTATCAGCCACAGATCAGAGGGTTGGTCAATATAAATTTGAAATCACAGGAGACAACCCAAAAATATTATGAAATGAATATAAAATAGTAACTAACTACGACTCAATAACACATCTAAATTCATATAACACATATACATGTTTGTTAACCGATAGTCACTTCCACGCAGCCTCCGTCTTGGTGACAAATACGTTTATGTTTTCAAGTTCATGTACAAACACTTAAATTATTATTTCATTTTAAAAGAGAGGAACAAGCATACATATAAGACACCGGTTCTTGGAAACGCTGTTTCGTTTTAATTTATCGACGCATTACCTGCCGTACCGACGGTGAAGTAAATTTGCTGCTTGTCCTGAGCCTGCCTCAGTGACAGAGACGCCGGCTCCGTGATCCTCCGCCGCCAGTTAACATGTGCTCGCGCCTCGCGGTCTGTCTTTACATATCGAATGACAAGAAAGCAACTCGTTTGTCGCTAAATTTAATTTAACAGCGTCGCTATCGCTTGTTAAGCTGGGTAAGGGAAAACTGCGCGTGTGTGACACAAGAAGCCGAAGTGGGGTTGCGTAGGTCGACTCGGTACCGGTTTTGACTCGCTTTGTTAAAGGCTTACAGAAATTGTCATGAGTTAATGTAATCAACCGTGTGATGGGGATTTTGTAACGTCTATTTTATTAATTTTATTAATATGCCATATCAAACATCTTAGAACGATTATTCGAGTCAATTTGTGCAAATGGCGATCTGAGGTAACAGTCGTCATTCCTCCAAATTACACCCGTCGTCTTAGTCTCTATAAATTAACACGTTGCTGTCTCGCAAAATGTTATAATCTTGTTTATATTCATGAAATGTTCACAAAAACATATAAACTTACCTTGAAACAACTGCTTCCAGTGAGTCTGTCCTTTCACGACGACCCTTGCTGAGCACATTCAAACATCAAGGGCGCGAAGCACGTGAGCCTCTTCAAACAACCCAACATAATAACCCAGCAGTTTTAACCCAACACCTAGAAAACTGAAACTACCCAAAAAGTGTTTAAAATGTAAAAAAATAACCCAGCAAAACAACCCAACAGATTCAACCCAGCATTTTGGGTTAAAAAATAACCCAGCCATTTTTAGAGTGTGTAGCAGATATACAATTTTAAAGAAAATAAACACAACAAATTAAATGTAGTTTGATATTACTTTATGTCTTTATGCAAAAAATAAAAACTGATATGAAGCAATTAGATGACCCCTTTTATCAAAAATACAATAATATAGTATATTAATGATAGACAGTGCAGGTCTATAGATTATAAATGTAATAAAGGTGTTATAATGATTATTATTTCTATTAGATAGAGCAGAAGCAGGAAAAGTGCCTCTCTTTCTATTTCTCTCTTGCCAATTAAAAAAAAGCTTAATCCACTCATTATTTCAGATTCAAAAGTCTACTTGCTGTCCCAGACAGTGACAGGGGACTTTACATTACAGCTTTGCATTTTGTAAATCTTGAGTCAGCTTGAGCTTTGCTCGTTCATTGCAATAGGTTTTAGAAAATATATGGTTTATAAATAATAATAGAAAAGAGCTAGCTTTAGCGCGGTAGCGCTCACGGCCACTCTCCGTTCGACTCGGGTTTTAAACACAATATTAATCAGACTCGGGACCCGGAGTAATTAACTATGACTGACCCGGACCCAACCCGACCCGAATTTTTTTGCACACCCCTACTGGTTAGTGTTTAGTCAGATCCAGAGTGAAACACAAACAATATGGGCACAAATATCACACGTATCAGTCTTTTGAATCATAATTCATATTATTTATTTAAGGCATACACAAATTTTGGCCATTACACATACGCATCAGTATCTGTATCATATACTAATATAGATAATATATGTTGAGCCGCCACAAAACAGGTGGGAGAGCACCACAAAATGGCCACACAATTTGGTAAAAAAACTTTTATCCAAAACAACAATGCTTTTAAGCTGGATGTTTTTAATGTGTTTATGTGTTTTCCCTGAGAATCAAACTTTTGATTTTGGCATTGCTACCATGCTTTACCCGCAGGACAGCTGTAGCTACTTTAACTGATTCAGCCATAAAAGCTGCCATATTTGTGGTTCTAAAACCATCAGTGATGTTACCACATGCTGATTGTGAGACACGCTGGGTGAGTGGGTTTCTCTCACACAGACAGCTACTAAGAGGGCACAATAAATGTTTATTCGTGTCACAGACACTCAAACAATTACCTAAGTAGTATGAGAAAAGTCTTGTCTTGAGAAATGGCACTAATGGTTACAAATAAATCAATCACTAGTGATCACAGACAAAGTTTCCCTCTGTTATGTCGGCTGCAAAGTAACTGTTAGTTTAATTCTTTCAACTCATTCCTTGTCAGCCTTTTTTTAAAAGTTGCCTGCCAGCATTTTTTGTGATTTTCACAAAAGTTTCACAAAATGCATTCCAGGAAAATTTATTCAGGGCTCCAGACTAACTTTTTTCACCGGGAGCACAGTGGCCCCAACTGAAAATTTTAGGGGCGAAACCAGAAAATTTAGGGGCACACACTGTAAATCATCATGCTAACCAAATATTTAAAATTTTATTAATTTCCAATGTATTAGTAATAAATACTTTAATGATAGATGCATAAAGTACAATGTTTCAAATTCAGTGTCCCATCACAAAAAAAGATCTAATTTACTGGTCGCACATGTGCGAATAGATGTAAAATTCAGTGGCACACTCTCAAATTTTGGTGGAAAAATGCCACAATTTGGTTGCAGTCTGGAGCCCTGTTATTCTAAAAATATATAAACATACAAATATATCAAATTAAAAAACAGATCATCTGCTTTCAAACAAACAATAAACAAACAAACAAAATGGGGAAAAAAACGTTTCATCCTATCTTAATTTTTTTTCTCAGTTTATTAAATCTTAAATATGGTTATTTTTCTTCAAAAATAATTTTTTTAGCAAAAAACTGACATACACAGAGTGTAAAATCATTTAAAAAAATTGCTTCAGTGGTATTACTCATCAGAAACACGTTTTTTTTCATGCAAACTATCCAAACGTGTCATTGTCTGAGGGTGCTTTCACACCTGCTTTGTTTAGCCCGGTTGAATCGTACCAGAGTTCGATTGCTCAGTTGATGTGGTTCGTTTGGGCAGGTGAGAAGAGGTGGTCTCTGTAAAAACGAACTCCAGAGCGGTTCGTTTGTGTTGAGAACACGATCCGAGATCTAACCGACCTAACTGCAAAAGTACTGCGCATTTTGGACTAAACCAGCTGCTGTAGTCAGCTGCGCAGTGCATTATCAGACGAGGAAGTGTTGTTCACAGTTTCTAATGTCACAATGACAGATCGCGGACATAACTGGAGGTGCGGGCGGAGCCTCAGAAATTTTTCGCTGTTTGTAGTGCATTAAAACAAGCCCCATCCGCGATTCATTCTGAAAATAACCGGTTTGTCTAAAGTGCTGTATACAAACTATGTATAACAACCACGGAGACATGATTACTTCGCCCAGCCGTCTGTCCATGGTCTCTGCTGTATTTTCCTTCTTTTTGTTTAATTCTGAGGTTTTTTTTAAACACGTTGATTCTGACCAATCGAGAAGCAGTTAAGGAAATACGTTCAAATACATGTGGCAAATGAGTGTTGTGGATGTTATCACATGACAGAATTTTGGTTTGTTTCAAATGGTGCGGATCAGAGCAATCAGTGTGGTGTGAAAAGGAACCAAAACTGCTAAAAAAGTTACAATGTATAATTTTTTGCTTTTGGTCCGGACCAAATGAACCAAACTACAGATATGAAAACACCCTGAGACAACATAATGCAAACACAATAATATGTTTGTCTGGCATTCCAAATAAACGAATACGTGTGAAAATAATCCCCTCCCTTGTACAATCTCTGTGATGCCTCCTCCTAGCAGCAACAAATGCATCCATTTCAAGTGCAAAATGGTTTAGTGGTGCAAATACCAGTAATATCACAAGTGCATCTGTAAATTAGCCTGTGTGGTGGAGATTCAGCAATAACCTGATAAATTGAGATGAGACCGAATGAATGCTTAACTCTTTCCCCGCCATTCAAAAGTTAACTTGTCAATTATGAGAAAACGCTTCCATGCTAATGATGAGTATTTCTGGCTTTCAGCAATACAGCTATTATCCACCAGGTGGTGCTCTTTCGCAAGTAACGCCTCACGTGAAAGAGTAAGAACTCTGTGTATGTTTTGATCATCGCTCTGAATCTGATCTCTATCAAAAGTCCTTTACAAAAAAATGACATTATCTCAGCTTTTTGCTCAAAATTTAGTTTTTTTGAAGAAACCTACCCATATTTGAGAAATGATTACAAGAGAACTAATGAAGGAAGGATGAAAGTTTTTTTTGTTTATTTAAAAGCAGAGGGTCTGTTCTTTTATTTGATATATTGTATGTCTATATATTTAAAGAAGAACATTTTCTGGAAGGCAATAAACTTTGGGAAAATCATGAAAAAAGCTGGCGCTGGCTGGCAACTTTTTAAAACCGCTGGTGGGGAAAGAGTTAAAGAAGAAGAATTTAATGTTTTACTTGCAAGGGCTTCAACATACAAAGCAACCACATCAACGTATAGCAGAAGCAACTCTCTCTGCCCTTGCTGGGTGTTTTATAAGCCCAGTTAACCCAAATATCCCCCCCTGCAGCCTTCAAAAGCAGACAGTTCTTGTTATGCAGACATTGGCAACTCTCTCTATTGCACAAGACTATTGTTGCATATTTTCTCTGTTATCTTACTTACAAGGTTACAAGGACAAGAGTACAGAACATTCTAACCTACTGATTAATACATTAGCAGCATTCTTAGTGAAAAAGGCTTATTTAACTTGTAATACAGTTTAATAAACGAATAAAAATCAAATAAGAAAACAAAATCACTTTAGAAAATTCCCATTACAGCCTGCGTGAATCATTTAAATACTCTCCTCCCATAAATTTCGAGCCTGAAAGGCAAAATCCTACAAATGCATGAGGTCAGTCGCAAAAAAACAAACAAACAAACAAAAAACTAGGGCCTCACCTTTTCGCTGCATGTCTTTAGTTAATCCCGACAGTCATTATTTAATGCCAAAATTATAGTTTGCACTGGCGCAAGCTGTTAGTAAATCTGTCCCTAAGTCTAAAGCTAAATCCCAAGAAACCCTTAAATTTGCAAGCCTTTAAAATTCACTAAAGAACAATGCTATGTAGTTTTCCATGTCCTACATATACTTTGCTTTTATGCAAAGCCTTTGATGGTCTATATATGGGTCTTTATGAAGGTCAAACAAACTGGTAACATGTTTTGTCTTTCTTTGCTTTCATACATGTATATGTTCATATATATATACAAACATATATATGCATACATACATACATACAAACATATGGTGGTTGTGGATCAAAAGGGGAGAAGTATGGAGTAGCACGCTGCTTGGACACAAACCGGGGCCTGATTAACCCAGGGGAGGGTGTATGAAGATCAAAGACCCGAAACACCCTATGACCCTGGGTCCTTCACTGAAGATGTGTCCAAGCTGCATCTTTAAGGTGTTTCTAATATATATATATATATACATACTCACCTAAAGGATTATTAGGAACACCATACTAATACTGTGTTTGACACCCTTTCGCCTTCAGAACTGCCTTAATTTTACATAGCATTGATTTAACAAGGTGCTGAAAGCATTCTTTAGAAATGTTGACCCATATTGATAGGATAGCATCTTGCAGTTGATGGAGATTTATGGGATGCACATCCAGGGCACGAAGCTCCCGTTCCACCACATCCCAAAGATGCTCTATTAGGTTGAGATCTGGTGACTGTGGGTGCCATTTTAGTACAGTGAACTCATTGTCATGTTCAAGAATCCAATTTGAATTGATTCGAGCTTTGTGACATGATGCATTATCCTGCTGGAAGTAGGCATCAGAGGATGGGTACATGGTGGTCATAAAGGGATTGACATGGTCAGAAACAATGCTTAGGTAGGCCGTGGCATTTAAACAATGCCCAATGGGCACTAAGAGGCCTAAAGTGTGCCAAGAAAACATCCCCCACACATTACACCACCACCAGCCTGCACCACCAGTGGTAACAAGTCATGATGGATCCATGTTCTCATTCGGTTTACGCCAAATTCTGACTCTACCATCTGAATGTCTCAACAGAAATCGAGACTCATCAGACCAGGCAACATTTTTCCAGTCGTCAACTGTCCAATTTTGTGAGCTTGTGCAAACTGTAACCTCTTTTTCCTATTTGTAGTGGATTTGAGTGGTACCCGATGGGGTCTTCTGCTGTTGTAGCCCATCCGCCTCAAGGTTGTGCGTGTTGTGGCTTCACAAATGCTTTGCTGCATACCTCGGTTGTAACGAGTGGTTATTTCAGTCAAAGTTGCTCTTCTATCACCTTGAATCAGTCGGCCCATTCTCCTCTGACCTCTAGCATCAACAAGGCATTTTCGCCCACAGGACTACCGCATACTGGATGTTTTCCCTTTTCACACCATTCTTTGTAAACCCTGGAAATGGTAGTGCGTGAAAATCCTAGTAACTGAGCAGATTGTGAAATACTCAGACCGGCCCGTCTGGCACCAACAACCATGCCAGGGGCGATTCCAGGATTTTATAAATGGGGGGGCACAGGGGGGACCAAGAACCAGTCAGGGGGGGCCAATCAAAAAATTCAAATGAAAATAAATACTGGTTCAGAAAATATTAGGCATGGTTCCCAAAATCTTGTGCAATGCCACATGTTCTAGATGGTATTCATTTTTTTTTTCATTAAACCACAGTTCTGTTCCAGAATAGTTAACTTTAAATAAATTGTCATAATTTACTCATCCTAAAGTTATTTCAAACCTGTTTGAGTTTTTCTTCGGCTGAACACAAAATAAAATATTTTGAAGAATCTTAGTAGCCAGAAAGTTGATGAACCCCATTGACTGCATGTTATTTTGTACCTACATATGAAGTCAATGGGATCCATCAACTGATTTTGGTTACCGACATTCTTAACTCTTTTCTCTTTTGTGTTCAGCAGAAGAAAGAAACTCATACAGGTTTGAAACAAGTCTAGGTATATGGCCATTTAAATTAAGTGAACTATTCCTTTAAGTAGGCTATTTAAATTGCGTGTAGCTGGTATTAGTTAACATTCTGACATATCAGGATTTTGGGAAAATATTAGCCTACTTAAAAATGTGTTTTTCTACTCTGTCTGATCTGACTTTCATTGTTTATTAGCCCATATTGTATTTTAACAAAACTGAATGCTATTTTTACATATTATCTGATATGTTGTCAGACAACAAAAAAGAGTTTAAGCTAGTGACTAAACAAGACCCAATAACACCTCGTGTTAAATCCAACCAGCTGTTACTTTATACTGCTAAAATCCTAATTTAAATGCGACATTGTCTGATACAATTTATATTGAAGAGCTGATACGAGGTGATTTCGGATTACCTGTGTGTCTCATGCAGGGCAGAGCCTGTTGCTCTTCTCATCTGATTGTGCTTATGAGCGCTTTTAATTTTAAATGCGAGTGATAGTTTTATTGTAGATCGCGTATAGCGCAGACAATTCAGTGCAAATTCAAAAATATCAGAGAATACTGTTAAGCGTGCGCGCGCATACCGCACCCTAGGGAGGGAGAGAGAGAGCTCGTGCACAGAGAACTGGTGTGTGTGTGTGGGAAAACACTAACCTTTCGTTAAGTCATAATACTCGATCAACGATCTGTTGACTGTTAACTTTAACGTGGAAAGACAACGGAGGAACCCAGGTGAAAAACACCGCCAACTTTTAACTCCTTCACTCAGTGTCAGAGAGGCACTGTCGAGGTTCCGCACGCAGCAATGAGAAAGCGTGCACGCGAGAGAGAGAGAGGCGCTGCTGAGCGCTTGCAAAAGCACATGAAGCCGTTTTAAATAGTAAAATAAAATGTAAATGGTAATCATGGAAAATCTATTTGATTTGTGCCAGTGTTGAGTCTGTGGCGGGGCGCCCTCCTTCTTCTCGTTTGCACGAGTCTCAAATCAAACAGTGATTGACAACTGGTCCAATTGTGCGGTGGGTGTCGTGGTGTCTCTTTCCTCCTGTTTTTAAAACGCGCAACTACTGTGCTCGCTTCGTCTTCGCGTTCGCGCGAGTCTCAAATCAAACAGTGATTGACAACTGGTCCAATGGTGTGGTGGGTGTCTGACAACTGGTCCAATGGTGTGGTGGGTGTCATGGTATCTCTTTCCTCCTGTTTTAAAAATGCGCAACTACTGTGCTCGCTTCGTCTTCGCGTTCGCGCGAGTCTCAAATCAAACAGTGATTGACAGCTCTCTGGTCCAATGGTGCGGTGGGAATTTTCAGGTTGACAGTAAATCTAGCTGGCCCAATGAGATTGGAGGGGGGGCACCAGGGGGGGCCAATCATATTCCAAGGGGGGCCGGTGCCACCCCATGCCCCCCCTCTAGACACGCCCCTGAACCATGCCACGCTCAAAATTGCTTAAATCACCTTTCTTTCCCATTCTGACATTCTGGAGTTCAGGAGAATGTCTTGACCAGGACCACACTCCTAAATGCATTGAAGCAACTGCCATGTGATTGGTTGATTAGATAATTGCATTAATGAGAAATTGAACAGGTGTTTCTAAAAATCCTTTAGGTGAGTGTGTATATATATTAAAACCATAAAAGACACCCATTATAGAGTAAAAGGCAGCAATTCAGTGTTTCTAATCTTGCTCTTCTGCTGCAGTATAGTGCGAACAGCATCAATTTATCAGACATAAAAGCTTTGTAAACGTATTGTATACTGTAAAGTACACTTTTAAGACCTCAAGTGGCCTCATACACCTACACTAAAAATATACAGAAGCACAAAATACACAGTTAATACACAGAAACAAAATACAGTTAACGATCTGATACTGTTTGGCTAATATTTACTCTTATTTTAGTTTGTATACTGTATTCCTTTTTTACAGACAAAAATCACAGCGTTAAAGCATGCTGACAGCCTGTCTGCAACGGAGTATGTGGTGGAACTTCTTTTTCCAGCTCAAAGCGTTTTAATCACTCTGTGCCAGCTCCACTCTGGTTTTTCATTTCCAGTTGCCTGCTTGCTGGTGAAAGAAATCTCACTTTAAGCAATCCCAAAGCAACACAAATTATCAGTGCTTTAACTTAAAAAAATCTGTTTGTTCTTTAACTTAATTACATCTCCCCCAGTTCCCAAATACAACTGTGTCAAAAACAGTGAATATCTAGTGCTATTTTTTCAAAATATCAGCACTCTTTGAATATTGCTTTGCTATCCAAATAGAGGACAGAAACAAATTATATTATTACTTTTTATCCTTATACTGTAAGTATTTATGTTATTTATTAAAGCGATATCTTAATTGTCATAGGTCACAACTTTTGAGTATCAGTAAGGCATCAGTAAAAGTGAATCTGATTGCACCAAAAATACTTAATGCATTATTATATTTATTATATTTTATCTTATATCTCTGTTGCTTTTTGATTGACAGGCAATTGTATGAATTGGAACTTGTTTGGTATTTCTACTATAATGTACTTTTTTAACTGCTACTGACTTGCTGTTTAAACTGACTTTAATGCAAAATTGCGATACTTGTTTAAATTAAAAAAAAATTACAGACAAAAACATAATAGAAAATATAATGTACATACTGGAGAAAAATTCCTCTCAAGTGCATTTAACAGCACGAGGAATCTGTCAAAGTACCCAACATGTCAACACATACAAGAGTATATGCTTATGATGTTCATTATAGTGTTTAACAAGTGCAAATGTGCTATGAACAGCTTAGGTTAAGCTCTTTCTCGCTACAGCTCGCAGAGAAATGCATTTATCACAACCTTAAAGGGACACAAGGCAGCATTTTTATGTTAATAAATCATCTTCGTAAGTCGGTATATGGTTAAATGACTCATTACATGACGAATGAAGACTCTCTCGCCCGCCCCTACCGTCTGTAGGAAGAATACCCCACTTGCAAGTTCGCTGTATCCGACCCGGTGTCCTTCAGTCTCGTAAAGTCTCAGATATAGAAAGCATTTACTCCCAGACACTAGGGGGAGCTAGTAGAGAAATAATACTCAGACTTGCCTTGTGTCCCTTTAACACAGAGCTAAACAATGCCCCCAGCAAATGACTTGCATATATTAAACCTACATTTAACATCAGTAAATTATTGTGTATTTTTAGCATTCTTGATAAGATGAAATTACCACAGATAGACATGAAGTTTTTAGTGCGTTCTAAACTTGTATAAATTTTTTTTTTCAGAAGAACACAAAAAAAAGATATTATGATAAATAATGGTAAAAAAACAGCTGATACCACTGACTTCCATAGTAGAAAAAACTAATTTGATGGAATTCAATGGGTACCGTCAACTGTATGCTTACCATCATTTATCAAAATATCTTCATCATTTATCACAATTAGGGGTGGAATGGTTCTCAGGAAAAATCTGAACCGTTCGATTCACCTCCCTCGGATTGGTACGTATATAATCCGCGATTTATCATTAATGAATGTTTTATAATAAATGCGAAGCTCCACTAAGCCCTGCATGACTGCAGATACAGAGCGTCCGCTCACATTCATCACAGTTACAGTAAAGTAGAGTAGAGCTGTTTAAATGTACTGTATGTCAATCACTTGATGAGACTGCACGTGACAAGCCGTTAACATCATTTAAGTTTACTGTCTGGCTGCACACAGCAGCAATGGTCAAAATGTGAAGAAATAAAACCTGTGACTGTAAACATTGCTGGGCTACAACAACCCATTACACTTTTGACGAGTCCGGGCACGAGTTTATGCGCAGGCGCAGGTAATGCCGAAACTATTACACAGCCACTACGCTCAATACTGTATAATAATATAGCAGACACGCTAAATGTTTTTATTGCCAAACTCGTCCAGCCCTTCTGCTGTAGACGATGCAGATGGAACTTGCGTCAAAACTGAGAACTTACTGACAAATGCACAATAACCCACAAAGACTCTACTTGACATTTTGACTTCCATGGCAACTGGAAGTAACTTTAAAGTGACAGCAGATTATTTTGGATTGAAAAATGTAAAGATCCGTGTTACAAACATACCTAAAACATAAACCAGTGTTTTAATCTGCTCATCTGGTGAAAAACTAAATTTGAAATACACTTTGTTTTTGCTTGTGAAATAATAATTCAGATACTTACTTCTGTTGGGAAAACTTAGATGTTTTTTTTTTTTTACATAAAATAAGTTTGTCACTAAATAACAGAATGTTCTGTTGATTTGGCTGCAGAATGTTTTTCTGAACATTGCTAGTAGCGAACCATACCGAAACAGTGACAACAAAACCGTGATCCGAACCGTGAGAAATGTGAACCGTTCCACCCCTAATCACAATACTTCCATAATATTTGTTTTCCTACTAGTGAAGTTAATGGTTACAGCAGCTGTGTGCTTACCTAGCCTGGGTTTCCCATGCTGCATTGCGTGCAAATTTTTTCACGCTGCAAGTCTATCATGGAAACCATGTACTTAATTTTCCCCTGAAATAGGGAACCAATCACAGAACGGGGAGGGGACAGCAAGACGATGATGACGTCTATGCGACACACCGAAGCAGTTTGTTTATCCAACACAGCAGCAGACGCAAAGTTACATTTTGATGCAGCCTAGATAGTGTTCTAAGTAGTTTTAAACGCAAGTTTATTTTAAAAAAAAAGAGCAACTTTTGGCGTTAAACAATTTCATGTCCAAAAAGGATGTTTGGATATGGCAAGACATGATAGCCACAGAATTTTATAGGACCAACCTGCTAGCCATCATCGTCGACGAAGTCCATTTAACTTATAAATGGTAAGTGGTATTTATTAAAGGCGGAGTCCACGATGTTTGAAAAACGCGTTGGAAAAGGAGACGGGCCGACTACCAAAACACACTTATAGCCAATCAAATCAAATCAAATGCCGGGTTGCGTATGTGTGGGGCGGGTCTATCAACAGAAGGTCCAGATTCTATTGGGGTAGGGGCGTGTTTGTTTAGGTGATTTCAAATATCAACATTGGCTTTAAAACATCATGGACTCCACCTTTAATATCATATTGTCATTATGCCTGTAGTCTATCTACTGTGGTTGTCACAGTGCCACTAAGTTGTGTTGGTTTTCAATATCAATATACAGTTACAGGTTTAGTACCCGATACGTTTTTTTACGTACCTGTTAAAGTTGTTGACGCTTAAATTTATGTCGCTCTACATACATCATCTGGTATAATTGAAACGATTGGCTATGAGCTACGTACAGACGCATTTAATAGACATTCGTAGCGCCCAATAAACGGCTCTTGGCATTCGTAAACCACGACTCAATACAAAATTTGTTCTTTTGTGTTCATCAACATAAAAGATAAAAAACTTATACAGGTTTAGAACAACATATGGGTGAGTAAATGATGACAAAATGTTAATTTTTGGGTGAAGTATTCCTTTAACAGGCTGTCTGTAACTGTACAGTAAAAATGAATAAAAAATGAATGCAAGATGAGAAATTGTGTTGGCTGTGGACAACTTTTCAAAAACACAGTTGCATATTGTGGCCTTTCCTATATTGTCACTAAAAGGTCGCTTGAAAAATCCCTGCTAAATGTGTATCCTTTGTCATACAGGAAAGTGTGCTGTTCTGGTTATATATCAGCATTTTGACTGCTGTATGCCATATTGTAACAAGCAAAACAACTGTATGGCCAATACGTCCTCATTGTCCTTAAAAAAACATATAACACTAACATACCAAACATATTACCCATAATGCCTTTATGTCTTACAGTAAATAATGCGTGTTTACAGCAAAGTAAAGGTCTTTTAAGCACACACCAGGCACGATCGTTCTCTCTGTGATTTTCTTTTCTCCCTTTTTCATCACTCTTAATCTTTTTACTACAGTTAAGCAAGCAGATGTTTTATGCAATGCCAGCACTGCTATCTAATTATGTCATTTAGCGGTGCTGTTCCCTATTGCGAGGGCTTTCATTTTTATAGCTTCCCCCTCAGAGCCGTTTTGAATGTTTAGAGCTCTGTCTATCAGCTGCGATGGTTGGCTATGCTTTGTTTGTTAAATAGAATCCTTCTCTGAATGGTCTACAGTAAGCATCAGCAAAAGTGAGATTGAACCAAGCTAGCTAAAGGCTCCAATAAACACGCTGCTCACGGTGACAAGGATGGATCAAATTAGCCTTTTGTGCAGCTGTCGAGACCAATTCGATCAGACTGGCCGATGTTTGCAAGCGAACGGGCATAAGTCTCGAAGGGGACAGAAATCAGAAGGTTGTGTCTAAACATCACACGCAATTCGGACGTGAGTCTAAGTAATGACAGCACAATGTCTAAATAAAATACTGGTTGGAAATTCATCTCTCCAATGTTGTTTCTAAGGGACGAAGAAGAATTACAATAGTAATAAAAGATAAAAACAATCATATTCTAAAAACACTGGAGTCCGACTGCAGGATCCACCATTATCTGATAAATAAATCATCTGCAGTAGGTGCAGCTAATGAGAACATCTACACATCAGAGCATTGCTTTACATCACAAACAGACCATGGGCCCGGTTGAGACCATTCGTCCCATGAAGAGTTCAAACGGTAGCAGAAAAGACATGGAAGCACTGGGTTCTGAATCAACCGCATCATTTGCCATGTGCCATGGGTATAAGTACAGAAAGCCCATTTTATTTATCTGTGAAATAAACTGGCCATCTTAATAATTTCAAAATGAAGATGATGGAAGTGTTTTCGAATCTGCTATAATATAGGTCATGAGGTATAGAGAGGGTTAAATGATTTCAGTCTGGATCCAGAGTTGAACGCAAGATAGGAAAATTTAATTATTCGTCTTAGGAAAAAAATCATGGCTAGCAGGGCAGGGTAGGATTACGGTGTAAACTTTAGGATGGCAAGAATGTGTCAACTGGTAGTACGTTTTTACTATACAAGTAAGCATCGGTGTATGTGACATTCAAGCAGTAAGCTATCAACAATTCTGCAATTAGGGGGCAGTTGTAGCCTAGTGGTAAGGGACTCAGGCTTGTAACCCGAGAGTTGTTGGTTCGGTTGTGGTGCCCTTGAGCAAGGCACCTTACTTTCATTGCTCCCCAGGCGCTGGTATAGCTGACTTTTGTTATTCTTTTATTGCCTATTTTTAAACCTGTTTTTCGCAAAATTTTGTTTCTAAAAAACACAGCTATCAGCAGACTTCAGATAGCCATAACTTTTGTTTTAGACAAGCTATGAAAAGGGCTTGAACCCAGCTGTCAAAAATGTCACCAAAAATCACATCCCAAATTTAGAGCATAATCAAACTTATTTTTATACTCTGTGTGATTTAGTGCATATATCTAACTTATTCTTATACATTTGGCATTGTGACTTTGATTTAACATCTTAAAGGATTTCTCCATTTCCATAAAAATAAAATCCTGATCATTTACTCACATGTCATCCAAGTTGTTTATGTCTATATTTGTTAAGTCGAGCAGAAATTATGTTATTTTATACGGAAAATATACCGGGATTTTTCTCAATTTAATAGATTTTATTGGACCCAAACAGATTACAAACTCAATCCAGTTTAAAATTTAAGTTTTAAATGATCCCAAACGAGGCATAAGGGTCTTATCTAGTGAAAAGATTGTCATTTTTCGACAAGAAAAATAAAAAATAAGCAAAGAAAGATATCAACAAGTGGAGTATTCCTTTAACATATTGTCATTTCTTGGGACTGATCAGGATGATTTTAACTGGAATATTTTGACAGCCCAAAAATCAGCGGGTCACAGAGTAAAGTGCAATGGGGTGGGCGATTGTTGAGCAAGGTACCTAGGCTCTACCTCCATCTTTACTTTTGATTTTCTTATTACGTTGACAAGCACGTAAGCAATACTGGAAAAATTATTTTACATAATAAAATTTTAGCTACTTCATCTTAACGCAGTGTAAGGTATGACAGTGCCATAACTGGATCATATCTAAAACTTAGATCGCAGGATAGCTGATAAATATGGAGAGCGTGGGACTGGTCTCTTGATATCAACATCAAGGGCCAGAGCCTGGTCTGTTTTCTAGGTTCATAGTCCCCCGAAAGCATTAACAGCCCAACAATCTCGGTTGGACATTTGCGACTTCTTTTGAGGCTTGAAAGCAAGCTGATAAGTGTGAAACATTACAGCCGGCCCTAACAGAGACTTGAAACGTTGAAACGTCTGTGATGAAACCACACCAAAAACGGTCCATTTCTGTAAATACATATGCATGTTTGCTGTATGTTGGCTCACTTGCCTTTTGAAATAACCTGTAAGCCATGAATGTGCTAGTGTGATCTAGCTTCGGTCTGTATTCATACATCTGAATGAATCACAACTTAAAGGTCACGTTCTGCCTGATCCCATTTTTAAACCCTAGTTAGTGCGATGTTGCTATAATAGCATAAATAATACCTGTAAAATGATAAAGCTCAAAGTTCACTGGCAGGCGATATATTTTCTTTAATAGAAATCCTCTTTCAAAACCTACAGCGAACGGCCAGTCTGGACTACAGCCCTCTACTTCCTGCTTTAATGAAGTCAGTAAAACTGTTTTTTGACTAAACTCCGCCCACACACTGTAAAAAATACTTTGAATCAACTCAGATTTACAAGTCATTTCAACTTACTATTATTTATCTTGACTAGAGATGAGTTGTTATAACTACAGGTGAGTTGTTATAACTAGGGATGCTCATATCTGATCTGGGCTGCATTTCCCGATAACGTTGACTCTTAGCGCGCCATGAAGACACTTAAGTTAAACCTTAACTACAGGTTTACCTTTTCTAGGCGTGTTTCCCGAACTGTACCTTAGCGGGTTTCTTAAGGTATACTTTCTTACGTATGACGTTACCAGGTGCTGTCCGCGGCGATGGTGCTGGGTGGGTTGATGTCGATTGCTCGACAGTCAATTGATCACTTTGTGTGGTGCGTGCTTCGCTGCGTTGTGAGGGAGCGGTGTTGTTTATTGGAGAGACATTTCAGAGATGGTTCAGGTTGCATTTATTAGGAATATCTGGTAAAAATATTTCAAATTGCAAACAACTAAATATAAACCTTGTATATTTTATTTTATATCAAACCCATGCAAATCTCGCAACTTCATGTCCAAAGTATAATGCATAAACTGCTCCAATGCATCAATTATTCCTTGGATAATTTATATTAGGGTTCCCAATAAATGCGTTGCACAGGGGAATAAGGTGGGTCGTGCGCAAGTCACCTGGCTTGGCATTACACTTAAAATAAAAACAAATTGTTGTTCATTTGTTCACGCGTTTATGTGCTTGATGCGCAACAGCGCGTTTACAATGCGGATAACGCTTAATGGACGCATTTCTGGAGCCGCGCCTGTCTGTTTACCTTAAATATAACATAAAATATGTGATATATAAATATATATTATGATTGCTTTAGATTTTAGCTTTGATTAGTTTTAATGTGGAAAATTTGTTAACCTTATACAAGCAATAATCAAGTGTAGCAGTTTCTTTTGAGTGATTATAAAGAATATGGCATGCAGCTGCCTAACATTAAAAACTTTGATGCAAAGTCGACTTAACATCAATAATAATATTTAAGAAAATCAACAATTATGATTTTGTGATGAATGTGCTCCCATGGCATGCGATTTTACTTGATTTGTTTTATTGCAGCTAAAATAGCCGGTAAACTAAAGATTTAACGGATTTGAAATGCACAAATAAAATAGTAAGATTCGCTGTATAGCTGCCTGCCATAGTTTCACCAACTCCTAAACCCAAAATGTTTTTTAATAGTTTAAAATCTAACAACCACCAGTGTAATGATGTCTGATTATGTGAATTTCTTATTCTTTACATAAAAAATGCCTAATTTAACACGGAGTGCACTTCAACTTTTTTTTTATAGATATTTAGTTATATAGACTGCAATATACATAAGCTTTTATCACATTGATGGCCCCTAGCGGAGTCAAGTGGGATAAGGTATAGCTAAGAGTGCTCCAGACCAACCTTCCGAACGAACGACTTACAGAAGTGATACGTAACTAAGAACGTTTCGGGAAACACGTATTAACGATAAGGTACAGCTTAAGGTACAACTTAAGAACGACGTAGAGCTAAGAAGGTTTCGGGGAACGCAGCCCTGATCTCTATGAAAAGTCCGTCACAAAAATGGAATTATCTCAGCTTTTTGGTCAAAATGTGGTGTTTTTGCAGAAACTTACCCATATTCAAAAGCTGATTACAAAAGAACTACTTTTTTTGTTTGAAAGCAGAGGGTCTGTTCTTTCATTTGGTATATTGTATGTTTATATATTTGAAGAAGAACATTTTCTGGAAGGCATTAAACTTTTGTGAAAAAACACTGGTGCTGGCTGGCAACTTTAAAAAAAAACGCTGGCGGTTAAAGAATTAAGCATTTGTAGAACACGTTAAATGGAACAGGCTAGCAAGTGCACGTCATTGCGTCAATGAAAGGTGTGCTTTCGGTGCTGCACGCATAGGATTGTGGTTGATTTCAGGGCGCGAAGGATACACATATGCATCCTTTCCTGTGTATGGTATATTTCTCGAACGAAGGACTCAGTCCTTGGCTGAAATTCCGTAGATCCTCGACATTGAAACAGTCCTTCGACAGATGTCGATGACGTAGCATCCTCAAAATTCTGGCTTCTGAGGATCCTTCCTTGACATTGAGAAACGGCAATACTGAAGGTCTGGTGTTCTTGGCTGCTTTTTCTGGACAAAGCCCGTCTACGAGCTGTTTGAACAACATGTCAAACAACCAATCACAGTTTGTTTCGTCTAGCATCACGTTTCAAACTTCCTATAATAACGAGCCGGCTGGCAACAAGTCAGTTATTGGAATAACTAGCCAACCGAATAGCATCTAAATAAACAACATTACTCACCATAGAAAAAGTTGTGCACTTCTTCAACAGCCACACCAATGGGACGCTCCCATTTAACATCTGTTTGAAGCATATCTCTTTACTTTGTAACACCTACAAGCAATTCAGGAGAGCCAAACTTTTTGACTCCACTAAAGCAAAACTCTTGGACTTCTTTTAGAGAGTCTATGCATATTTTTGAGAATCCAATGTTTAGCTGATCATGGTAACTGGTCATTATTATCCATGTGAACACGACTGATTGTCTTCCTCAATGGAACGTCAGAGCTTTGTTTTCCAGGGACCGAAACTAATCACGACACTCGCGTCTCCTGGAAATCCAGGAATTTTCAACCAATCAAATAAACGACTTTGACATTCTCACAGGGTTTCCAGAAAAATGTACGAAAAACATCAGACGTTTAGCCAACAGTCTGTGGGCATGACGTCTGAGGCTGAGACTAGGAAACACTGGTCTAAAATATGGCTTTTCCACTCGAAATCTACAGAGTAACTCCTTTGCTAAGTCTTAAGTGGGGTTATTTTACGGATTATAATTCAACAGGTATATATTTGGCATTTGTTAAGTTCTGAATAAAAATACAGTAATATTATTCAAATGATATGCATAGTCACATTTTCAGAGGGAGCGAGCTACCTTATAGCGTTCGCTAACATGCAGAACCATTAACCTGCCTTTAATGGGCAGCATACAAGCGTGTGTGTATGTGTGTAACAGCGAATTCTTACATGGACAAGAATTTTCGATTAATTGGAGGAGACGATGATGGATATGTTTCTGTGTAGGAGAAATAACGCTGTGAGATACAGCAATGGGCCATAGGACACATGCTGCCAAGTTTGATTTTTCATTAACCTCCAGTGCCCAGGTGGGGAGAGGGACTGCAGATCTGATAATGTTCAGCATGAGCAATATCTACCTCCTCTGGAGAGAGATTAAACATCTGCTGAAATTACAGGAGAGTACAGAGTCAGCCACTGTGATTATTACACACACACACACACCTAGACCACATTATTCAATTCCCAAAACATTCCTGCACAGAAAAATCACCAGTGTTAAATGTACACTGCTGGTGTATGGCACCATCAGACCTGGTGGTACCCATATATACGCCAGCATTTTTTTATTATATCTTATAACTTTATATAAATTTAAGTAATATCGCTCGAGTTGGAGTGTGATATCTATATCATCATGGCTATGATTAGGCCAGAGGCACGAGGCGGCATTTACACAACAGTTTGACGACACAAGTTTGAAAATAGTCTTTCTTTCCTGACTCTCTTTGTAGCTTGGTCTCACTGCAGAATGCAAATTGTGCTATAAATAGATATTAGAGACAGTAGTTTTAAAGGCCCACAGAAGTGCCTGTGTGATGCATCATTTGGTGTGATGACATCATTTCAACTGAAACAGGAGTCTTCCTGGGTGGAACTATCAAGAAGACCCTTCCCCTTTTTAAGCAATCAATAGCATTTTGTTTAAGGCACAGTCCACCAAAGCCACATTTGACAGCTTGTGAGCGCCACTGTTGTAATTAAATAAAGTCTAATAGAGTCCCGGTTTAAAAATAATATAAACTGGCATTACAGAATAAAAACAATGATAACAGTGATGTGTAATTTGTTTGTTTGTATGCAGTGGTGTTTGTCTTCTCGTCAGTGCTGTTTAATGTCAAGGCTATTTAACCATAGGCAATGTATGATCTCTTCCACAGCGCTTTATAAAGCTTCATTCTGTGTAGAATTTAAACAAGTTGGGTTACATTTTGATTTGCGCATATGATCCACTCTGTGCTAGTACTGCATACTGTATATGTGTGCGTTCATTGCGACTTTGGTGCATTATAGGGCCTCGGATGACACTGACACAATATTAGACTTCATTAACCCCAATGAAAAGCATAATTACACTGTATGGATCATTTCTTTTCCCCTACATATGGTGCTTTTCCATTGCATAGTACCCCACGGTTTGGTTTGGGTCAGGTCGGGTCAGCTCACCTCACTTTGACTTTTTCCATTGAGTTTAGTAACACTTTGCAGTGGGAGGAATTATAGGCGTGTCTTTATATTTGCACTGCCTGCTGCTGTATCATACAGTGAGAGCATTGGAATGCTAAACATCCCCATACATTCATTTATTTTTTCAGTCCGCCACAAAATCAAAATTGACCACTACAAAGATGTTTGCACATTTTGTTTATCACTACCTCTGTACAATTTCTGTACAAACACAGGTGGCGTCGTCAGTCGACGCACTCCGCTGAGACTCATTTAAGTTGCATATACACACATAATGCGCACGTGCGTTGTGAATGTGCCGCTACAAACTGCAAGTCTGGAAAAAAAACTGGTATGGTGTTCCTGGTTTCAACCTGTGGATGTGCGCAAGCTAGCACTAAGGTAAAGCTAATCTTTACATTATACAGCAATGACGCTGGTAGTGACGATTCTACAGTGGTTTCGCGTCATGTTTGGTATCAGCTCGGATCGCTTGGAACTACTGCACCCAATGGAAAAGCTCCCAAAAGTAAGATGACCCGACGCAAACCAAACTGTGGGGTACTATGCAATGGAAAAGTGCCAATAGTGCACTAAGAACTAGTTAATGTATTAACAAGTATCTGATTTCAGGTGCGTTTGATTTCGTTTGAAGTGCAGGTTCTGCGTAATGTGGGGGGCGGAATGCTTCAGCGTCTAGAGAGCATTTGATTGAACACAAAATGTGTGTGTTTTTTGGTTACTATAGTAGTGGATTGTGACCATCATTTGATAAAAGTCTTGACTTCTGCCTCTGTTCAAAGT
This sequence comes from Misgurnus anguillicaudatus, assembly GCF_027580225.2. Taxonomy (NCBI): domain Eukaryota; kingdom Metazoa; phylum Chordata; class Actinopteri; order Cypriniformes; family Cobitidae; genus Misgurnus; species Misgurnus anguillicaudatus. Next base: position 20,376,106 of record NC_073339.2, read on the forward strand.
CCCAATGAAATCAAAACTGACTCTTATTTTTTAATTATAAACAATTCATCCATGTAAGTCATTATTTTTTTTAATTCATGTGCCCTCATAAACTTCTTCCAGTGTTTCAGATTTTCATTTGCCAAAATTTTCACTAACCCAAAACAAATCAGTGTCACATATTTAAAATTATCATTCAAAAGTCAATTATAATTGTATACATATACAATTGATTCATCGTTTGTTAAGATGGTAATTTTAAATGTAAACTTTAATTCTAAAATTTCACAACATCAAGGTCAATAGGTAAGGGATAATCCACGACTAGCCGTGCATTAAAGGGTTTTAATGCACGATGTAGAGGCGAAGAACCACCCGACGCGTAGCTACCAGAACGGAACAACTGATCTCTACAACGGTAACTTGAAAAAGTATCTTTAATATTTAAATCAGATAATTTAACGCATTATTACATTAAACGTACACTGTAAAAAGTGTATCTGTGCCTTAGTAGATTTAACAAAAATAAATTGAGCAAACTGTATTAAAAAATTTTAAATTCTTGTTTTTTAAATCAAAATATGAGTTAAAATAAAATAAAAATTGGAATAATTTGAGTAATTCGGAATGAACACATTATTGAGTAAATTTAACTTAATTTTATTATGTATAATCCATTTCAATTTGTAAGAAAGAAATTAACTTAAAAATTTTGTGTAAAAACTACATGAATTATTTTTGTAAACATAACTAACTAGGCAGTGGACTTGCAGATCCCAGCATGCTTTGCATGGGACTGCATTTGGAGAGTAAAATTTGAATGAAAACTTTTTTTGTTTTTAATTAAAAAGAAAGACTTGTTAGTGTTTAATGTTCATTTATCTTCGATATTTGGAAGAGTTTCTGTTTCTTCTTTGAGTTTTGTAGTTACCATTGTTCCGAGGGCTGGTGCTTGTGCATAGACTGCATACTGAAGTATGTTTGTTATGATTTCGGTCTTATTGGCTGCTTTGTCTTTGTTTCACTATGTGTTGTGTTTTTGTTTTGACAGCTCCACACGTGCGCGTCTTCCACCTGGTGATCTCATTACCTCTGACTTCTCTCACCTGCGACCCGCACCTGATTCTCATTATTGTCCAATCCGGTTTGATTTAAATTCCCCTCGTTTCCTTTGTTCTTTGCAAGTTCGTCTTTGTATGTACCTGCCCGCTAGCTTGTCTAGTTCTAGTCCTGTGTAGTCTGTTATCTGTTTCTCGTTTGATTTATTCACCGAGCTCTCTGCTGCCTTGTCTCCAGATTTCCCGTCCTGCCGTCAGTCTCTCCCGATTAGTGTGTCTCCATCATCCAGCTGAGAACTCTCTGTCTGTGGTCTCTTCGAGCGCTGCTTCACACCGTGCGCTGTCCAGCCGCAGTGCGCTTTCGGGCGCGTAATTCTGCGCTTCTCTTGGACCTCCGCAGTGCGCTTTCGGGCGCGTAATTCTGCGCTTCTCTTGGACCTCTGCAGTGCGCTGTCCAGCACGGATTCTGCTGATGTATTGACCGCCTCTCTCTCTCTCCCACCAGGATTCCCTCTCTGTGCCCTGTGAGGATTTCAGCAAGTTTTAAGTGGATGTCCTACTGTGTTTCCCACTTTGTGACTTTTGCATTTTACATACACACACACACTAATACATGAAGACATTGATTATTTTATTATACATACCCACTGATTCAATTCATTAAAAACCCTCTGCATTGGGATCCTTGAGTTGTGTCGTTCATAACAGGACGAACTTGCCAAGTTATGGATCCCGCGGAGGTCGACGCCCTCCGATCTGCTCTCGCCCAGCAGGGCTCATGGTTGGGTCAACACTCGGCCCGTCTCACCACCACGACACAGGAGGTCGAGGATTTATCCACACGCATGTCCGACCTTTCCTCTCGCCTTGACCAAGTGCGGCAGAACACCTCGCAACCTAGTCAGCAGCATGAGACGGAGCCCCATGCCTCAGCCCCACCACCATATGATGGCGATCCTGCATCTTGTCGAGCGTTTCTGTCACAATGTTCTTTAGTCTTTGCCCTCCAGCCACGCCGTTATGCTTCTGAGCGCACCCGGGTTGCTTTTGTCATTACTCTGCTGACTGGCAAGGCTCGTGAGTGGGCTACAGCTGTGTGGGATGCCGGCGATCCTTGCTGCCGATCCTTTGATGAATTTCGCGAGGAGATGGAGAAACTTTTTGATCGCTCCGTTCGCGGGGATGCCGCTGCGGCTCGGTTGGCACATTTGGTCCAAGGAAAGCACTCTGTCACCGAGTACGCCATCAAATTCAAGACCTTAGCGGCTGCCTGCCACTGGAATGAAGCGGCTCTTCGAGCGCAGTTTGTCGAGGGGTTGACAGACGGACTTCAGGATGAGATCGCTATTCACGATCTTCCCCCCACTCTGGATGCCATCATGGATCTTGCTCTTCGGATCGAAGCTCGGAGGATGCTTCGCAGTCAGCGCCGTTCTCTGCGACAACGTGTGTTTGTGGATGAGACTTCCATTACTTCCTCGGCCCCTGTGTCATCCCCAGCCGAGTCGGAACCCATGCAATTGGGGCGCATGCGCCTGTCACAGAGAGAGAGAGAGAGGCGGTTACAGAATGCCCTCTGTCTCTATTGTGGTAAGCCCGGACATTTCGCCAAGACTTGCCCGTTAAAAGCCGCCGCCCATCAGTGAATACGGGAGTCCTGGTGGGCGCCACTTCTTCAAAACTCTCCCCAGTTTCCAGTACTCAACTCCCCGTCATGTTGTCCTTCGCCGGGCAGGACTATCCATCCACTGCCCTTCTCGACTCTGGCGCGGAGGGCAACTTCATTGATGAAGCGCTGGTTCGCGCCTGGGGTATCCCGGTTGTCCCTCTCCAATCTCCTTTGGATGTCTGGTCCCTAAAGGGGCAGCAGATGGCGCGGATTACACACTGCACTTCTCCTGTGAGTCTCTCTGTGTCTGGTAATCATCGTGAGGAGATTGTGTTGCATATCCTTCATGCTTCTCTATCTCCTATTATTTTAGGGCATGGGTGGTTAGTGCAACACAATCCTCACGTTGATTGGCAGCATAGTGTTATCTTGTCTTGGTCTCAGTCTTGTCATGTGTCATGTCTTGGTTCTGCTGTTTCTGGTTCTGTTCTTTCTCTTCCTCAGGTTCCGGCAGTCGATTTGACCGGGGTCCCGGCGGAGTATGCGGATATCGCTCAGGTGTTTAGTAAAGCCCGGGCCACCTCCCTTCCTCCTCACCGGCCATATGATTGCGCTATTGATCTCCTCCCCGGCACTTCTCCGCCTAAAGGTAGACTTTATTCTTTGTCGAGTCCTGAGAGAGAGGCTATGGACCAGTATATTAATGATGCTCTGCGTGCCGGTCTCATCCGTCCCTCCACCTCGCCCGCAGGGGCGGGGTTTTTCTTTGTTGAAAAGAAGGACGGCTCCCTGCGTCCTTGTATTGACTATAGGGGATTAAATGACATTACTGTTAAGAATAGGTACCCCCTTCCTTTAATGTCTACTGCGTTTGAGCTTTTGCAGGGAGCGCAGGTCTTTACTAAACTAGATCTACGCAATGCCTATCATCTGGTGCGTATAAGAGAGGGAGATGAGTGGAAGACAGCATTTAATACCCCTACTGGACACTTTGAGTACTGCGTTCTGCCTTTCGGGCTTTGTAACGCTCCCTCAGTCTTCCAAACTCTGGTGAATGATGTGCTGAGAGACATGATTAACAAGTTTGTCTTTGTGTACATAGATGATATTCTCATCTTTTCCCCCTCTATGCAGGAACACACTCAGCATGTCCGCCGAGTCTTACGCCGGTTGTTAGAGAATAAGTTGTTTGTTAAGGCGGAGAAGTGCGAATTCCATCGTAAGTCAGTTTCGTTCTTGGGTTTTGTTGTTGCCCCAGGTGAGATCCGTCCCGACCCAGCCAAGATCAAAGCGGTTGCCGAATGGCCAGTCCCCGAGTCCCGTAAGGATTTATTAAGATTTCTGGGCTTCGCCAATTTTTACCGGCGATTTATCAGAAATTATGGTCAGGTTGCTCAGCCTCTTACTGCTCTCACTTCCACTAAGGAGAGGTTTGTCTGGAATTCTAGTGCTCAGGAGGCCTTTGATAATTTAAAGTCCCGGTTTATCTCTGCTCCTGTTCTCTCTATTCCAGATCCGGCTGCTCAATTTATTGTGGAGGTGGATGCTTCGGATGTCGGGGTAGGCGCCGTTTTGTCTCAGCGGTCTGCTAAGGATGGCAAGGTGCATCCCTGTGCCTTTTTCTCCCATCGGTTAAACCCAGCAGAGCGAAATTATGACATAGGTAATCGGGAGCTGCTGGCGGTCAGACTGGCTTTGGGTGAGTGGCGTCACTGGTTGGAGGGGACCTCGGAGCCCTTCCTGGTCTGGACGGATCATAAGAATCTCGAATACATCCGTTCAGCCAGGAGGTTATCTTCTCGTCAGGCTCGTAGGGCACTCTTCTTTGACAGATTTAACTTCACCCTCTCGTACCGGCCCGGTTCAAAGAATACCAAGCCCGACGCTCTCTCTCGTTTGTTCGAAAGTCCCGGTTCTGATAGGGACGGAACCATCCTCCCTGAGGGGCGGGTGGTGGGTGCCCTGCGCTGGGGAATAGAACAACGGGTGAGACGGGCCGGCCGGGAGGGGGAAGTGCCAGAGGGGTGCCCAGCGGGTCGATTGTGGGGGCCGAATGCGCTTCGCTCCGAGGTCATCCGGTGGGGTCACGAGTCCAAGTTTGTTTGCCATCCGGGGGTTCGGAGAACGTTGGCTACCGTACGTCAGCGTTTCTGGTGGCCCTCTATGGGTCCTGATGTCAGACAGTTTGTGTTAGCCTGTCAGGTTTGTGCCCGCAATAAGGCCTCTCATCAAGCCCCTATTGGTCTGCTTAAACCGTTACCCATCCCCTCTCGTCCTTGGTCACATATCGCCATCGATTTTGTAACCAATTTGCCTAGTTCTAAGGGAAACACTGTTGTTTTGACCATTGTGGACCGCTTCTCCAAGGCGGTTCATTTTGTCCCTTTGCCCAAGTTACCCACTGCCAAGGAAACTGCCCAGGTAATGATCGAACACGTCTTTCGCTTACATGGTCTGCCCACAGACGTTGTTTCAGATAGGGGTCCTCAGTTTATTTCTCGTTTCTGGCAGGAATTTTGTAGACAAATAGGCTCCACAGCTAGCTTGTCTTCAGGGTATCATCCTCAGACCAACGGGCAATGTGAACGGGCTAACCAAGATTTAGGTAGAGCTCTCCGCTGTCTGACATCGCAATATCCGAGCTCCTGGTGCCAACAGTTACCTTGGGTTGAATACGCCCATAATTCTCTCCCTGTTTCTTCCCTTAACATGTCCCCATTTGAAGCGTCCATGGGGTTTCAGCCCTCTTTATTCCCGTCACAAGAACCTGATGCGGTGGTTCCGTCTGCACTAGCTTTTGTCCGTCGTTGCAAACGCACCTGGAGAAAGGCTAGATTTACGTTGCGTCAGGTTTCCAGACGAACCAAAGCCGCGGCCGATCGTCACCGTAGAACCGCGCCCCGCTTTATCTGTGGGCAGAAAGTATGGCTTTCGTCCAAGGATTTACCTCTCCGTGAGCCTTCTCGCAAGCTGGCTCCACGATTCCTTGGGCCATACAGCATTGTTAAGGTCATTAATCCCGTGACGGTCAGGCTCAGATTGCCCCCAGCACTCGGTCGGGTTCACCCAGTTTTTCATGTGTCTAAACTGAAGCCTGTGTATTTTTCCCACCTTAATCCTGTTCCCTCTGCCCCCACCCCTCCCACCCCTCAGCTTATAGATGGTGCCCCTGTGTATTCAGTTAAGTCTTTACTGGATGTGCGTCGCCGGGGTAGGGGATTTCAATATCTCGTAGACTGGGAAGGATATGGTCCGGAGGAGAGGTGTTGGGTACCGGCCCGGGACATTCTGGACCCTGGGCTGATGGAGGATCTCCGCCGGCGACGGGGTGAGCCTCCTCATGGACCGCCCGGTGGCGGTCGTGGGGGGGGAGTCCTGTTATGATTTCGGTCTTATTGGCTGCTTTGTCTTTGTTTCACTATGTGTTGTGTTTTTGTTTTGACAGCTCCACACGTGCGCGTCTTCCACCTGGTGATCTCATTACCTCTGACTTCTCTCACCTGCGACCCGCACCTGATTCTCATTATTGTCCAATCCGGTTTGATTTAAATTCCCCTCGTTTCCTTTGTTCATTGCAAGTTCGTCTTTGTATGTACCTGCCCGCTAGCTTGTCTAGTTCTAGTCCTGTGTAGTCTGTTATCTGTTTCTCGTTTGATTTATTCACCGAGCTCTCTGCTGCCTTGTCTCCAGATTTCCCGTCCTGCCGTCAGTCTCTCCCGATTAGTGTGTCTCCATCATCCAGCTGAGAACTCTCTGTCTGTGGTCTCTTCGAGCGCTGCTTCACACCGTGCGCTGTCCAGCCGCAGTGCGCTTTCGGGCGCGTAATTCTGCGCTTCTCTTGGACCTCCGCAGTGCGCTTTCGGGCGCGTAATTCTGCGCTTCTCTTGGACCTCTGCAGTGCGCTGTCCAGCACGGATTCTGCTGATGTATTGACCGCCTCTCTCTCTCTCCCACCAGGATTCCCTCTCTGTGCCCTGTGAGGATTTCAGCAAGTTTTAAGTGGATGTCCTACTGTGTTTCCCACTTTGTGACTTTTGCATTTTACATACACACACACACTAATACATGAAGACATTGATTATTTTATTATACATACCCACTGATTCAATTCATTAAAAACCCTCTGCATTGGGATCCTTGAGTTGTGTCGTTCATAACAATGTTACGCTTTACAGCTGCCCCAAACGAAACTGAGTGGGGGCGTTGATTGAATAAACGTTTCGTGCCCTCATCTCACGGAATAAAAAACACCAACTAACCATAAATATGTTACCTGTACCAAGAAAAGTAGGTTTATCTAACTGAGTAATACTAGTACAATTAGTTAACTCAACTCAATTTTATTGCATTCATATTAAGTAATGTTAGTGTGTTCAATATATTTAAAAAAGGTTGCAAGTTGACTCAACCTAAAACTTCCCATGCAGTCACTTGCCCCACTTTTTACAAGTTAGATCTAGGTATTACTTTTAACAGTGTAATAGTATAAAACATAATACCATGAAACAAAATAATATTTATAAAAACATCCCCAAAATAGCCTCTGTAATCTTTTCTTACAATGACCTCATTATTTATTCAATTACAACAGCCAATAGCAAGTCTTCAGCAGCAATATGTTTATATTTAGTTTTAGATGTTCTGTTTTTATTATGTTTGAACTAATCATGTCATTTATTTATTTATGTAAAGTGTGAAATAAAACCTGCGCACTTTAAACAGAGACGCACTTACGTCTCTCTCGCTCGCTCGCTTGCTCTCTCTGGCTGCGTTTACACTTGGCATTAACATGCGACCTGATGTTGTCCACATACACATTGAAAAGACAAGTGTAAACGCGTTTGTGTTCGGAATGTTATTCGATCTGTGTGTCCTGATGCAGAGGTAGTCGAGGACGCTTTGTGATCGGATCTCAGTGTAATGTAAACACAATCCAGCCATCGTATCTGCATTTGCAGGCCAACATCACACAAAACCTCGCCCACTATCATCTCCTCTCACTGACAGCTGTCAAAAATAAAGGACGTTATGAAGCGCAGGTGAGAGACGCACACATTTATATTTGTGGAGAAATGCTAGCTAGCTTAAACGTATCTTGAAATAAATCGATATACAAAAGCATTTTAACACTGCTGACTGTATTTAACTTATTAAGTGATATGTTTAACATGTTTCCACTATTTATGGAGTTATTTAATATTTAATGGCAGAATTGACCGTTATAATGTTTGAGTTTCCATGGCGACATATCAACCTGAATGTTGCGCTTCTTTCTGGTCAGTCAGCAGTTTCTATCTCATTTCACACTTTTAAAGTTACGTGAAAACACGTACAAACCATAATAACATTAACCAAATACATTTATTCAATGTTGGTTTTACTTTTACACAAAGTTAGTTACTTATAAATATGTTTGTAAATTACATTACTATATGCACTATAGAGGGAGACATGAACAGGAAATTTAGAAAATTGTTAGCTGTTTTAGTTAAATCATATTCCTAAATCATAAATCAAAAACGTATAAATTCAGGCAGACTAAAAAGTCGGGATGTCTGTTTCACACGGATTTTGTGTTGATGAAAAGCATGCGGGTGAAAGTCAAGTGCAGGTAACGCTGAAACGTGCATCCTGGCGCGGACGTTGCAGATAAACAAAGATAAAGCCTTTAAAGATAAAAAGCTTAAAATGTGAACATCACTGTTTTTGGGTTTGCTAGTTATTCTCTGCTGTTTGCTTCTCAGTAACACTGTACAATACTGGATTGCGGTTACCGCGACAACCCTAAATCATGTGGCTAAAGACAGCTGTACCCATCTGTGATTGACAGCTATCCACCCAGCGCGTCTCCCTGAACGGGATCCGATCACACATCCAGATACAGAAGTCACATTTATGTGACAAATGTAAACGCGCTGTGTCCTGAGACACCATTTGAAGATAAACGTAAGTTAGGTGTTTATGGTTGCAATAAAAGTCCTCAACCGGACAGACTGGAGTGATGAAATCATCTGAAAATCTTTTAATAATTTGAATAGAAAATATTTAATTAGAGAAGATATCTGGTGTTCTGTTGAAGTCTGTTCCCTCTATGTGTCTCTTATAGCGTTTTCATCACGTTATGTTTATAATTTATTTAGAAATATTAAAGATTGGAATTAGTTCATAATATCAATAATATTACAATTTATTAAAGTTTTCGTATTTTTTTTCGTTTTCTATTACTTCTTTTTACCTTCTATCTTAGCCTATGCCTTCTTCCTGTTTGTTCTAAATTATGATGTTTACTAATAAATATATAAACATAGCACACACACACACACACACACACACACACGATGTAAAGTGTTAATAATATATAAACAGGCCTTTACAAATTAATTTGTATGCAAACATAATAGTTTTAGATCAAACACGTAGGCTAAAAATATAAGGAAGAAATTGAAAACAGGAAATGATGAAATATTTAATAAATGATATTATACAGAATACATGATAGTATTGATCTTATAAGTACTTCAGCGATTCATACAGTAAAAATAATTGATTTACCAATAAAGAACAAAACATTACATACATGCACACATATCAGTAGCCAAGCCATTTAAACTTTAAATTTATTTAAAAAATAAACGTAACTTGGTGAAAACGTTATAAGAAACATTACACTTAAGAGAAATATAGAGGAAACAGACTTCTACAGAACACCGGATCCTTAAAAATCACAGTTTAATGCTAAAACACTTCACACAGCTACTGAGAAGCATTCACTTTCTGCCACAAGTTGGGCTCCGCCCACAAAAAAAGTCATCTCTGTTTGCAAACACGCAAAGGTCTATAATAGAGAACTCATATCAAATTACTCTTGTTGTATGAAAGATAACAAACCAATATTAATAAAAAAATTATTAATATGCTGTGTTGATATGTCTCTCTGTGCACTTAAAATTCTCTTAAATCATTCTGTACTTCTTGCCATTACGTTCTGTGGACCAGATGAAGGGTTATCTGCAAACCTTTTAGATACCATGCACGCTATGTGCATGCACGGGCAGTCCTTTATGTGGAGCCCTGCACTGTATGCAAGTAAGCCGTTCCCTGTTATATATATATACCACATTGTTGACTAGACTGCACAATATTCCTAAAATTTAAAGTCTAATTCCAACTAGATTTTTCTGATCTGGGACCAGTGATGCTGATTCGTACATGATTAATAAAACTAAAACTAGAGGGAATTGGCTTTAGAGCAGCATTTTGATGCAGAGTCTTTTCATAGATAAAATGAAATCTATGCAGAAGATACAGAGTGAGTTTCTCTGATTCCACTCTGTGATCACATCATTACCTCTGACAGTAATGGCTGTTGCACAGAATATCAACACAGACTGATATGTTGAATGATTTTGATTAGAGACAAATATACCACACTGTGAGCTTTGGAAATCTAATTAGCCCAAGTGAATGTGGAGTTCAACAACAGCTGAAAAGCTTTTTTCCCTGCGCATTCAAACATGCTGTGCTCAGCCTCTTCTCATTTTGAAGTTTCATTTTTTTCAAGTGTCTCGCTGTTCCGACTCCTTTGGCTTCAAGCTGCACCGCATCTGCAATCCGAGCGCATGGGCCCTAATATGCGTCTTTCTAGTTAATATAGAGCACTTTATTACTTCTTCCAGCTCGGAATGTATTTCTAAAAAGCCTTTTCCCACAAATAAAGCAGCTCTGTTGCAGAAGCACCTTTGGCAACTCAGATATGAAAGTACATTCATTACATCTTAAGTCTTTTATTGCAAAACAAAAGTGGCATATAATTGCATTCTTTTGTGATGCATTATTCATGCATAGAATATCAAAAATGAAACAAACATTCATGATGCACAATTGTGCCGATAGACAATAGTATTGTGTATCGACGTCAGACATATTGCTGATAGCGGGCTTTCATGACGATAGTTGGCGATAGTTATTAATATTATCATCATAGTTTCACATTAACATGCGCATTGCGTGCTTTTCCTCGCATGAAAACGTTTGTGGGCTTTACCTTGCGCGAGAGAGCTTGTAACGTGTGCGGATTCCTTCTCGCGCACACCTGGACTCTTGCATGGACCTGAATGTGAGCTGCATTGACTCCTTATAGCACCTAAACTTGAATTAGCATGACTCTGACTTTTCCTCGCACAAGAGCTTGTAATATGCACGGCTCTGCCATTTCCTTGCTCTAGAGAGGATGTTACCCTACAGTCACATTAGCTACAAAAGTGAGAGACACAGAGCGAATCTAAAAATTCGAAAGTATCTAAAAGCGGTATCAAAAGTCACTTCAGAGGTATTGTTAAGTTACAAGAACAGTGTTTTTGGATTTAAAAGTATTTATTTCTCGATAAAAGTAACAAAACATATGAGATAAAATGCCAAACTTATCAGATATATACAGAAATACGCATTTTCCGCTATCTTAAATCATTTTCTTTGACTCAAGGTTAGGGTTGTGCCGATGGACGATGATATCATCGTGATGCCACGCCCCCTCCCCACTCCGCTGCGAGTCGACATACACTAACTCTCTTCTATAGACTATAGTTAACCTAAAAATTTTGTGGGAATTGCTCTATAAATTCAATTGAAAATATAACTAATACATATATGCTATTTTAAATACTGTAGTCTATGCCTGAGATGTGTGTTAGTCTGTGAAAATATCCTGTCTGGCATTTGATCTTGACATTGCTAGAATCTTGTCTTTTTATGTTGTACATTTAACTTAAAATAATTAATTTTGTACAAGAAAACAGCCATATTAAAGGTGACATAGAATTATTGAACGGGGTATTTATCCCTGTTCTGTGATGTGACATGTAGACATTTTTTTTTGTTTGGGTCTGTAATGCCTTAGAAGCTTATTAAAAACCTCTCTCAGCTCTATTAGGGTGGGGGATTTTAAACAAGTGGTTTTGCACCTATTTGGCTCCCTCTACTGGCTGAACTTGCAATCTCATTACTGATTGGCTGACTTTGCTGCCACTCAAAAAATTTAGCCAATTATTTTAAAGTGGAGGGGCAGTTAGATGCCTGTGATGTCATAAGCATCCGTTTTTCAGATTGGGCCGTTTTCTGGCTGACATTCTCTGTCCCCTTTAATCATTTATTAGTAGCCTATTGTATTGTCTCGGGAGATCGTGCTCATTGTTATATAGCTACGAGGCCATACTGCACTGAAGCGGCAGTTTAAGATATAATCCCCGAATTCAACGAACGCCAAGAACAAGAAAACGGGAACAACACTCCGACCGAAACCGGGGATTTACATACACAGACCATGTTTAAATTTCAATGTTTCTGACCAGAAATACCAACTTGTTCACTTTGTCTAGTTTTAATAAGCTGCGGATTGAAGTGCTGGCTGGTCCCCGCTGTGCTGAAGACCCGCTCTGACGGAGTACTGGTGGCAGATATGCACAGATATTTAGCCTATGTGCAACCTATTGGAAAGCGCAGAGGAGTCATTGGGTTAGTAAAATAATGAATTATAGCTTTTAATTAGAATAAAAGAATATTTATGTACAGAGATATTTTAAAAAAAGTGCACAACTCTTCTTAAGTGAAATAAAGCTACTTTTTCCCCTTATGTGCATCCTATTAGAAAGAGTCATTAGTTGGGTTATAAAAGAACGAAATTATAGCTTTTAAGTACAAAATAGTATTTATGTAAAGATATATATATATTAAAATAAAAAGTGCACAACTCTTCTTAAGTGGAAGTAATGAAGTAAAATAACGAATAATAATTATACAATAACGAAAAATTTAAATACCCCCCACCTAACGATATCATCGTCCATCGCGATGGTTTAACGTAACCATCGTCAACTGCCAATTGAGGGGACATCGTCCAACCCTACTCAAGGTACTGAGCTACGTCACGCTGCCCCTTTGCATAAAATAGCATTCTTGTCTATTTTGGCCCCACCTTGCTCGGCACAGCGGCGAGCTCGTCGCTTGTCGCTGGCAAATGGTCACTCCCATTGAAAATGAATGGTAGCCTGTCGCTCTGTCTCTGTCTCTTGTAGCTAATGTGATTGGGGGGTTAGGTGGCAGAGGGTTAAAACCAACAAGTGTGTTGTTCCCCCTCCCTGTCACGCAGAAAATTTCAGAGCGGCTGGATTTTAATGATGTGCTCAGATTAATGGCATCAGTTTTAAAAAGGTTGTGGCCATGACAGTGTTGCCCTTAGAGTAAGTCAGAGTAATAAACTATTGCCCCGCCCCCCGATACTATCGTGTATCAGCAATCTCGCCGGCTGACGATGGGACGATCTCAAAATGGGGCTTATCGCCCAACACTAATTCACACATATATGATACATTCACTTGCACAACCAAAGCAGAATCACCTTGAAACCTTGGAGCATCCTGCTGATAAAACCAGCTTAAAACAGTATGAACTTCCATGATGGTCGAATCACGGCCACAGCACAAAGCGAAACGTGATTGGTTGATTTACGTGTCAGTCATACAGCCTCCTTGGCTATTCAAAGGTTCCCAGACCTTCAGTAAAAAGGTCTGGATATGCAAGACTAGTGCTGGTCTAGCTTGAAGAAAATTGTGAAATTGATTGAACAAGGACACCTCGCTGAGAGCGCTTGTCACCAGCACACTTAGCATCCCATGCTGGGGACCAACATCCACAACACATTGGCGATCAGCTATGCATGTCCTTACCACAGGGCACACAGATACCAAGGAAAAGAGAAAACAGGGCTGAATTCTGGAGATTAAAGCGAAACTAATCTGATTAAGAGAGCTATGGGTTAAAACCGAGAGTCGAGAAAAATAGCAAACAACTCTTCCATTTACCTTTTGGGCTTATTTATGTCTAAATGAAATCTGAAGAGGAAGATGGGACGACAATCGTAGAATCTATTTCACGTTTGCATGGCTCAGTATAAACGAGGGTTACTGGTGCACTCACTGACATGTGTATGGCCTTGGGTGAACAGAGTAACTCAGCAGGAGATCAGCACAATGGGGACCAGTGTCACTGTGCTCTCTCACCGAGAGAGAGAGAACTGCTCGCACACAGCGTATAACAGCGAATACAGCCAGCAGGGTCACCTCAGAGCACAGTCAGTAATGAGAACGCTCTGTAGTGGCTCAGCATAACTTTTGGATTCTCCATTTGCAGCAACTAAATCACCCAGCGTGATTAGCAGATCACTGATCATCTAACAGCACTTGGTCAAGAGACCAAACGTCAAGCTGTGTTTAGTGAAAACACAGTGAAAACACAGCTTCTAAAAATTTTCTAAAATCAGTTTTCCCTCATGCTGTTTTTTAGTTTCCAGCATGCATAAGAGCCTCTAATCCAGGAGCAAGCGGAGACAGCTCTGGGCCAAATTAATTTTCCACACCATTTCGGCTTTTAAAGCACCCCAGGACACTACGCCTTCAAAATAATGTTGATTCTTTCTTTTCAAAAATCCAAACTTTGTACACACAAAAATGTTAACGGAAAGACAAAGAAGGATTCAGAATTTAAACGCTTTTGGAAGCACTTACTGTACATACATACATACATACTGTAGCTACAAAACATAATAAATATGGTGATCGTTGTAAAGTGAGATAATTAATCTTAAGCATCAATCATCAGTCAAACCTTTTGATTTACAGTATACTGTAAGCACGTGCACATATTGAAATACAATGCCAGCATTTTACTATCATTCACTTCAAAGCAATTTGACTATTTAAATGAAGAAAAAAAATCACAAATATTACAGCTTTACACAGCGAGAAAGAGAGAGAGAGAGATGCGGTAGAGCGATAGAGTTACCCGCACATGCTGGATTTATACACAAGAAGAAATGACTAGGGCTGTCAAAAGATCAATTGCAATTAAATCACATACAAAATAAAAGTTTGTGTTTGCATAACGAATGTGTGTGTGTACTGTGTGTATATATTATGTATATACATACATACATATACACTCACCTAAAGGATTATTAGGAACACCTGTTCAATTTCTCATTAATGCAATTATCTAATCAACCAATCACATGGCAGTTGCTTCAATGCATTTAGGGGTGTGGTCGAGGTCAAGACAATCTCCTGAACTCTAAACTGAATGTCAGAATGGGAAAGAAAGGTGATTTAAGCAATTTTGAGCGTGGCATGGTTGTGGGTGCCAGATGGGACGGTCTGAGTATTTTAAAATCTGTACAGTTACTAGGATTTTCATGCACAACCATTTGTAGGGTTTACAAAGAATGGTCTGAAAAGGGAAAAACATCCAGTATGCAGCAGTCCTGTGGGCGAAAATGCCTTGTTGATGCTAGAGGTCAGAGGAGAATGGGCCGACTGATTCAAGCTGATAGAAGAGCAACTTTGACTGAAATAACCACTCGTTACAACCGAGGTATGCAGCAAAGCATTTGTGAAGCCACAACAAGCACAACCTTGAGGCGAATGGGCTACAAAAGCAGAAGAACCCACCGGGTACCACTCATCTCCACTACAAATAGGAAAAAGAGGCTACAATTTGCACGAGCTCACCAAAATTGGACAGTTGAAGACTGAAAAATTTATTTCTGTTGAGACATTGAGATGGTAGAGTCAGAATTTGGTGTAAACAGAATGAGAACATGGATCCATCATGCCTTGTTACCACTGTGCAGGCTGGTGGTGAATGGTGTGGGGAATGTTTTCTTGGCACACTTGGACATTGTTTAAATGCCACAGCCTACCTGAGCATTGTTTCTGACCATGTCCATCCCTTTATGACCACCATGTACCCATCCTCTGATGGCTACTTCCAGCAGGATAATGCACCATGTCACAAAGCTCAAATAATTTCAAATTGGTTTCTTGAACATGAGAATGAGTTCACTGTACTAAAATGGCCCCCACCGTCACCAGATCTCAACCCAATAGAGCATCTTTGGGATGTGGTGGAACGGGAGCTTTGTGTCCTGGATGTGCATCCCAAAAATCTCCATCAACTGCAAGATGCTATCCTATCAATATGGGCCAACATTTCTAAAGAATGTTTCCTTGTTGAATCAATGCCACGTAGAATTAAGGCAGTTCTGAAGGCGAAAGGGGGTCAAACACAGTAGTATTGTGTTCCTAATAATCCTTTAGGTGAGTGTATATATTATAATAATTACACACAGTGCACACACATAAATATGCAAAAAAACTTTTATTTTGTATGCACAATTAATCTTTTGACGGCCCTAGAAATTACACAAATAAAATTTGACTCAATACTTATTTTACCTTGATAATCTTGTTTTCATAATTGTTTGAAAAAAAAAATCTATTACAATTTATCGCACATCTTTACTCTAGTTTCAATAGCAAACAAGGGTTGCCTTTATAATGAAAAAATAAACCAAATAGCTAAAAAGCACTTTCAAGTCAAGGATATTTTTCATAAATGTCAGTTTGGGACATGCTTATTTCTTAAAGACTATTAATTACAATTTGTCATGCCTAAAATAATTATGTTTTTGTTTTGTGTTACAGTCTCAGTTTATGCTGTTTAATACTTCAAAATCGTTTTACAGTTTGAAGGCAATAGTGCAACACAAAAGGGCAACGTGTTTTTCAATGAGCTGTAGATTATTCCTAAGCAACAGTGAAAATGTTCAATAGTTTTTATTAGTCAAGCTACATTAAGGTACTTAATGCCCACATATAACTACCGTACACAGTACACCATTGTGTAAGCTTTTGTTCCTGTGCCTTGGAATAGTCAGAGGACAAGTGAAGGTTATTAAAGAGAGATGAAAGCAGCATTTGTGAAGAGACACTTTGTCTCAGTCTGAGCTGCTTCTTGTTTGTTCTGACATTTTGTTTCAGTTTGGATGCTAACACTCCAACCGTGTGAAAAAAAGTAGCATGGCTTGCAAGCTTTGATGTTTCAAAACACCAAATGGGAGAAAAAAAACCTTGACAATCATGCATTATAAAGTAAGCAAAACATGTTTGTGTATTTGTTGGTTTTATTCATTATTGAACAGGAATACAGTTTTTCATCTCATGCAAGCAGGGCTGGAATTTAAAACTTAAAACGACTTCCTCCAACTGGTATCGAAAATATAAATATGAAGCCTTAAGCCGAAAGTATACTAGGGACGTCCGCGTACGCGCGCCGTCCGCATGACGTCATTTTCGTCATCAAGAGGGTCCGCGGCCGGCCGCGCGGACCGTCCGCGTGCAGCCCAAAATTTGAGACCGCGCGGACAGTGCGCGTACAGTCCGCGTACAACAGCGCATGCGCGTGAATATATTTAGACAGGGCACTCCACTATAAACAATTATTCAAAGGAAATAGACAGCATTTGCACACACACTATCGTTTTTCTTCTTTAACTTTTACTTCTTCCAAGAACAGAAAGCTGTGGAGCATGTTTGTTACCATAATGTTTGATTCCTGTTCTTTGTTGTCTTGTTGTTTGTTCTAAACTGTGTTTGCAATGGTGGATCAGTTACTTTTCTTCATCTATCCTAATGTTTTGATATACTGTAAATGTCGCCAAATCAGTGCTGCCCTGACAGCCTGTTAGACTAATAATTTGAATAGGAAATCATTTGTATTGCGTATAGTGTCGAACGCGGCCATCCGCGTGTAGCCGCGGGGAGTATACTCGAAAAGCTGCGCGGACGCGTTCGCGCGCGAGCCGGACGCGGACGCGGAAAAAAAGTATACCCCGGCCTTTAGGGGCTTATTTCACATCTAAAACTAAACAGAAAATGCGACCGTGCCACTTTCCTCCTCCTTTCCAACACGCTTTCCAACGCAGGATTCTGAAAAGTTGAAGCATTTTCAGAGCAGATGTGCCCGGAAAAAGAGCAAAAAAGTCGCTCTCTATTTGTGGAACGCTTGCTGCGCATCTACATTCAAAATAACATATTTGCACTGGCAAACGATGCGAAATGTGAACTGCCCCTTAGAGAAGTGATATGTTTGTGATATGTTTAGTAAGTGGACAGAGGCAGGGCATACAGTCTGGTTTACGAACGATTTACAGCTTAACTCTCACAGCATGACCTTCAGTGTCTGTGTGAGGTGCTAGTTTCTGTTTCTGAGTCAACAATAAAGACATTTGCTTTATTAAAATACCTATTTATATATGTTTGGTGCTGATCTTTCTGTGCTGTTGGCAAGGCTACACCGGTGGTGTCAATGATGAACTATAAGAAAACACACAGAGGTGTTACACTGCAGCAATTGGAAAGCGAATAATACATTCCCCATTCATACATGATCCTTCAATTTCTTTTAGTAGATGCTTATTATTAACTCTCAACCAAAGAATTGTATTATTTAATCTCCAAAAAGAGTCACGTACAATATCAAAATTCACATGCATTATATCCAAGCGCACATTACGATTTATCAAGGCCATGAACAAATCTTTATTCTAAACATAATAAATGTTTTGACATATTTTAATTTCAAGTTTCAGTATGAAGTCATTTCCTAAGTAACCTATAGTAACGTTATACATTGAAGAATCACTTATATATGTATAATGATTGCAACCACACTGTAAAAAATAATACCTAGATCTAACTTATAAAAAGTGAGGCAAGTGACTGCATGGGAAGTTTTAGGTTGAGTCAACTTGCATCCTTTTTTATGTATATTGAACACACTAACATTGCTTAATATGAATGCAATAAAATTGAGTTGAGTTAACTAATTGTACTAGTATTACTCAGTTAGATAAACCTACTTTTCTTGGTACAGGTAGCATATTTATGGTTAGTTGTTGTTTTTTATGCCATGAAATGAGGGCTAGAAACGTTTATTCAAACAACGCACCCACTCAGTTTCGTTTTGGGCAGCTGTAAAGGGCGACATACTCTGTATGCAGTCTATGCACAAGCACCAGTCTTCTGAACAATGGTAACTACAAAACTCAAAGAAGAAACAGAAACTCTTCCAAATATTGAAGAAAAATGAACATTAAACACTAACAAGTCTTTCTTTTTAGTTAAAAACAAAACAAAAAAAGTTTCAATTCAAATTTCACTCTCCAAATGCAGTCCCATGCAAAGCATGCTGGGAACTGCAAGTCCACTGCCTAGTTAGTTGTGTTTACTAAAATAATTCATGTAGTTTTAACACAAAATAATTAAGTTAATTTCTTTCTTACAAATTTAAATCGATTATACATAATAAAATTAAGTTGAATTTACTCAATAATGTGTTCATTTAGAATTAATCAATTTATTCCAATTTTTATTTTATTTTAACTCATATTTTGATTAAAAAAACAAGAATTAAATTTTTTAATACAGTTTACTCAATTTATTTTTGTTAAATCTACTAAGGCACATAAACACTTTTTACAGTGCATGATAAAATTATTAAAAAAAATTAAAAATGCATTTAAAAGATTTTCCTGAAAGGAATGCAAACTGATAATAAATAACTATATTATCAGAGGTGTATAAACCTTACATAATGAACTGTATTGTTTTTATTACCTTAGAATGAGCCATTTTTTATCTACATACACCGCCAGTCTCTTTACATTGATGTCACTGTCATGTTTCTACAGTAGCCAAAAACGGACAAACTGTTCTACAGAGCGCGTTTCGTCCCTATGTTGTCTTAGATGACATTTTTGTTTTGTGGCAGCTACCATAGCCTCTCATTGCGTTTCAAATTTGAGGTTGGTTGCAATTCAAAATCTCACCACTCGATGTGGCTAAAAACCCCATACTGTACCTTTAATGATAAAAATTCTTCTGTAACATCGAAAACATACAGTATACACTAGGGGTGTAAATCGGACAGTTCATTACGATGCTATACAATATTGGTTTTCTCCGCCAACGATGCGATTTTTGCTGATATATCAAATACTTCTTCGATGCAATTATGATTCGGTTGGATTAATTTGTTGATATTTTATTATTGCGTTCCTAGCAGAGGCGTCATGCCCATTCAAACTGAGGGGGCACCTGCCCCCTTGGTTTTTTTCAGCCAATGGATTTTGCATCCAACCTCAAAATCAAATAAGCGTCCATTAATCTGTTATTTGACTTTTAATCTGTTTAATATGCACAATATTATACATTCTGTGCTGCATCCTTGTCACTTTTCGGAGATTTTCGCCGTTTTGATAGTGTTTTGATCATGTTACATTACTTTTATTCTGGCGGCAGCTGGCCCTGCAGTCAGAGCAGTCGCAGACGTCATCAGCGTCTGGGCGCGCTCACGAGCTCTCTGCTGTTGCTGGCTTGCTGCTGCATTTGGCTATGTGAGGAATTAAAACGTGTTAGAAACGCTCACAATATTGCCAAACCCCAGTACGGTAATGTGCAGTTAACCTCCTCTGTGTAGAAAATGTATGGTTTTAAATGTGACCGTCTCAACGTTATATTAGTAGAGATACATCTTCTTGGCACAAGGCCAAAGTTCGCCAGAGTTCACGCGGGCGCGGAATCTCACATGCCTACATGAGGTAAAATTTTATGCAAAAATTTAATCCGTTCCTCTAATAATTTTATCTAAACATATTTTTTAAAATCATTATTGAACATTAAAATTAATCACGTGGCTATAGCTTATGTCATTTTCGTTGTTTATATACTTTATGGATTTAAAATTACATTAATTTGATGATAATGTAGTTGTTGTGCAAAATGCATTAATGACACAATTAAACAAGCCATTAAGACTTAAATAAAACATGCTGTTTCAGATGTAAATATGATGCAAATGTGTCATTACTCCGATTGAATAGTATTTGATATTAAAGTTAGTCATCACTTTTATTTTGGAGGTTTTTGCATGAAAGCAGGGGTTTTCAGATTGTTAGAAATGTAAGTGCCATGGAAAAGACTGAAAGCTCTATAATATTTCGTTTGATGTCTGTGTATGCACAAATTTCTGTGAGCTGTTGACACTGTGCCCCCTTAAAAAAAATTGGTGCATGACGCCCCTGTTTCCTAGTTAAGCAGTTACAATTTTACTTACAAATGCAACCATGAACAAAAAATGAATAATGAGGGGCAAAATATCATATAAAAGCTTATGATGGCAACAGGCAAAGTATTTTGGTATTTTGTGCCAAAATGTGCAATAGTGACAAACACTGAGGTAGTTTTAGAAAAAAAAATTATATAAAAAAATAAAGCTTAAAAAGTTTAAATTAAGCATGTGATCTGTCACATAACTTCTGATCTAACAGTTAAACAAGTGCTGCAGTCGTCTCTTTTGAGAGATTTTTCTTAAAAAAAATCTATTGATATTCAAGGGAGAGGACACTGCGTCTTTATGGACAATATCACCTGCACCTCTAAACACACACTCTTCTTCTGTCTCTTTGGCTTTGTTTTCGCTCTACAACCATTTTGTTGCTGCATCGTATTCACTTCCTGACGCTAGCAGAAGAAAATAAACCAAAATGTGCACTTTGGCGGAAATGCATAGATAGAAATGCATAGATAGTTACGTCAAGGAATGAGGACGTGGAGAGTGTCAAAATAAAGGTACCACATAGTGATTTTTGTGTGGCATCGATGCATCAGATTGTTAAAAAAAAGGTATGTATCGATCCATATCGATGTATTGTTTAGGGGTGCAATGGTTCAAATTACCAACGGTTCGGTATGTGTGTAGGTTTATGGGGAAAAAGGCTACTGTCAAATAAAAAAAAAAACTTAAAGCTTGAACTTTTTTCACTTAAAGGTGCAGTGTGTAAATTTTAGCGGCATCTAGTGGTGAGGTTGTGAATTGCAACCAATGGCTCAATCCACTGCTCACCCCTCGCTTTTGAAACATATAGAGAAGCTACTGTAGCCGCACCAGACAAACATGTCATCGTCAGAGACAACTTGGTAAAAACACTTTGTCCCTTAAGGGCTTCTGTAGAAACATGGCGGCACAAAATGGCAACTTCCATGTAAGGGGACCCTTGGTGTATGTAGATAAAAACGTCTCATTCTAAGGTAATAAACACATAATGGTTCATTATGAAAAGTCTGTATACACCACTGATCATATAGTTTTGTATACTTTTTTGCATTTCTATCAAGAGATCCTTCTAAAAATTACACACTGAACCTTTAAGAGTCCTTGCATTATTATACTACATTTACTAACATACAGTGCACTTCAAGATCATAAAAATTAGCTTAGAACACTAAATTACTTTTTTATATTTAAGTTTCTATCCAGTTTTTTTGACTATCCCTGCTGTAGCGTATTGGAAACCCAATATATGATATTTTGAATCTGATTAAACTTTATGCTTTGTTGTCGCTGTTTGGGGGGTGTTAAAGATGTTTGCATAGTTTGCACCAGGTAAAGATAATGAGGTCAGACAGAAGAAACTGTACCTCTCTTTACTTTCATGCAGATTACATAAACAGGCAATATTCATTTTCAATTGTAATTAGTTTGTATAAATATAGACATTTCAGACTTTCTTTAGAAAAGTGTATCACGTTTGTGTGACGAGTATCCGCGGAGTATCAAATTGATTTTTGTAATGTGTTTAAGCAAGATGTTCGCGAAGACAGAAACATCCGAAAGCGCATCCTGTTTGTTTTGTTTATTTGACAAAAGCACAAGTTTTGTTCTCCGCTTAATCTCCGCTTAATCTCCTTCCGTTTCAATGTGTATATATATATATATAATATATATATATATATAGATATATATATAACTCCCAAGGGTTTTTTCCTCCTATGACTTTTTTTACTTCCCCGGCTAAAATTCCGGGGTTTTTTTTCTCCTAGGGGGTTTTTCAACCCGGGGAGGCAGCCTTTTTGGGCTTAACTTCTATACGTTACATTAGTAATACTTTTGCTTATAATGTTGATTTATAGCCGTAGCAAATTTAACTGCTTGTGCTATCGTTTATTATGTTGTGCTATCTGTCGATTTTCTGTGCTTTTCACTGCATCTATTATGTAAAGCTGCTTTGATACAATTACCAAATTGTGAAAAGCGCTATATATATAAATAAAATTGAATTATGAATGTACACATATAACATAAGTGTACACATATAACATAATTATGAATGTACACATATAACATAAGTGTACACATATAACATAAGTGTATGATCATAAATGATGGAGTGTTTTAAGTCGATTCCGCTTTAATGATCAAAAATTTTGTTTTTCAACCCCAGGGTGTTAAACTGTTATACAGAAATAGGAAGACAGACAACATCACAAAACACTTTACATGGCTAAACACCCATAATTTATAACATTCTCTGTGGTATTTTGTAACATGTTCATCCACCAACCCCTGTAATAGGGCTGCACGATTAATCGAATAAAGAATCACGACCTTGATTCAAACATAATTCATAAATAATCCTTGTATTCAAATGCTCCATTCACATGTTCACGGATTTACAATCCAATGTGCTCCATTAGTCAAACTTAGTCACACCCGCACAGTGTAAAACCAACAGTGGCGGCCGGTGACTTCTTTTTTCGAGGGCACTCGATGCAAAGATCATCACAACATGTATGTAGCCTGTCATGTGTGTGGTTCCTTATTTCAAAAGTGTTCTGCGTGTCGAGAGATCCTGTGTGCATCAAGTGTCTTGTCAAAATAAGTGCCTGCTGCAGACGCGTCTAAAGAGTTTATGATAAAAGAGACGCTCGCGTTTGCCAGATACTCGCATAATCTCATGCGTAATCAGAGTTTACTGTTAAGGTAGTGTCTTGCGTGTATTTTGGGAACGTGAGCGTCTCTTTTATCATATACGGTTTTGACGCGTGTGCAGCAGGCACATATTTTGACAAAACACATGACACTCTGAACAATTATTTTTAATTTGCGCCCCTCGGATGAGCAGTCACGAGCCGCCACTGAAAACCAAACCCTTTTTATTCACCAATCAGACCCAATCGTTTTTCTCCTCTCTCTTCCTCATTTGAGGCATTCTACTGTCACTTGCAGGGGCGGAGTGGGACCAAAATATCTACCGGGACATTTCGTAGACCACCAGCCCTCCATGGTAGAAAAAAAAGAAGGAAATGACTGCACAACATGAAATACCAAGTGTTATAATAATTATTATTTTTAAAAGATCTTTAAGTCAACAACAGTCCCTAGTTTTACGTAAGCTAAAGTTTAATTTGGTTGCCAAGCAGTTGCTTATAAAATGATTAAGCCTATTAGGAGAGAGGGATGTTTAATGTAACAAAATGTCAGTCATCGTGTGATAACGAAAATATAACGAGGCCTAGACTACTTGTTCTGAGCATGTTGTCAGTGAACAGGCTGTATGCTGGCTAAGTTGCAGACACTCTGTAACAAAAAGTTTTCACGAAAACCTAGGGTATGGCAAAAATTCTTAGTACAAGAAGGCCATTCTCAAATAACAAATCTATGAAACCACATTATATGTGTACTCCATCAACCTGTACAAAACCATACTGACTGCACGGATGTACACTTACTGACAACAATACGGAAGCAATACAAATGAAAAACAAAAATAGAAATCATGGTTGTTTAAAATGCTTTTCAAATGTTGTAATTCTTAACTAAGTGCAACTCCAGCTACAGATAAACTAAAACAAGATAATATCAAAACAAAACATACTGTGACATCTCTTCACAAATCTTGTCATTGCAACCGCCAATAAACACTTATAAACACACAATAAAGACTTTAAAATGATGTGATAAAGCACACGTAGTTAACCAACTAAGACTATAACACTAGTAAGTAAAACAGGGCTAAATGCAAAAACAAGTCTTACCTTTTGTAGTCGTGCAGTTTTCATTCCACAAGTGGCCATATTCAAAAATGCGCGCAAATAATACAATTCACTTCGACTTCGCTACAATTTCCCGGTGAAAGAGAACATGTATATTTATTCACAGAGAACAAATCATATTACTTCTGGAATAATGTATGCAATATGCATGGCGCGAGTGTGGGGGAGAACCGAGTCTGTTTGAATTTTAAAACAAAAAAGGAATTTACTTGCGAAAATAAAGATTACAACAGCAGCGGTCATCATGAGACCTCCTGCAGGGAAAGGTTTGGGAACCCCACTGTTCAACTTCAAGCTGCGCTGCAGCAACGACAGGCTGATGACATCAAAGCACCGCGAGGGTGAGTCGAGAGATCATCGGAAGAGTTTGCTTTCGAACCGCTCTCGCGGCACGTTGATGCCATCTGCCCGCTGGCTCCTATGTTATAGCACAAAGTCGAACACACGTGTAAATTATCCCTATTAGTGATGTACCAATGTTCAGATATGTTCTACTAAAAATATTTAAAATTATATTTAATGAGCATCATTATAGCCTGTTGATTTCTGGAGTTTTGTCTTCTCTGTGGGTGAACGAGGATAAGCTTTTTTATTGGTTGTTGCGTTAAAATGTACCCAGATACAACAGTGCTATTTTCTGATTGGCTATCGTGTAGCCTCTTTCTTTCTTTTTGATTGGCTGTTAAGCTGCACTCTCGACTGGAACTCCGCTCAGGGGAGACGGCTTCTTGATAGAGCGATGCGGCCAGATAAATTTTGGGCGCTGCGGCATATTAAATATGATTAATAGTTTTTCTGCGTGAGACCGGCCCTCAAAACACTACCGGCCCACCGGGAAAAGTCCCGACTCTCCCGATTGCCACTCCGCTACTGGTCACTTGCGTGACGTGTAACAAGGTGGCAGACCTAAACACACAGTGTAAATTTTTTTGCTGTCTTAAATTTTGGTTTTGTTTAATTATCTCGGATTTACTCATCTTACTTACTATTAATTATCTTGACAAGGGATGAGTTGTTATAACTGATAAAATATATTTGAAATAAGTCAACTTCATTTTATAATTTGTATAAAAAAATTGTAAAAAAGGCAGCAAAGAATCTTTTACAGTACGTAGTCAGTTTACCACGTGGATTTGGAAGGGCAATTTTCACACAAAAGGGACAAACAAATGAGTGCCATTTCGGAAAATCCTGGTGGCGACGGTGAGAGTAATGATATTGCAACAATATTGGTTCCCAAAAAAAGGCAAGAAATATTTCTGTATCACTGCCACAAGTTCCCCATTGTACAATGCCGGTGTTCCTCCCTGAAGCCTCAAAATGTTGATCCTTTAGTGTTTTAAAGGTTTATTGTTTTTAAAGTTTTAATGTTGGCCAGTTGGAGTGTACAAAAAGCACAGGCGCTATTGTTTGTTTAACAGGCTTAAAGATTTTTAGTTACTCATCTAAAGGGGTCTAAAATAAGTGAAAAGAGACTTTTAAGACCAGCACCTTAACTGAAAGTCATTTGCAGCACATTTTTTATTTGAGTGCAATAAATGTTTTTGAGAGAATCGTGATTCACATTTTAGCAAGAATCGTGCAGACCTAATTTGTAAATCATTTTCGTGAAGTTAGACCCACTTGTTTGACGAGAACAGCGTGAAAGCTCTTTACCACGCTAAACGCATATTTACACTACAGGTGACAGACTATGAGTGATGTGGCAGTGGCGCAAGCAGGTCAGCTACACAGTTGTCCCAGCAGGCCTCACTTATGTCGCAGGATCAACAGCAGTCGCGAGCTGCGGAACAGGACCATCAAATCCACCTGAGAAAATTACTAGTGTCTAAAAGGCCGTGAACCTTTATGACCTACTCCAGACAGCCATGACTAGCAAGAAGTGCACTCAAACTGCGTATGGGTAACCGCGTCTTGCTATGATGGAGTAGTAGATTTTATAATGTTTAACAAAGAAGTCTCCTATGACTGTATACTATTGTGATCTCTGGTCACTCAGGGCTCGAAATTGCTACTGTTTTGGTCGCATATGCGACTGAAATTTAATCTGTGTGACCTCTTCAAAGTTGGGAGCACCAGTGCTACCAAATAAACAAGTTAATTTTGAGCCCTGTCACTACTTCGCTACAAGAAAGGATGTGTTCATTTTTACATATTGTTTTTTGTAATTATAAAACACATTATGTGTTGACCTTGTGTTTAAATAAATACGTGTATATGTACAGTAGTCAAAACAACACACGATGAGTTAAAACAACACAAAATGCCTTGTTCCAATAATAACACAGAGATTTGTCTAGGTAGCACATTTAATGTGTTGTCCATAACTAGACACAAAGTGTGTTGTTTTAACACAACCGTTTTAAAAGTGTTTGTAATGTGTTTAAGTATTCCTATAGCTCAACTGGTAATTGTTTCTCACCCTTTTGTAAGTCACTTTGGAAAATTCACATGCCTACATGTAAGTGTAATCTAAACAAAACAACTTGTAAGGCACTGTAAGTCAATTAATACTGTTTTTAAAGTGTGTGTAAATGTTAATGATTATCAGCAAGTACACAGTTTGAATCTTGACGTTCAACATACCAACAATGAGCATGCAATCCGTGCATGTTTAACCTCAGCCATTCATGCCTATGGAAATATTTTACTTCCAGCACCTTGAATCAATGCCAGTGAATGTGATACTGAACTCTCTTGCGCTACAAAGTAAATCTGGAAATGCTTCAGTGAAAATAAGAAGCAGAGGTTCTTTGTAACTTTTAAGAAAAATGAAACCATTTTTAAAGGTCCTCTGCAGTTCCCAATTTAAAGTTCATTGTCAAACCGAGTGATTTATTTAGAGAGATCCCGGTCAATGCCATTATAAAGCAAGGAAGAGATTTAATATCACTCTGATTGTGTTCGACTGAAGAAAAAGAGATGAACATCTTGGATGATATGGAGGTGAGTAAATTATCAGGATATTCAAATTCTGGAGTGAACTAGATCTTAAATCAACTCCAATAGTACAACATTGTAGAGCATCGCTGTATTTGTACTTTTTAAGCATGCATAGCTTGTGCATAGGGATAGCTATGAGACTAGGGCTAATATTAATATCAGGGAAATTATATCTGTGGAAGTCTAGTCTCTGTAATAATCTCTCATTATAAAGTACATCTGATTCCTTATCGACTATACAGTACATATAAAGTTCAGATAAAGTAATCTGATCATTTAATTTGATTGCCATACCCTTCCTTTTTTAGCATTGAGACGAATGACGAAACCGCCCTGATTTCACAATCTTGACACTTGCCCTATTCATAGCCAAAACAACTGAAAGTGGGAATTTAAAATCTAAAAATAGGACAAAAGCCTGAGGTAGAGCGAGCACTCACCCCTGTTATCTTCTCTAATAACTCAACCCGAGAAACGCATACTGCTCGCGGGGCCACAGACCTTGTGATTAATGACACCTTGCTTGGCCTTTGTATAACTACATACCATCCTTAGGCCTTGAAGTAATTTCCAAGGTTATTGCTCCTGTCCTGAATAACATTGTTAAAGAGCGCTGCCCTTTCTAGATCTCTCGAAATTAGGCTAAAAAACCACAGGCTGCATTATTATTTACTGATTTGTGAACCTCGAAAGGGGGATTCTTTATAAAGCACAAACATTTGTAAAGATATTGTTATAATTTATAGAATTTTTGCTGTAATACAGGATTTGTGCTCCACTCATGAAAAATGATGGCCAAGGGCACCATATTACTTGTGATAGATCTTTTGGGGAAAGATAATAATCGTGCAGAGGATAAAACCTCATCCGTGGTGTTTTACTCTTGTTATTCTTTGTAATTCAATTTCCCCTAAAGCTTGTTTATAAACCAGGATTCCTCTTAACTGAGGCAGAAACTGAATACAAATTGCATCCCATGTTGCTAATTATCTGTGATCTCAAAGTTTAAGACTTCTGAAGCATCCCAGCTTACGGCCAGTGTTGGGGAAAGTTACTTTCAAAAGTAATGCATTACAATAATAAGTTACTCCCAAAAAAAGTTACTTATTGCGTTATGTAGAAATGCTTACAATACTTTTTAGTAGGGCTGCACGATTTGGGTAATTTTTCCCATTGCGGTTATTGATGCTAATATTGCAATGTGCGATTATACTAAATGGTATCATGAGTCAACTTGATGGGTTTTAAGGAAAATCCACACACAGTTTAGCTAAAATGTGTATTTGTAAAACTAGAATTTTTTCGTATTGCCACGTGATTTAGCAACTGCTCAGTGTCAGTAATCCTAAATCCAAAATACCGCCATACAACAGACACAGAGTTTTTTTTATAAAACGGCCAGTTCTGGTTCTTCATTCTGATTGGTTGAAACGCGTTCTCAGCTGTGATAAAACTCACCGGTAAACCCACGGCTCAAACCGTATTTCATAGCTTGTATTACTGCGCCACTGTTGTTGTGTACTGTAGAAAATAACTGTCAAAATGTCGGATTTTGTTGTCAATTTTGATTTATTGGGTGGGCTAATTATATTATATTGTATTAATTATAATCCTCAACAATTGAACAATTAATGGCGATATCCAGATAAGTGTCAATAAATATTGTTGAGTTTTCTTGTTGATTAATCATTAATGCTTCCGTGAGGAGTAGTTGTACCGTATATTATCCACTGGGTGGCGATCTTACACAAACACTGATGCTTTCACTCAACACTTTAAAACTCAAGTGTATTTTTTGAACAGCGATCTGAATCGGATTTCTAACAAAAGTCATTCACAGAAATGGAATTATCCCAACATTTTGCTCAAAATTTGAGAGGATAAAAGAACAATTGAAGGTAGGGTGAAACGTTTTTATTTTGTTGTTTGAAAGCAGAGGGTCTGTTCTTTCATTTGATATATTGTATGTTTATATATCTAAAGAAGAACATTTTTCTGGAAGGCATTAATGTTTAACTAAAGCTGGGTGGCAACTCTTTTAAAAAACGCTGGCAGGGAAAGTGTTAAGCATGCTTCCAAGCATATCCACACGTCAACAGTTGCACGGTATAAATGTTAATGTATAAATTAGATGAATGTTAATTTATGAAAATAAACACCACAGTCTTAATGAATCATATTTTCATTGTGTCTTTGCTCCGTCTGTTTTGCTTGGGAACCGCTCTGTTGCAGACACACTTGAGTCTGAGGAACTACTTTGTTTGGCGGAAGACTAATATCTGTACTAATATAATTACAACTTATTTGCTGTGTTTTATTATATGAAATCCTGCTATACATAATTTGAAGCAACCGTTTTATAAACGCAATAAGCCCCGCGAAGCAGTGGGTTACCAGTGCATTTTATAACGGCTAAGGGGGTTTTAGGCACTCCGCTTCGCGTCGTGCCTAACAACGCCCCTTAGCCGTTATAAAATGCACTGGTAACCCACTGCTTCTTGGGGCTTATTGCTTTATTAGCTACCAGATCACTGTCAACCTCCTCTGCATCCATCTTCGCTCTGGTATAATTGACGACGCACACCACACACGTGCATGCCACACGTGCACTGCCTTTTTTGTTCATTTTTCTTTCTTTTTTTAAACAGCAAGGAAAATCATCAAACTGTTATCAGAAAGTTTGTGTTGACAAGTCCACATATTTATTTATTTAATATAATTGCAACATTTTGCTGTCATATAATCGCACAGGCTGACATCGCGATTGCGATGCGATTAATTGTGCAGCGCTACTTTTTAGTTACTTTTGCGTTACTTTTTCTTGACTGAGGCTTGATCTCTTTCAGATCTTGCAGGTGTTTTTATGACTGAAACGTTCTGCATTTAGAAATTGCATATTTCATCACAAAAATGTCGAGCTCTGGCTTGCCATCTCAGTTTCTGACTCAAACTGTATAAATTTTTGTGACGTTCAATTTAATTCAGTTCAGTTAATTCATTACTTTTTTTTAAAAAGTAACTCAAATATTATGGTGTACATTTAAGTAAAGTGTTTCTTTACTCGTTACTTCAGAAAAGTAATATTATTATGTAGCAGGGTTTCCCGCAGCACTTTGCACTTCGGGTGGCCCGCCTAAGCTGGGAAACCTTACCGCCTTAACCAGGTCGTCCAAAAAAAAAAAAAAATGCTGCACAAAAGGCCGTCAAGTGAATTTCAGAGAATAGCTCAGACGCGCTTCACACCGCGAGTGTGCACGCGCCACACGGCCGATATGAGAGCCGTGTTCCGTCACTGTCTGGAGGATAGTTCATTTTCTGTCATACTTTTTTCAAAATTAAGTTTTATTTGATTGTTTTAAATAAAAATATTTTAATTTTCATCATGTCGCATACGCCCCGCCCCTTTGATTGTCACGCCCCCTGGAACCCGTACACCCGCCAACCCTACAACCTTAACTAACAAATTTTCTGTGGGAAACCCTACGTAATGTACTTTACTTTTAATGTGTTACTCCCAACACTGCTTACAGCAATGGCGATTCTTGTGTGGTTCAACATTTTGTGTGTGTCTATCAGAAAGAGTGATTTAAAACAATAAGAAAAATGTATGCAAAAAATGTATGAGATGTTCTGTGGATTATGTATGTATGCTTTTCATGGACTTAATTCTATGCCGATTCAATTGCACACATAATAATGTCCATTCACAATGGCAACAGCCGTGCTCTATATTGAACTACTGCTCCATTAATAATGTGTGCCAAGGCTGCTTTAGCGGCTGTGGGACTTATTTCCTGATCATATTATAATGGCATCACTTCCACTTCCTCCCGATGGCCTTGACTCAGCACAATTCTAAATATATTCTCACACACACGCAGAAAAAATTACCCTAGGCTCAGGGTGATCGCTCACACAACCAGTTAGAGAGCTGCAAAACTTTAATGAGGGCCTTTAATTAATGGTTGGCAAGCTTCCAGGCAAGAGGTAGAGGAAACCGGTGAAAAAGGGTGAAAAAGGGTTGACATCGGAGGACATTAATGACCACTTTTGAGATTACAGTATGGGAAGCTTTTACAACGGTTGGGTGGTAAATAAAACAACAGCAGCAAAAACACCACAGAGGCCCGCAAAGAGCGTTTATGGCACTTAATGGATGTTCCGCTAGACAAACATGATCTAACATCCACCTATTTTTCATCCTAATCATTAATGCCAATGTTATCTAATGGGGCTGCAGCCACTCAGTAAGTCACTAATCTGGGGCCCCGTTTAAATCAGAGACACGCATGCGATAAACCTCCGGGGCCAATTAGTTATGATGTTAAACCACAGACACTTAGGACTCATCCAATTTAAGAAACAAATAAATTCCGAGGGCACTTACTTCGGTGGAGTGCTCTCAGCAGCCTGTTGATGCTGATTAAATATCGGCGCATGGCTAGGGAGGCACGCCATATTTATTACCCTGCCTTTGAGTTCCTCTCTGTTTAGAGGATACATTTTTAAAGTAAATGACTCTATGCTCAAGGGACTTCTCTGTTGCCTTGAAACATTAGAAACAACAACAGCCTGTACATGCACTCCGCATGCTACAAAAACATCAGAGAAATGGAAATGAGGGGGATGAATCTGGGTCATACACTTTCAGGAAACAGGGCTCTTGTTCAAAGTGGGGAACAGAAGGGGTGGCTAGATGTTGCTTTAAATGACATTGGAAAAAAGAAAGTTTTACTGCATCATTGGCGACAGAATTAGCGGTGGAATATTTGATTTTATCTAACGATAATAATATTCTAGCTGTGAATTGCAATCTACAACAGGGGTGTTTAAAACAAAAACAGAAATGTCATGATGTGCATATTAATGCACTGGAAACGCAGAAATGAGTAATGTGAGCGATCCAAATACACTCACTGTCATGATCCCAGTATGTTATCCTGCCTGTTTTCCCTTTCAGAAAAGCTTACAAGCTACTTATCACTAAAAGTAGTTAAACTACAGCCAAGCTACACATCTGAAAAAAAGTAGTTGGCTACACTACAAGTTAGTGTTAACGTCTCCAACATAAATCTCTTTTCTTGGACTACAACAAACACACGGAATTGTAGGCACCAGTTTTCTTCCTGGGATTGGTGATGTAGACAAGACCCAACATTATCATAATTCCTCCCACTTCGGACTTACAGCCTGTAAGTTAACTCCTGTTAGCATTGCATTGTGACCGAATCTTTCAAACATGGTAAACAGCGTCACATTTCTGACTGACGTCAGAGGTCTTCAGACCAATTATAACGTAAAGATTAGCTGGCCAATCCAGGACAAAGAGCTTTTCAAATCCGTGGATTTCAAGAAGAGAATGAAATCTGGAGCTACATAAATGTATAGTATGTGACAAATAATGTGTTTTTTAACCATAAATCACACAAACACATTGTATTATACCAAATACACAAAATAATATTGTTTTAAAAAAAATGAAATAGGTGCTCTTTAATAAAGATCCAGAGATGGTAAATACTGTCATATGCAGTTCTTTCAAAGGATCCAAGTTCATTTAATTATATAACAAGAAACTCCACTCATTAGATCTATAGAGCACATGCTTAACATAGTCCAACATTTTCCAGTTTCTATAATTCGAAAACCAACATTGTTTACACTGGGACCGCAGATTTGGTGAAAAGCCTCAAGATAATCTTAGCTTGTTCATTATGCTATCAGCCACTCAGAGGCGAAATGACAGAAATGTCACCGCCTGAGCCATGATTACATTTCTAAACCCTGTGCTGGAAAGATAAACACGGCGTCTATATTAATATAGCTACTGGGGGAGTCATCCATTAGAGAGCTTCACAAACATGCAAATGAAAAGTAATTTGTGACATCAACAAATGCACAGGAAATCATTTGAGGGTCTTCTGTGCATTATGGCTCCTCTGGCAATAGGCATCTCCTCCCAAAATGAAGCTGTGTGAAAAGTCCTGTTACTTTAAAATGGCAGCGAGAACTGGTGGAAATTATGCAGGAAGGAGAGAGTACATTTTACTTAGTTTTTGTTTCTGAGAAAAGATATGAATAATTAAAAACACAACATTGATGTGATGTTCGCCATGGGCTTGTTGTATAATTCAAAACTGCGTAGTTTCCAAGTTTGACTCCTGGCGCTGTCCAATTCTCTACAGACCTGGAGACAACCGAGCGAAGGAGCTGTCAATCAACCCATGCCACAGAGGGTCGTGTCACCACAAGGAGACAGCTGTGCCAATCTTATCTTTGAATGTCAGTGATTGGAATCTCGAAGCTCACAAAGGAGCGGCCAAATGAAGCTTTTCTGCAAAATCTACCTCGATTGTCATTCCCAGTGACGTGAGGTTCTGAGGAGGTGCGCTGATCTGGGTCTCTGATTGTCAGCCATGTGCAACACAATTTCTATTATGTGAATCTAAGGGACAGGGAATAGCTACAAAAGACAGAACTTAACTTATACGAAACTTCTCCAGTAAACGGCATATTTGGGGAGCAAAACTTATCAAAGAGTATCAAGAAGATTATCCGATCTCTCTTGTTCAGGGGAGAGATGTTGATAGACTTAAATGTGTTCATGCTTGAATATATGCTAAGGGCTACAGCATCTCTTAACCAACCACAAACACCACTGTTTTACTCCCCCACATGAGCTGCTTTTAAACGTTAACACTGAAATCCGTCACTAATCAAGTGTCATCCGATGGGAGACATCAGGGAAACGACAACGATACGTTCGCAGCGGTGTCACTTGCGTAGACTGCCTGGAATTTTGGAGAATACATTGCAAGCAACATCACAGGCAAGAAAAGAAACAATAACCCATGTAAACAAATAAGTCGCAAAGTGGCTGTCACGCTCAGCAGAATGGATTGCATCAAGAGCTGGTGTCACACTGATTTGAGGGAAAGGATGACAGAAAGGATTTGCGGCTGTATTTCTCCTGATTTGTTTGTTGGGGTGGATGATGATAAGGCTGTCATGGCTTGTCTTTATTATAAGATTCAAGATCTCATGGACAGGAGTGTTTCACAAGATAATAAGAGGAACCATCAAAAGCTGTAGAGCAATGACACGGTTTTATCACAAGGCCATTCCTCCAGAAAAATAGGCACTGTCCACCTCCTCCGGGAAAACTGATATACATCCCACCATCCACTGTGAGCCGAACAATGATTGTACAAACCTTGCAAAATGTGCAAAACTTGATTATTTCTATAAAGCAGAGATCAGTGGGGGCACAGCTCATCTAAATAAATATGACATAAAGATCAAACTTTTTATAAAGAGGAGGTGTTAGAAAGAAATGCAGTCATAGAAAAACAAACATCTAACATTTTCCTCTCATGAGTAGTGAAGCAGCCTATGTGGAAAAGCAGTTGAGCTATACAGCCTTGTAATTGTGCTTTTTATCGTCTTTTATTTATTATTCATGGGCCCTATTCGTTAGGTCATGCACAATTCAACAATTCCACGGACAAGCATAAAGCATGGGGGAAAGTTATATATTCTGCAACAAAGATTTATATTCATAAATCTGCACCTACAGCCATGACACATAAAGCTGGAAAAAGATGATGTGCAGAGAGGCTACTTCAACATTATAGACGTTTATAAAGCAATTATTAGTTCTTGTGACCATTAACGCTATGCGATGGAGAGACGTAAGCATCACAGTTTCACCTATGCATAGTTTAACAGCTCCCTTTAGACATAACATTAAAAGAAAGATCTGAATGGCCTTCACCTCAAAGTAATGATCATGCATTAGCAGTGCTATGAAAGCATGAGCAATGTCCTTCAAGCACAGTTAATAGTAGGCAACTACTTCACTCTGAATGACAGAAGAACAGACAACGATCGGCATGGGAGAACAAAGAGAGGGATTTAAAAAGGAAAGACAAAAGTGAGAGACAAATGATTTTGACTTCAGCCCAGAAATTGTTTTCAAGTGGGTGCAGAGTGGGCTTACAATTGTTTTCGAGTGGGTCACGCTGGCTGAGTGAGGGCGTTTGCAACCGTTCCAATTTTTTGACTAATACATTTCAGTCCAGTGGCAACGGGGAATATTGAGATGCTCAGAAACATCTATCACTCGGGTGGAAGAAGGTAAACTTGGCAGATGCGTCTGGCTGGGATCCTCTATTAATCTTAAGAGTGAAGTGTAATTAGGATGGGCTTTATGAGTTCACGTGATGTCATAAATAACAGGAAGGCAGCAGCCTGAGGAGAGAGGAGCTTGTCTTCTAATGACCCACGGAGGTTGTGTGAACAGCCAGGTGTCAACGAGGACTTTGATTCATGTGTCTGCTGTGTTTAATTTCAACATAATGAACAGTTGGCAACATGGCAGATGTAGACCTGCAGAGGCAAAATATTATGCATATGTTATTAAAAAAGAGGTAATTATACCTGTATACGACGCACTTAATTCAACTTTCTTTTTAGTTATTCTGAGGATAAATTAGCTTAATAACAACACTACACTGTGTGAAGGCTGCAGACAGCATTCCGATCAATAGACAGCTGAAGTGTAATTTATGTAACACAAAGACATGTTTTCAAAAGGATCAATTGCTGGTGCTTCAAGGGAGTTATGCAGGCGGTGAACCGTTGCACCAGTTGACCAGACACTGATATCAGAGAGTGTTGTTAACATCTAGGGTTGTGCCGATAGACGATAGTATCATGTATCGACAATTGTCAGACATTTGGCCAATAGCGAGCATTTATGGCGATAGTTTGCGATAGTCATTTTATTATCATCATAGTTTCACATTAACATGCGCATTGCTTGCATTTCCTTCTCGCACGCACCTGGACTTGTAATGCGCACGTCTTGGCCTCTTGCTCGGACCTGAACGCATGCGGCATTGACGTGAACTTGTAATGCATGCGGCTCTGTCATTTCCTTGCACTAGATAGGCGCAAAGATTTAAAACCAGTGAGTGTGTTGTTCCCGCTCCCTGCATGCAGGAAATTTAATAGCATCTATAATAGCTAGGGTTAATAGCATCAGTTTTAAGATAGTTGCGATCATGACAGTGTTGCCGTTACTGTGCGTTCACACTGCCACCGCGAAGAGTGTCAAAGTGGCCGTTACTGTACATCCACACCGCCACAGACTTGAGCTTCCCAAGAAGCCCAGGCCGCCAGTCAAGGACGCTTCTCAAAAAGTACGGGGAAGCTTGTTGACGCTTTGGCCGCTCTTAAGTCTGATTTCGCGGAACTAATGTTTTGGTAGGAACGAGTTTACATCGTATGTTTCTCCAGAATCAGTCAGCGAAGAACGTCTAGGCTATATTCGGATTGGTTGCTGCCGTTTTGCCGCTGCTTGCCGCTGAACCGCATCATAGCTCATTTATGGTTCCCACACCTTAGTTAACTTCAAATTCAAGGACCTTTCAATACTCTCAAATTCAAGGAATAAATGTGGGGACACATTTCAAGTGAGAGCAAGGTTACATTGTGTTACCTTTAAAGATACATTGTTACAGTTCCCTTTCGAGGGAACTCGTGCTGCCTCACTGCGGAGAACCTCTGGGGATGCCTCCAAGGGTAAGTGCATCTGAATGTGTATATCAAATTCAACCAATGGTGAGGCTTAACGACAGGAAGTATATCGCTATCTGAAATTTTCCAAAGACCGCGTTACATGGACGCAGGAAGTATGGCAAGGGAACAACAGTTACATACGTAACCCGAGACATTTTCATTTGTCAAACACAACTATGCAAAAAAAGCATTTTGGTATGAGTCAAAATTAGCATACAGAAGATATAAGCATTTAAAGCGAACAGTTTAGCATGTGTGCTTAAAAAGTCTAGAATTTTTATTATATTATCCTACACTACACAGGGAATAATATGGATTTTTTTTCAGAAAACTTCTTGCATAAAATAGATTCAAACACTTTCAATGACCTGTGTCTATGTATGTATATTTTCAAAAACTTCCCAGGGGCTTGAATTTTGTCCCCCAGATTCACAAACTTTCAATGATTTCAAGGACCCGTGGGAACCCTGCTCATTACCATAAAGTTGAGCTTCTTTCAAGTTCCTGATTGACACCATGGTCGCTCAAGAAGCCCCAAACGCGACACCGATGGATTTGATGCTCCTTGCAACTGAGAGAAGCCAGCTTCCATTGTAAATGAATGACTTCCGGTAACTTTGGAAGCTCAAGTCTCCGGCGGGCAGCGGCGCGTTGCATATTGGATGCTGTGAGTTGAAATCAGCTTAAATTAATGGTAATGAGCTATGACGCGGTTGTGCAGCAACCAATCCAATCCAACCAAACCAATTTTTTGTCCACCAATCAAGTGCTTGTCATAAATTAGTATAAAATTGCCCTATCATGTTAAAGATTGTTTTTAAAGACATGAAATGGTATTAGCAATAAATGTAACTACTGTTATTTGCTGTATTGCAGACTGAATAAAAAAATTGGGTTGGGCTTGACTTTATCTTTTAGTTTAGATCATGAGACTTTATAAATGGTACAATAAAATATAATATTACTTGTTGATATTATTTTTCATCGCCTGCTTGGCCTTGCTTTCGTTGTGAGGAAAGTCCTTTCAAAAAATAACATATTACATTATTACATTACATACTGGTGAACTGTACACAAGACCAAGGACTTTCATTGGAATGATGTCAGGGTATTTTTACGCAATCCTAAAGGTGTAACGTGGAACTTTTAGAAGGATGTTTTGACAGGAATGCGCAGCACTTCAGGTCACTGTAACTCATATCTCTAAGGATAGTGCTGTCACTAATGGCAGTTTGCGCATTCCATCTGTTGTCACATATCACTGTATACCTCTCCTCCCTTATTCTCCCCTATCCATTCCTATATGGCACATACATTGTCCTAGCCTCAAGATAAATTGGTGCTCTGGGCAGACAGTTGCTCCCAACTTTACAGACTAATATCTATCTCAGTTTTCCCTACAGTGGGGTGATTGGTCTCAAGCTGTTCCCTCGCCAGTCCTGTCATATATCTGCCTGTGCAGTGCAGCTGCTAAACCTATAGTCATTCATCTCATAAATCCAGCATCTAGCCCTCCAGTCTCACAAAGAGGAAAACCGCTAATATAGATTCATTGACAACACCTAGCAAACATTCATCACAGTCAGCGTCTATTTTCCCCATTAAGAGATCAAAGATGTTCTGTGGGGCAGTAATTAAATTGGATAATGTTTCAAAATGACTCAAAAATATCCTAATAAGCATCAAGGTCTTTTTTGTTAGTGAGCCCAGCTGACTTTATTGAGTCCCTTTTTACCGTTCATATGCAATAAATTAAAGAGAAATTGAGAGGGGGGGGGGGAGAGCTCATTTCAAAAGGAGAATAAATGAATTTGAAGATGTATTTTTGAGACCCTCTAACAAGCCTGAAGGATTTCTCACAATATTAAAAGATACTAATCAAGTTAATTTGAAAATGTAAGAAGGTAAAACATTTACTGGAACTTATGAAATGACTTTTAAACAGTAT
Source organism: Misgurnus anguillicaudatus (assembly GCF_027580225.2). Lineage (NCBI taxonomy): Eukaryota > Metazoa > Chordata > Actinopteri > Cypriniformes > Cobitidae > Misgurnus > Misgurnus anguillicaudatus. The sequence continues at coordinate 20,415,007 of NC_073339.2, forward strand.
TACACTGTTAAAATAGGCCGAAAAAAAAATTACCCACTAACACCCACTGAACATAACCTTACATACTTGAATTTTAGATATCGTGTCAGTTTCACTAAAAGATGACAACTGCCATAACTATAGCTATAGAGATATTTTTTTCAAATATTTTACAATATATGTATGGGTGTATAGCTTTCCTGACTGGAGTCTTATGCCGTTTCACACTTTTACTGGTAGAAAAAAGGTACAAAACCAGGGGCGTTGCTAGACATAAAGCTTTATAAGGGCATAGGCCCCACATTTTTTGCTGACTTTTTTGAAAGCCTGCTGTGTGCAAGAAGTGTGCAACACTTCTTTACAGCGGCGGCGACAGTGGCTCAGTGGTTCATGTAGGTTGTCTACAAACCGGAAGGTTGGTGGTTCAATCCTCGGCTCCACCGGACCAAGTGTCGATATTTTTAAAAAACAGTCATTTTATGACTGCTATACTAAATAATCACAGTCATAGTTACTGCTAACTGTTATGTAAGTTAGTGCCCTAGAGTTAAACATTAGTAAACTAAATATTAATTTCATATCTGAAAATACAGAACAGTATAACACAAACATCTGTTGATTTTCTCAGCAACAATGCAATTCTATAGACCTCACAAGAGGTTTTCCTGAGATTTTTCCTCTAATGTTTGAGACCTGACAGGGTGAAGATGTACCGTGTGTTTCAATCAGTGCCCTTGTTCAGTAGTCAAGGCCCAGATCAGGGAGTCAGCAATTTTAAGGGCTGTCTCAATCGCAAAATCCGTTCAGTGCACTGGAACGTTCGTTCCCTAAAAATTCCCACAATCCAACGCAAAAACCAGTGAGCATCGATGATCCCTATGTTACCTAACCGGAAATCACGTGACCTTTTCTGAAGCTCGCCAACCGAACATCACGTGATCCAACTCAAAAAACTTTATGAAATGTTACAGAACTTTTGTAAAGACAAACGTTTGTTTTAGTTGTAAATATAAACACACATTGCTACACAGTAAGGGACCACAATCTACTCAATATTTAAAATAATAATATTTATTTAAAATTGTAAATATATTTATTACATGTAAAATGTAATTATATGCCTCCAATTTTATGCACAGATATGTAAGAGAATAATGACCGCGTTTTTCACAATGTACTGTTTTTAAAATTAAGTCAGAAAGATGTTGGATTTGCCGGTTGTAGATGAGTAACAGCTGTGAGTGATTACAACGCGCTTAAGCAGCCCTGACAGAAAAATAAGTGAACATCGTCCCAATGTGAAGTGAGCTAGGGTCCTTACCAGTGCCCGAACCTGTGTACACGATATACTGATTCACGACCTCGGGAGCTAGGGAACGAATTGAGACACACGGCTAGTTTGTCTTACCTCCCTTAAACTCATCATCTCTCCTTTCTGCTTCCCTTTCCCTGCCTTGCACAAAACATTTCTGATGTACATTCTGGCTGAACAGGATTTACCGGAAGTTTTCAAAATCACGGTAATCAAAGACAGTTGTAATGATAATTATATTTTAAACGATAATACTAACAGTCAGGACATTTTATCGTGGTTACTCGTGAAACCGGTAATAGTCCAATCCCTATGCCCCAGTAAAAGGGGTCTAGCGACGCCCCTGTACAAACCTGTTGCTGGGGTGGTACCCTCACAGGCTCATTTTTGTACTTTTATGGGTATTAAACACATTGAAATGTTGTACCTTTGGGGTACAATATTATATCCGGAGGACCTGTTGTGTATCTTAAGAAACAATTTTAAACCAGTTAAAGGTACAAAACAGTTAATTGTACCTTACACAATAGACCCTTAAGGCACAATAATATACCCAAAAAGGTTCAACATTTTATTGTTTTGTATATCTGTAAAGGTACTGTATACAGAAAATGTACAGTTTTAAACCTTGACAGTGTAAGCTATATTCCAAAATTTTCATTTTTAATTGAACTATTTCAGCACCAAACTTATAAAATACAAGATTTCTTGTTATGTCTTAAAATGCACATCAAGTTTTGTAAGGTATGCTTGTAAAAAATACTATCTAATGTTTTAATAAACTAAGGCCTAGTCCTGGATTCATTTCCTGTCTGGAAAACTGCCCCATAGTGTTTATGGATTTACAGTACTGGGGCCTCATTTATGAAACGAGCGTATGCACAAATGGGGCTGGAAACGTGCGTACGGCAGTTCCCACGCAAAAGATGATCTATAAAAAACAAACTTAATGGTAGAATGGGCTTGCAAGGTGGGATCTGAGGATGATGCATGTATGCACACTTGCAGGTGATCTATGATTTATAAAAGGAAAATTGCTTTGTATTATAAGTCTTAATATTTTTTGGCATATGCCATTTTTGGCTTTTGTGCGTACGTAGACTTTTAGTTAGGATCCTACACAGTGTTTTATATATGAGACCCTGAAAGATTACTAAAGATCTAAATAGCTCCAAATTGATCTTTTAATAGCTTATCTATCCTACTGTATAAATACATAGATCTAAATACAACGCTGGCTTATACAAATAAAATAAATGGTGTGGTATGTGAGATAATGGTGGGATACACAGTAGAGTACCTGATCATTTTTTCAATTTAGCTGTTGACTAAACAAATCTTACCGAGACACCGCAGCTGAGAATCGATCCCGATTCGATTATAAGGTGGGAAAAACATGAATGATATGATTACTCCAAAAAAATTAAAGCTCAAGTGAGCATGTAAGTCGATTAAGTACACAGAGATAAGATTGATTGTGAATCATCACTTTAAACAACAGAAGAAAAGCACTGTTTCACATGACCAATTCCGCAGTAACCTTGAGAGAGAGGCTCAGGTTTAGAAAATGAATACACTGTAAGCACACAAATCGTTTTTTTTTTTTTTTTAATGACATAACCTTGAGCTTGACTTTCTCAATGAGGCCATAAAACGCTTTTACTTTTTCTATCTGCAAATGTAACTGACTGATTTCTGTTTTACACAAGACGAAACTTACACATGCAGCCAAACTTAAACATGCAAATCGGATGGTGAAGAAATGTTCAAATAATTCAATATTGTGCAATAAAGCTGCACCTAACAGTAATCACCTTTTTCCCATATCTGATAATCACCAACTGGAATGGGTGACGTCTTTAAACCACCGCCTAATTTAACTGTTGGTATTTTTTGCCAATGACAAATATCACCTTGCATGGCAGATTTCAATGCCATAAATCTCTCCGCTCGCTCTGAGAGGAGCCATAAAATAAAAAAGACCTCACTTTCCTCAGATAACAATCACTCGGGTGGAGAAGTCAGTGAAAACTGCCATAATTCAACACAAGCATCTCTAAGATCACCTTAGGTAAAATAAAGAGAAGATTAACACTGCCACACCCAAAAAGCTTTAGTTTAACATTTAATTGTGATTATATGCATAATGACATAAATTGTTCAGTATGTATTATTTAGTTTATCTGCAATCAGTTAAAGTGCCAATCTTGAACAAGCATGCTTTTATTTTGTAAATAATTTCAAGTGTGCTTGACTAATTAGATTTTGAACCTAACACATCCCGTACATACAAAAACCTCTTTGGACTAATCCATTATTCTACATAATTATATAGAATTAAAATAAGCTAGTCTGAATACATGTGCAGTTAAAACTCAGCCCTGAATATGGATTTAGGCAGAAATTGCTAAATTATTATATCAACATAAGCATGTGCTATAATTTCGTTCATGCTACTCTAAATAAATAAATGATTAAATAAATGTTATTTCACAGCAGATAACCTTTATGCCCTAAATCTACTGAAATGTACTGTAGTTACATTTAGATTCACTATAATCAGTACACAATGTGCAATCACGCACATAACCATCATAAGCACGCACCTTTTTATTACTCTCATTGCTAAAGACAGCAAAGAGAGATAGAGAGACAAAGAGAGAGAGAAAGAGAGAGAGTGAAAGTAAGAGCCCTTCATCTCTTGCAATTGTGTTATTATCTTAATGGAGGTGCCAAACACACAAGACCGGAAAGGTCTGTGTCTCTTTGTTTTGCGAGCCTGAGAGTAAGTGGTTTTATATTACCCTGCTCCGCTACATAGTTGCCGCTCAATATGAAATGCGCATTACTCTTGGGAGCCACATCGAACAGCCCAAGACATTGCTCCGTCCTCACCATATGAGGCCCATCAGAGTAATAAAGTTTAAATTGTCATCTTCTCGAGAGGGTCACGGCTCTCTTCATATTAGGGGCACAGGACATCAAGTGTGTCTGTGGGTGGTAATGATGGAGAGCACAATGTTTGACATGAATGCCAAGTGGACGGCGAGTTTGTGCATTTCTCTGCTCACATTCATATATTTATCTTGAAGTCTGTCCATTTAAGGAAATATGAAAACCTGGTGTCTAAAAAGAAATCCAATTATCTTTAACCTTTTCTGGGTAGAGTGCAATTACAGAGAAACAATGTGAAGTTGATGACTTTTGATAACTGAATGCCACGGGATCATGGAGAAGGTATACATGGTTTATTTGATTGGAACACTGGACACTTTCACTCCAAGGTGAGACATTCAATTACATCATTCCCCGAGGATCTGATCACTTGGCTGACTGAGACCTTCTCTCGCACCCGGCCTCCTTCCTCATGACGGCACAATTTAATTTTTATTCAGTTAAATGGAAAATATGAGGAGCAAAATTCCTTCTCCGTCCAATATGGTCGCCATTCACTTGTATGTCAAGCAACCTATTACAGCTCCAAATTGAATTCTTTCTATGTGCCAGACACTAACTGGGGCCTTAGCAGTAAAGGACACTATTGATAAGAACAGACAAAACATACAACACATATCATCCCTCTATAGCCTCCTTCTGAAAATCTCTTTTGTTCCCTATTTGTGTGACTCTTCAGAATGCCTGGACCACAATTCAGTTCAAATGATCTAGCGCACTCTTAACCCATGCTCACACTGTCAGCTTGACATGTGCATTACCATAATGTATCTCTCCCGTATGACACTAAGGGTAATTGCAATTACTACATCTCCCTTCCTCTTGTCACTTCGCTCGCAAATGGAACGCGACAATACTATTCATTCGTCTCGAGTGACATAAACACGGTCAATCCCAGCGAGCTTAAAGAGCCTGAGGTCACCTCGGCCTCCACATCCACTGTGCATCCACCCCAGGTAGTTAACAATGGCAAACCTCTCTTTATCCTCATCGCTATCTGTGACAGCACTTGCACGCCCCACTGTTGTCAACACACAGAGGAGCAGTGGAGCAGTGAGATAGGATTGCTTAGACAGCCTCTTCATAATGCTCGTGGGCCTTCGCGATGTCACGCTCAATGCTGGGGTCTTGTTAGGAGCTGAGGGAAGGTTATCAGTCTTGACACACGCTTATCAGCGCACGTCCATCTCATAGCACCGGCGCCGTGTGCGCCACCCACTGAAGTACACAGATGCTGTTTACTCGTGCCAGGAGTGGGCCGCCAGAGCTAATTCAACATGATTGTTTCCCAAAGGAGAGGCAGCAAGAATTTCGAAGGGAAGGAGGGACAGAGCTCAACACAGTTTCTTTATAACAAAGCAGACAATGTCTTCCCAGAAGAAAGGAACTCAGCATCTGTCATTCGGTACACTTCCCATCGCGTTTTTTTTAGCATTTTGTTAAACCTCGCTTAACATCACTGAGGGAAGGATTTTCGGGATACGAGGGCTGATTGAATCATGGGTAATTGCTATCGGATAACAAAAGAGGACACACAAGGAGGGCTTATTCACCGGTATTCTTGGGTGCTTATTGGCACAATATCTCTGTCGTCAATTATCTCTCCCCCTCAGACGGGTGCACAATAACAGGCAATGGGTTCTTTCTATAGAGCTGGTAAACTCAAGCTCCTCTTTCGAATGAGGAAAGAGCTTGACATGAGGGGATTGAGTTATATCTACGCAATGCCCTCCCCTCACAGCATGATATTCTTTTAAAAACTGCCGGAGAATCAATAGACTGCGACTCTAGTTTACTTCATTACATGCCATTAACATTTCAAACGACAGACTGTACACATGACATATTGAGGCTGCATTGTATATGAGGCAGACACTGCCTAATGTTTCACTAAGGGAGCAGCGCCCATTTTGTGTGGTAATCAGTGAGAAAGCCTACCTATCACATTGGCTTTAATTGCATTAACGCACCTATGCAATCCTCACAGCGGGGTGAACAGGGTTGTTTTGCTCGTAGAATGCATTTTGAAGAAATTAGGAAAGGAAAGTCAACTAAGACAGAAAGGACAACACTCTGCAAGAGGTCTTGTGATATTTTTGTTCCTGTCAACACGGTGGTGCTTGCACACTGATTTAGCTTTAATGAAGAGACTGGCTTCGTGCAGTTGCGCTCGCCCAAGGCTAAACCCATGCAACTCCGGCAAAACAAATGAGAGAGGAGCAATTACGAGATGCAATAAACAGACTCAGCATTTTTCCCTTGAGCAGGAAAACTACATCACAGTTACACAAACCAAAAGAAACCAGGTACCCAGGGGCGAAATCACAAGAGCCAACAGCACCCCTCAGCAGCCGGGGAGTTGCAGACTTACATAGAGAGAGAGAGAGGGCAGGCAAGTTAGTATCGGTCTCTCTGGTTGACAGTGCAGAAAAAAGGAAATGTGTTCTAGTAGCGATGCTCTGGGTAGGGAACCACAACCAACACATCAATAACAGAAGTAGTAGGGTGAGTGCAGCCAACCCAGCCCAAGTGATTTTCCACATGCTAGATGCTTTCAGGGGACTAAATTCGATTCTTAGATTGGACAGAATTCTGACAGAATCGATTCACAAATGTCAAAAATCGAATTTTAAAGTTAGTTTACAAAATAATACATGATGTTATCGAAACCCAACTGCGGGAGTGGTGCAGCACAATGACAGTTTAGAGAGCGAACGCGCACCTGCTTACACGAGCCAACCCTGTATCACGAAATTATGTACTGTACCTATAGGCACGTATGGACTGCTTTGGCGCGTTTGAGCGTAAGCATGTCACGCTTTTCTGTTGGTGTCACTGTCGCATATTGGTTACTCAACTTTTTTGTCCTATTTTCAAACCATTGTCGCTTCGGTTTAGGGTTAGATTTGGTGCTTGCGTTAGTATGTCATTTTAAGTATTTGTTTTTACAAAATAAAAATAAAAAATACAAGACTTATTCTTGTGATACTTTAACCAATTGTCGCCTGACGTTGGGGTTAGAGTTGGGTTTGGGTAGGGATGTAATTTTATGTAAATCTAACCCTAAACCTAAGCAACAATGGTAATAAATTAGGACAAAAAAGTTGAGTAACCAATACGTGACAGTGACACAAACAGAAAAGCGTGACATTGTCACGGTGGTCCATACGTGCCTATAGGTACATAATTTCATGATACTGGGTTGCAAGTAGAGCTGCATAACGATTAATCGCGACTAATCGTTTGCAGAATAAAAGTTTTTATTTACATTATATAAATGTGTGTACTGTGTATAATAATTATGTATATATAAATACATACACATGCTTGTATATATTTAAGAAGTATTTACATGTGTATATTTTTATATTTTTATATTTATATATAATTAATATTATGTATAAATAAAAATACCTAACATATAAATATATATTTTTCTTAAAGTTATACATAAATGTGCGTGTATATAGGCATAAGAACATGACCATATTTCTGAAAAAATATACACAGTTTGTTATCCAGACAGGTTTGACAAATACAATAATACTGCCAAAACCACAGTTCCTTAACGTAGGTGTATAATAATGATGATCAGACGATGTGTCAGTTGGTGGAAGTTACTGCTAGAGTAGTTAATATGCAGAATTAATGAGATGCGTTTAATTACTATTTTTACCTCTTTTATGTCCAACAACAGAAACAGAACATATACATATATATGGATTATTGAGCCCTTAGTTGCATTAAAATACAGTACATGACTAGAAGCAAAAGTAGTCTGACTTTGAGAACAAATGTGCCGTAATGACTTCACAAACATGCTAATTAGTACGTCAAGAATTGATTCTGATTCAAATCAGGACTCTAAGAATCGATTCTAAATTGAATCATGAGGGTATAAACGATTCCCACCACAACAATGGGAGACTTGCTGGGAGAATCACTGATTGCAATCCCATCACAAGTAGCAGCCAATTGCAGAGCTAATGAGCTTATTCATGTTGTTCTCTTAGAGCTTAAGTCAATCATAATTAAAACATTAAAAACCCTATGAAACTGATACTATAATCCCGACTATTTAAAGATCAATCATTCAAGAGCTTGATCTATTACCTCATCCTCTTTGAGACAATCAGACACAAAACAATAAATATTCAGTATCAGCTTCAGATAGACCTCTATCCATGTAATTTTGAACGTCTTGCAAGAAAATGTTCTTTCATTGCTGACTGGTGATTTATGTTTCCCTGAAGGGAAACACTGACAATTTCCTAAGTGCTTCTAAATGCATAATCTTGTGGGATGCAAATGCACAATAATGTAATTTGAACTATTCATAAACAACTGAGCAAGGTGCATGAAGATGTTGCGTCCTCAAAGTTTAATTGGAGTACTATTGTGGTAGTGGAAATGGGATATCCAGTGTCTTTTTTTTCTGGGACACTGCGTATTGTATTGAAAACTCTCGCATTGTAAAGACAAATGTGGTTGAATATTTTTCTACCAATTAAATATCTGTTCTTTGCCAAACACTTAGATTAATGTTCAATAGAATTCAACGATGAAGGATTTTTTAAAACAATTTCAAAACCACCATGTAATTCCAACGCATTCTCACTCCCAGTTTCCAACATTTATTCAATAACCAAAGTCACCTACAGAACTCAAACGTAAAATAACTAATATGTCTACAGTGCATCTCTTGAAATGAAATTTTTGAAAGTTACGTTTGATTTATTGATGCCAGCATAAAACTTTTCAAGGTATTTGTGAGGAGGATCTGCATGACGTCCTCCAGTTCTAGTACAAGTGGACTCGGTCATTCAGACAGAATGCAGCATTCTGATTGACAACAACTCATAAAAGCTGGATTGACAGACATGTCAAAGGTGTCTACTCACCTGCTCTCCAGACTCGTGCGACTTCATCAAGCTCTTCTCTCTGTACATTGACCAAAGCCCGACGTTTGGCAGAAAAATTAAAGCCACCATAAACAGAAATGCCATTTGCAAAACGCGCTTTTGTCTTCTCTTCATTTTCGAGTCGCAAATGAGACACAATCCAACACTAAACAGATGAGAGTCTGGACTCGAGCTCCGTACCTTCCCTCACAGAAGACGACAAACTTTCACCTGCACGGAAGAGAGAGAAGTCACGTAAAGCAGCGTAAAACAGAACAAACATACACGCAAATATAAAGCAGAGATGCAGCAACCTTGTTAACATGCGTATTAAATAAGAGCCTCGTGAGCCATGCAAACCAATCTCTAACTGACAGAAACGATTAAAACAACATTAACTGACCGATCTATTTCCTTTGCATAGATATCAATACATTGAACAATCCTGTAACAGCCAGGATAGCAAAGACAATAAATAAGCAAATGAAGCGGATTTTAATTTATCAGTCACGCGACACATCACACACCCGGAATTTTTGAGAAAGCGCGAGAAATACTGTGAAAACGACTTACAGTAGAGGGTTCTTTGCATGTTGAAACATATAGGTTGCTCGGTTATCGTCTCTTCTTTGTTGAAGACAGGCAATGGAAAGATTTAGGTTCCGATTAAGATAACTGCTGAACGGCGACGAGCGTTGCGTTTTTATCTGTGGCAATGCGCTCGCGACACAATTTGAAATCGTCTCGCGCTCTTCATTAAGACTCTCGCGCGCGTCCCACCTACTGGAGGCTTAAAGACTCTTTATCTTTTCTCCCCGGGCGACTTATCATTTTCCTCGAGTTTTGAGATATTGCGGCGATGGACCACGTGTGTGACGCATTAATATGAAAACATTTTGCAGCCGGGCGGGCGATGCTTTCCGATGTGTAGAACTGCTCGATCTCGCGTAGCTCCTTGACTCGTGCACCAGTCTTTACACCAAGCTGAATTGTAGATTTGGCTTTTGCTAATTGCTATAATATACTACAATATAATTCATTTTCTACCGTTTACTATAGTCTTTACAAGTTTCTTGCAGTATTTTATCTGGGTAGGCTAAATGAGACCACCATAATGAAAACTCACCAATATGATTCTTTCTGTCTGTCTGTCTTTCATTCTTTCCTCCTTTCTTTCTTCCATATTCTTAACAGGCACAAGTTTGTTTATTTATTATTGAATGCTGCTAGATTTGATGGAAAGAAAAGCAGACAGATGGGGTGTGTGTGTGGAAAGGTGAAGGGAGGGCTTATGCCAAAGGCAACTGCATCACAACATATGGAGACAGCGCACACAAGGGATCACCTGATGTTTCTAAGTGAATTGCAGATCTTCATGAATTTTGTCAATACCTGAATATTTAAAGGCACCTATACACAAACAACAAGATATTTTCCTCTTGCTATTGTAAATAACTTACAAAAACTTGAATTTTTCACGCCACCAACAGAGGGGGCTCTGCAACCCACCATA